>NW_027272022.1:1440000-2040000 GCF_040938485.1 Diadema antillarum | reverse complement strand
ATTCAAAACCACCTAACTTAAGAATAAATGTTTGAATTCCATGAGCTTTTGCCCTCAACATATTTATGGGGAGGGGTGGAACTTATAGCATGTATAGGATCTACCATGGCTACAATGCATTATATTGTATCGAAATGAAAAAAAAAATAAATGCTTTAAAGAATATGTACAGCTGACAAAAGTTGCACAAAGAATTTAAAAAAAATAAATGAATCAGTCCTCCATAGTGAGCTGGTACAGAGTACCATTAAATATGACTTTATTTTTAAGGCTAATTTTAAGTGGGTAGATTCCTGTATGTATCGCCACAATCACATTCTTCATCCTTTTAAGGAATAACAAACAAGATCTAAGACTAATTGTGTTTAACCAAAGATGGATGTATACCAAACATTATTTTTGTCCTTACTTTTCTTGCCAAAGTAATTATGTTAATGACATTATTAGAACATAATTATCGTCTGCCATCAGTTCATGTTGCCACTGAAGACTAAATGGAATTCATCAGTATCAAGCTTTATTGTCACTAGCTTGAAGTCGAGTCTACTGTTTACTAAAGATCCATGTCTAAAGCTGTTACTTTTTTATACTTTTAGATGAAAACTGAATTTGAGGTAGACGACGTCAAGTCGAATGATGTCGATGATTATAACAGTATATTGGGGTCCACTTAATTTATTTGCGCATAGGTAAATTTCTTTTGAGAGTCAGTACTTGATCTACTAGACCACTAGTATAGCACGAGTATCCTACATTTACATAGTCCTTATTACATTAGTAGAACCACAACCACAACCACACCAATAAGCCACGTTTGCCAAGCCCACCGAAAGGAAAGGCTCTCATACTCATAGCTCTAAGTTTGCTCTTTATTTTCATAGCTTGCTGTGTTTTTGTTTATTTTTTTTAACTCATCGGGTTTTTTTTTTAATGTTAGTGAAAACTATTATCGAAAGTACTGGACCCTACACTAGCATAGCGTACTGTCGTCCACTCTGTACAGCCCAATCACCGTACAATGTACTTCGCACGGCGTCTGGTCGGGCTAGACTTAGACCTGACAAAAAAAAAAAATAAATAAAACTTACCGGTGTTACCGCTGATTTTCTTTGTAGTGGCATTAACTGGTCAGGAGAATGTCCATTCCATGGCTGCAAAACAGAACAATGGGCATGACTTCACGGTTCACACTGCAGCAAAGCTTGCCTGCCAGTCAGCCAGAGAATACTCTGCTGCACCCATCTGCTACCAGCTGTTGTCGCAACCGGCGCGGAAGCAGCGGCGGCACTACAGTACATGTACATTCACTGTATGCCGCGGCTGAAATGGATCTGCAGCACGTAGCCGTAGGTATTACGCATAGAGTTATGCAGCGTAGCGTGTGTTGTGATGGCCACGATGTTGATACGTTGTTTTGCCGTGCTGACTGTAGCGCGCATGGCCCTGATTTTATACAGCAAAGCGCTGTATGATGACATACGTTCTTTTGGCGTCGCAATTTCTTTCTTCGTTCTTGAGAAACCACCATGAAAAAACAGTGTATGTAAAGATACGTTCATTTGCCGTAACAGCGAAAATGCTTTCTTTGTCATTTCTATACGTATCTCAGGTTACGTTGTTTTGCCTAGCTGGAAACGGCAAAGTTGTGGAAAAGGTGTGTGAGATACGCTTTTTATCTCTGAAATGGTAAACATTTGAGAATTGAGACATTCACCATTAAAAAGAGCGCATTTTATTTAGGAGCCATATGCTCATAACTCAAAATGCCCAAATTTTGAGTTACGTTCCTTTGCCTTATCACGGCCGGTTGGCTTTTGTATGTATGACCTTAAATTGTATTACAATAATTTAAATGTGGCAATATTTATAAACCTGTTAAATAATATCTTAAGTATGGTTTGGGGTAAGATCTCTTTTGTTATTCTAAGAACACCAAGGTTTTTAGATATCTTGTGTGAAACGACATTGATGTAAGTCCTTCAGAAGAGATATTTACCAGTTTTTACACCAAGGATTTTTGTACCATCCACCATTTATGATAGTGTGGCCTCAGATACACATACTTCGTGGTTGCAGGGTATTCTTCTGTTTCTTATTCGAAACAATGTGCATTTAGCTTAATTAAGTTTTAGAAATAGTTTGTTACAAATGAACCACTCAGGAGAATTAGTAAATTCTGCTTCTATTTTATCATTGTTTTTTCTTCCATTTCTGATTTACTGCTGTACAATTGTAATATAATTTATTTCATTCGTCAATCGTTATCACGCTGAATCAAGTGTGTTTTGTGTTTGTATATGTAAACATAATGTAAACATATGTAAAGATTATAATAATAATAATAATAATCATCATCATCATCATCATTATCATCACCATTATCACCATCATCAATCAAGAGCAATAGCACAGTCAACACAACAATCCAGTTTTATACGTAACAGTATGTGGTGGTCGAGGGTGTCGAAGCCTTTTGAGAGATCCATAAAGACACCAACACAATAGTTGTCAGCATCTATCTCGTGAGATGCGGATATCACCAAGTTCAATACACCGAGTTCGGTTGAGTAGTTTTTCCTTAAGCCAAACAGTTGTGGCATCAATACATCATTACAAACAAGGTGACTGTTCAGCCTGACGGGGAGTACTTTTTTCTTAGAGCTTGAAAGTATTGGTAAAATAGCAATAGGCCTGCAGTTTTCTATACTGTCTTCTATATTTGTATCCTTTCTTAAAATTGGGAACTACTCTGTAATTGTTATTCTTAGACTCTCCAGAATAGAATCATGGAGTGGATGAAGATAAAACAAAAGGGATCAGCAATGTAATAAATGCACTTTTGGACTGCATTACTGTTGATTTCGTCAGGTCTAGATGATGTTAATGTCGATTTCCATTATTTCGGAAACCGATGTTTACCACAGAAAGAGAGAAGAGCAAGATATTTTTGGAGGTAGTCTGTCAAAATTCTTCTTTGTCATTGGGATATATGCTAACCGATAATTTTCAGTATTCAAGGACTATGTATCAAACTAAAACATACTTTTTTGTTCTTCAGTTTACATTGTTGATGGTAAGTAGTTTAAGGAAGATATTTCTTCTTTTACCTAGCAAATTGTTTATGTTTCTCCAAGTCTTGTTCATGTAACCTTTTATAGCGATAAACTTATCGTAAAAACCCTTTCTTTGATAATCTAATAATTTTCGTCAAACTATTTTATGTGTGCCAGGCCTTGTGTATTTTCTCAGTTGGGTTTCATAGATTCTGTACAATCTCGTGTTTTTTTGTTTTATTTTATCAAGGTCAAAATTCCTTGAGTTATTGATTACTATCATAATCATTTTGACTCGAATAAACTTGACACATATATCTTGATAGTGGTAGAATTTATGAATAAGTGTATTCATGACAAGATTAAATTTTGTTAACATTGTAATATCATAGACGTCACACCAATATACAGATTGGAGCTGCTGCATAAAATAATATTTTTGTTTTTTTTATGGTTATTAGTGTTGCCTTTATCCATTCTTTGTTAGACATAATGGGTTTTGTTTCTGGTACTAACATATGGGGAAGTGATCTTAAATATTAGAATCAAAATAAGGCCACTCCATTAATATAAGTCGATACAATTACAGAATATGCTATCAATTAAGGTAGCTGTATGGGCGTAATTCCTGTAGGGTTTGTAATAGATTTAAAAAACCCAATTGAAAGATTGATTCGTGAAAACTATTAGTTCTGTTATCTGTTTCGTAATTGAGACAAAACTAATCTTAAAGTCGCCCATCAAAAATAGACGTCTTTATTGCCAATATTGATATCTTTAAGGTATTCGTGAAGAATCTCCATGAAAGTATAAAAGTCAGTATTTGGTGCTCTGAAGCAACAACCTACTATAATGGGATTATTTGCTTGGTATTTCAATAAAGATTGAATTACACAGACTGCTGTTGGCTGGGATTTTAGAACAGAGTGTGAATTAAACACTATTTCTCACGTAGAGGGCGACATCGCCATCTTGCCTGTTCGGTCCGTCGACGTGAAAGAGGTGTAGCCATGATTGAGAATGAAAGATTTCTGAAATATCCTATGACAATGATTGGTAGTCTACAGCCAGCAAGAAAACTTGCAATTTTTAATGATTTCGGGCTAAATTCCTCGCATTTCCGTGTATTTATGCAAAATTATCAGCTGAGTTCTTTACTTTGATGAAGGAAATCATAAGAGAAACAACATTTGCGAGAACTAGGGTCGTCAACAGTGTCGCAACCACTCAATTTGGCGTTAAAATTACAAGTGAAGAGTTTGTTCGCAAAAACCGATTTACTAAAGTCCATTTTTGAAGATTTTGAAGTACGGTATTTGTCATAAAGTACAAAATAATACCTTTTTTTAAATGATATATTGGTCACTACATAATAAATGTACATTTTTGAAGTTATGGTCGAAAGAGGCAAAAACTTTCCTATTATTCTCTTCATTTTCTTGACCTTTAATCGCAAATATCTCCATTTGGCAAATATGGACTTATCGGTTTTTGCGAACAAGCTCTTCAAGTGCCTTGAACCTATTCATGTTGATTGGATTCACGAAAAGGGAGCAAAACCTATCTTCATTGTTAATTTCATTCTACTTTGAAAAATAAAAATAACCATGCGAATTGATCATTGCTATTATAGTGGTCAAATGGAAACAATTCAGAATTACATGGATTGTTGCTGAAACATCTCTGTTTTGAAGTATTTATATAAGGATATAACGGATTCAATTTGGTAATGTCAGAATTGTGCTTATCAATAGAAAATGGCAGTTGACGAAACAAACATTTGTTTTTGTCACATATCCAGTCACAAGTTTCGTCGAAAATGACAAGGCTTGAGGGTATACATCTTATTTGTCACCATGACTTACATGAGACACAGAGGAGTGCATTTTGATTGTTTCGTACGGAGTTGTTCAAATGGTACATAAATATTTTGGATGCATTTATCAACTTGAAACAAAAGTAAACGAAAATGCACGTACGTTTGCAAATGTATAGAGATAAAGAAGAAGACGAAGGAGGAGGAAAAGAAGAACGTTTACAGTGTGTATTAATATTTTTCCTGTTGTCTGTCGTTAAAACTATGATTCTTTCATCTTAAGTCCACGTGCTTGCATCAGGAGTTATTGCGTGTATGTAGTCAGTGATTAATTGATGTAGATATCCTTGCCTTTTAGCTTCGCTTTGGACTTGTTGTGGAGTTACCTCGCGTTGTATAGTTTCGGTGGTGGCTATTTATTTTCGCGTGTTGTCACCGTTTGGTCGAAGTAGTTGTGCTAGTCTATGGCTGTCGTCGATGCCCTTGGTGTGGAGGTCAATCATGTCAATGCCGAGTTCCCTTTTGGCGAACTGTGAGATGACGATGTCGGTGCTCCCGTTACGGCTCTCGCAGAGGCCGTGGATGACGGTTTATTGCCACTTGGTCTACTATCAGATGGTCTACTTCCCAGTTCGTCTAACACCACTTAGCTACGTCTAAACTCATTTGGTCTACTATCAATTTCGTCTAATGCCCGTTTAGTCTAATCCTTACTTAGTCTAATGCCCAGTTTGGTTAATTATCGTTTCGTCTAATGACCAGATGGTCTAATAGCAAGTCTCCTTGGATTTTTCGCACTTTGTCTAATAGAATGTGGGTATATAGACGAAATGGGCATAGCCCATCTGGAAGTAGACCAACTGGTAATGAGGCTAAGTGACAATTGGACTAATGGTCAATAGACGAACTGGTTGTAGACCAAACGGGATTAGACCATGTGGGTTGAGACTAAATGGCTATTAGACGAAGTGGGAGTAGACCAAGTGATAGATCACCATAGATGACCAATAAATAGCAGTTTCGCCTACAGTTTTGCTCCTGGTCATCGATTTCTTCGTTGACTTCATCAAGTCTGCGATAGAGATGTTTGAGCTGGCTAGAGAGAGCCTGGACTTCTCTCTCTCTCTCTCTCTCTCTCTCTCTCTCTCTTTCGAAATAACAATTTCGTTGACGAAGTAATGATTTAACGAAATGATCACTTAGCTACGAAATGATCATTTTGTCAACGAAAGACCGATTTCGTAACGAAATAGGCCATGCGACACTTGGCGCTCCATACAAATTGTCCATGGTTTAAACCACGGTTTCAATTGTACCACCTTCGTTGATTCGGGCCAACGAGTTAAACTATGATACCCTACACGCATCCCGCTCCCCCCCCCCCCCCCCACATACACACGAACCTTACCTAGTAACGGACACAGCGTACTCTGATATTCAAATGTCACGCATAAATTTTGTTATCTGCTCCGTAGATGCAATGCAGAATGTAAACTTGAATTCAAACCATACAAACAAAAAGGGGAAATAGAAGGTTCATCATTTTGTGTAAGGTGGTTGTTGTTTTACAGAAAAGAAGAGGGAGAAAAATGGGACCCCATCAAACAGAATTCATGATTTGCCACCAAAATGGGCCAGCTGAATTCTTGTGTAAGGGACAGTTGCGTAAGGGACCAGCTGAATGTTTGTCAATTCAATGTCAATCTCAGGTAGATCTATATGTTTAAATCATCGGTGCTTAGAGCGGTAATGCCGTAATAGAAATTGAATATAAACATGTCATTCTCTATGGTAAGCTCAGTCACAAAAGAATCTCTATCGTTTGCTACGATTCAGTTTTGATCAGTTCTCCTAAAAAACGAATGGCTTAAACCCGTTCGTGGTCATAATCCCGGTTCTGTGTAAACCTATTATAACGTTTTGTGTCTTCTCAGGAAGTCGTTTGCTCAGTTTCTTTTCTTCTTCTTTTTTTATTGGGGGGGGGGGGGGGGGGGGGGGCGCAGCATTAAATGCTTGCCTTTCATCTAAAGATAAATCGTTCACTAACGGCGACCTTGCATTACCCAACAAACAACATTTCGCCACAAAGGACATTCTACTTTCGGTCAAGTTCAGATAGAGGAGATTCCCAGCAGTTAAAACGTACAGCTCATCAAAATGCGAAGTTATTACTGACAGGGATTCTTTCATTATTTTACTAGAGAAATTTTGACGTTATTATGGCATATTATTGCGCACTAAAACCGTAAGAAGGCAGAGTGCAGTATGAGAAGTTCAAATAGGGAGTTCCAAAGGTTCATCATATTGTTTATTACAGGGAGCAGCTGTATTCTTGTTAATTCTTTGCTCTGTCAACGAGTAGCATTTTCGTGTATATATTTGAAGTCATTGGTGCTTAGAGCCGTAACTCATAATAACAACATGGCCTTTTCTATGGTACACTCAGTCACAGAAAACTCTACTCTTGTGGTATGAAAATTGGCAGCATGTGTTTTCAAGCTTCTTATCAGGTTTGCTATGGAAAGAAAGTCGGTCAAAAGAATGGACGCGTAGTGTTGTCAATGCTGTCATAAATGATATTGGTAGGACGCCCTCATCCCCGTTCACGTTGATTTTGATGGATATCATTGACGCGCCTTTCTTTGGGTGTAGTCCCAGTGGTTGGCAACACATTTCTATTGGCTCAGTCCGAGCTATGAGTTGCGCATGTCCACAAAGAGGTCATTATTACCTATTGTATGAAACCACACACGCGCTGACACACGGACACACACACACACACACACACACACACACACACACACACACACGCACACAATCATTAACCCTTTACAAACATGCAGCGTTCTCTGAAGTGTTTGTTACACGACTCATAATTTTATGTAAAGGGACCAGCTGCATTCTGGACAATTCACTGATTTATCTACGAATAACATTCTCAGGTATATATGTTTCAAATCATCGGTGCTTAGAGTCGTGATATTGAAATAACGTGGCCTTTTCTAGGGAACAAGCAATCACAGAAAATCTCCCCTATTGTTTGTGACGATACAGTTCTGATCAATGCTGCTTAAAGAACGATCGGCTTAACGTGCTCTTTAATTATCATAATTCCTGTTGTGTATGAAAAAAAACCAGAGAAACACTACTTACTATTTAGGAAGTCGCCTGTAATATTACGCGGGGGGGGGGGGGTGCATAATGATGCCTTTCATGTAAAGATGAACGTATACTTCAAAGGCAACGGTGACCTTGCATCACCAACCAACAGCATGTCGCCACAACAGAAGGACATTCTACTTTCGATCAAGTTTAGATAGACGAGATGGCCAGCCGTTAAAATGTACAGCTCATCAAAATGAGAAATTACTGTCCGGGATTTTTTGTTCTTTCACTAAAGGAATTTTGACGTTTATCTCCTTTAAGTCACGCGCGCTAAAATCGCCAGAAGATTATTAAAGTGACGTAAAACAAGTTGAAAGAGGGGATTTCCAAAGTAGTTGCAGAACTGGTTCTACTGGGGGCGCTGTGGCATGATAGTGGATAAGACTCCCGACCCCGGCCCAGTCGGAGGACGCGAGTTCGATTCCCGCCCAGTGTTGAGTGCTTACGTCCTATAGGAAGAGATGTTTTTACCGACCACGTCCATCTCTACCCTAATATATACATAGTGTTCATTGGTAGCTGAAAAATGCTAGGGTGATAGTTGTGGTATGGCCCTCTGGTAGAGCAATGGCAACACTGAAGAGGCTACCCCGGATCACGAAGATCTCATTGTTACTATCATTACCATTATTATAATCATTGCAAGTTCGGGTTTATCTACGGAAGTAACAGAACCCACCGTTGATGAAATAACAGTTATCATACAAGGTAAAGATAATGAGTTTTTTTTGCTCTTAAGAGTTCTTTATCATCCACATCATACACATCATGCTTGGATTAAGGCAAGGATAACCCTAGTATGATTACACATACTTCAAAGTGGCACCTATTCGTATGCAACCATCTGCATGTGAGCTTTATCTTGTAATCCCAAAGATTATTCCCCAGTGAGACACATTAACTTGAGGCTGGAGAAAGGATTTCATAATTATCGATGCCCTCGACGTGCTTGTCCACAAGTGTGGATATTATTGGTATGTCACTGCCAATATCCCGGACTGGATATCATGACTGCAATCGGGCAATAGAGATATCGAACCATAGCTCACTGCCTCACGTATAATATTATATTCATTTTCATGCTAAGAACGTTTCATTTAAACAACTACACACCACTGATTCACAAGTACAGTGCACAAACACAACAGACCTGGTTTTGTTAGTCGTTTGATGGGCATACAGATAGGCACAAGTGGTAATTGAAATCTGTCGTACCCATCCATACAATATAGAGAACTTTTGAGTAGTAATATCTTTTCGAGTAGTTTCATGGGTGATACGACATTTGTTAATGCGACAATTGCTCCGGTCTTATTTTCTCCAAGGACTTCGGGTCAGAGCTGTGAATAGGATTTTAAATTTCGTTTGATGTGAGGATTAGGATTACGGTTAGGATTACAGCATATGTTTCTGGATAGGTTTTATGTTTGGGCTTAGGGGGCAGATATTTCATGGCAGCAATTGTCGCAGGAGCAAATGTCATGGAACCAGTTTCAAGTGGAGCAGATATAAGACCTAGGTGGGAGCAGAGACTTTCACGTAGGAACTTTATAGAGCATTCTCGAAGAATTTACGAACAGACAAGGGAACCTAGTCCAAAGTCACAATAATGCTCACATTGCTGGCAATGCGTTACTTTTTTTTAAAGTACGGTATCAATTCAATCGAAAGGTATTTATAAACAGCTCATCCATTTATACAGCTTTCAGACAACAGCTCAGCTTCTTTGGTAATGACTTCCTTATATGATTGGTGGAGGAGAGTTATGTGGCAAACAAATTAACACTTCAACTAAACTTTACATTTGACTTGCTAGCTTTCTTTCGGGGGGGGGGGGTCTAAGGAGTATACATCACGAGCTCGATACTCACGAGTCATGCAGCCCACGACTTATACAGCTCACGAGTCATACATCCCACGAGCTAGACACTAAGTCAACAGGGCTCTTTTGCTTGACATCGAGTAATATAAGCCCACGTGCTATACCGTGTAGACATCTGACAAGACCTTCTTAGTGGGGCAGTTTTACCTATTGTGCATTTTGTGATACAAGTACCAAATTTGGCCCATTATGTACATTCACATATTGCGAACATTTTCAGATATTGGGCCACTTGGAATTCTCTCTCTATGTCCGCCATATTGGATTTCAAAATGACCGCCATTCGAAATCTACATTTGCGACTATCTCTGGGTCTAATGGTGGTATTGACTCGATTCTGGTGTCTAAATGTATGTTTGGGTGGGGGGGGGGCAAGGAATCCAATGGTAACAATCTGTATTGCGTATTTTCACCAATGGGCCGCCATATTAGATTTCAAAATGGAAGCCATTTGAAATCTATAGTTGCGATTATCTCTGGGTCTAATGCTGCTATTGACTCGATTCTGGTGTCTAAATGTGACCGTGCATCACAAAACCAACAAAAAGTTGCACACACTGATTTCGTGTGAGGACTGAAAATAGGTGAAATGGATCAACCTCGCCGATGTTTACTTTTTATATTTTCTCAAAGAGCAAGTCTTCTTCTACATTATGCTGAAATTTGGGATCATAAAACGGGCAGGAAAGTGTATTTTTTAGCAGTTTATCTGGAACATTTTTTAGTTGAATAGTATGATTAGATGTGTCGTTAAAGCCCCCTTTTCATTTCTTAAAAACCTTGTACACACTCTTCACTTTCAACTCTTACAACTTTTGAAAGGATAATGCTACTGCTTTGAAAGTTGGTATTGATTATGGACGGAATGTGTTAATAAGGCATATTTAATTTTAGGTTAATTTGATAATCCCTTCATTGGTGTTACTCCAGTGGTGTACATCTTGTTTTTGTCCCATTCATCACACAGCCAGCGCGGCTTGGTGAAGATCAAGCGCTGGAATAGACACTGCACTTCAGAGCCTCTTTTCTCAGTTCACACTTTTCCTGAGGGTGCGCTTTCTTTCCAATATTTAGATAGGCAAGAAGAGTCCATTTGATTTGAGTTATATATCATTTTTAAGCTTAAAGTCTTCTCTTTCAGAATATGTTCTAAACTAAAATTTCATGTCTGGCGACTTTCTGTTCGTTTTGTGATGCAGGGTCACAAATGTATGTTTTTTGGGGCAAGGATCGAATCCAATGGTAACAATCTGCACTGCGTATTTCCACCAATGTGCCGCCATACTGGATTTCAAAATGGCCGTCATTTGAAATCTACAGTTGCGATTATCTCTGGGTCTAATGCTGCTATTGACTCGATTCTGGTGTCTAGACATAATATATGGTTTGGGGGCAAGGAATCCAATGGTAACAATCTTCATTGCGTATTTTCACCAATGGGCCGCCGCATTGGTTTTCAAAATGGCTGCTACTCGATCTACATTATCTACGTTATCTTAGGATCTAATGACTTGATTTCGGTGGTGGTGGTGGTGGTAGTAGTTGTAGTGGTAGCTGTAGTGGCAGTGATAATAACAGTAATGTTACATTGTGTCATTCCAGGTTCATTGTGATCTATGCATGCCTGTAGACTTACAGTGCTGGGTTTTTGTCCAAGAGGTTCAGATTAGCTCATGCTGAGCGATCTTCACCATCAACATCACCGCACCTCACCACAACTGACTGGAGGCTATGCCTCATATGTCAAGAAGACAAGATGGAGAAACTGACCAAACCTGATGGTCATGGCATTGAAGCTGCGATGGTTGCACGCGGTGCACAATATCACGAGTCGTTCAGGCTCCAGTACAACACCAAACTACAGAGGGCATAAAAGAGAGCACTCAAGAAAGAAGGGCAAACGCACCAGGGCACATTCATGTTCATCGAGTACAGAGAAGGTCCCAGAAACCGGTTTCTTCTGTGGATAACCTAGTGGGTAACCTAGCAGTCTTTGGAAAGCTGCAACATTCTAAATGGACAGACGGTTACGTGCCTGTGCAACCCTTCTTGGTGATACAGAACTGCTCAGTCATCTCAGTGGTGACATAGTAGCGTTGGACGCCCAGTATCACCCACAGTGCCTGATAGGACCAAGAGCGAGCAATGTCGGTAGTTGTCTTCGCTGAACCCGTCCTCTACATTTAAGAAACCAGACAAGATGGGAAGACGGCACCAATATTCAGATTGGCCAATCTTGCCCACCTCTATCAGTCCAGAATGGAACAGCTTTGAGTGCAGCTCGACACGAGAGTCCACTCCACACGACTGAAACAGAGACTGCTATCTCAGTTTCCTGACATGCGGGCGCACACCAAGGGGAGAGACATCCTGATGGCATTTGAAGAAGATCTCGGTGCTGCCCTTGACAAAGCCTGCGAGCTGGACAGTGTGGTGATGCAGTCCATCTTGCCCGTGCTGCACATATTGTTCGCCATCACATGTTTGGAGAAGCCAAGCCCTTCACAGGATTCCCTGAAGGATGTCAAGAAGAATCTGTGACACCGTTGCTGCTTGCCCTAGTCAGCATGATCCTAGAGGGACCCAGCATCAAGGACCAGACCGCAGACACTAACCTTGCAGCACTTTGACCGCAGCCTAGATACTGAAGTTCAACAGCATCAAACACAGGTGAACACGTGGCACCACATCATCCACCTGTGTCAAGCACAGTGTTGCATAGGAGACCCCACTTCCAGCATACATAGGGATGATGTTGATAGGAATGATGTTGCATGCTCATACACGCAAGAAGGAATTGGTCGACAGACTGTCACACGTTGGCCTGAGCATTTCTCTCTCGTCATCTTGGGCTGCATTTCATGCCAGCCAACAGCCACCAGATGCCCCACGTCGCTGCTTCCACTCTTCCTGGAAAGCGCCCACACTGTGGCCATGATCCGGCATTCAACGGATGTTGTGAAAAATGCTGTAGAACACCTGAATCCTGGGCAGACCCCAGTGGTCACGTTTGATCAGCTACTGTTTGCTTTGGCCAAGCAGATACGGTGGAAGTGGCCAGAGAGTTATAGTGAAGACCGCATAGTGGTGATGTTTGGTGGTCTCCACATAGAGATGGCGGGACTGAAAACACTTGGGGACTGACTGCAAGGGAGTGATTGGGTGCAAGCACTTGTGCAAACTGAGATTGCGATTGTGACAGCAGGGACAGCAGACTCATTCCTGCGAGCATTTCATGTCTTGCGCACAAGAAGAGCACATCAAGTGACTGCAGCAGCACTGTACATCCTGCAACATCATGCCTACAACCACTACTGTCTGGGAGAAACCAGGAACGCAGAGGACCTTCCTGCGTTTGAAGACTGGTGTCGCCAGAGACGAGACAACATCCCCCAGTTTCGCTACTGGGCAACTGTGCTAGAACTAGAACTGTTGGTTCTAGTGTATGTGCGTTCTCTCAGGCAGGGATCTTTGATGATGTACCTCGATGCTCTGACAGAGCTGGTCCCACCTATGCTAGGTGGATACCAGTGCACCTAAACGACATGGTCAAACTCACTATCAACCACCCAGACGTAGCCAGGAAATTCAGTGAAGGCCACTTCACAGTTCAGAAAACACAGAGGGTGTTCTCTTCAATCCCGATTGACCAGGCACATGAGCAGAATAATGCCTGCATCAAAGGAGACTGTGGCGCAGTTGGGCTCACTGACAACCCTAGTGCCCTTTGTCGCTGGTGGTTGCTAGGGCGATCGAAGAATTCCAGGACGGGAACCAATACTGTAGACCGCAAACATCAGACACACAAGACAAACAAGTTTCTGGGACCGTCTCTGTACTATATGAACATGAATGTGCCCTGGTGCGTTTGCATAAAGATTGTTCCTCATTGCTCTGCCCTTCTTTCTTGAGTGCTCTCTTTTGTGCCCTCTGTATTTTGGTGTTGTTGTACTGGAGCCTGCACATCTGGTGATATTGTGCATCGTGTGCAACCATCGCAGCTTCAATGCCATGACCATCATCGAGTCTTTCCAAGTGAAATGCATGATCCTGGAAGCTCTCAAAGTTCACTGAATTTGATCAATGTCTCTGCGAGTGAACTATACCCACTACCAATGTCTTTCCTCTTTGATTGGCCAGGTGTGGTCAGTGTCTCCATCTTGTCTTCTTGACATATGAGGCACAACCTCCAGTCAGTTGTGGTGAGGTGCGGTGATGTTGATGGTGAAGTTCGCTCAGCATGATCGAGCTAGTCTGAACCCCTTGGACATGGTGGAACTGTCTTGAACAAAAACCAGCACCGTCCGTCAACAGGCATGCATGCATCACGATGAACCTGGAATGGCACAATGTAACATTTCTGGTATCATCACTGCCACTACAGCTACCACTGCTACTACTACCACCATCACCACCATCACCAGAATGAAGTCAGTAGATCCTAAGATAACGACAAATGTAGATCGAGAAGCGGCATGTAATGTAAAGCAGCCATTTTGAAATCCAATATGGTGGTCTTTCCCGTCTGGTAAAAAAACGCAATGTAGATTGTTACCATTGGATTCCTTGCCCTCCAAAACATACATTTAGACACTAGAATCGAGTCAATAGCACCATTAGACCCAGAGATAATCGCAAATGTAGATTTCAAATGACGGCCATTTTGAAATTCAATATGGCGGCCCATCTGGTGAAAATACGCAATGTAGATTGTTACCTTTGGATTCCTTGCCCTCCAAAACATACATTTAGACACCAGAATCGAGTCAATAGCAGCATTAGACCCAGAGATAATCGCAAATGTAGATTTCAAATGGCGGCCATTTTGAAATCCAATATGGCGGTCCATTGGTGAAAATTCGTAATGTAGATTGATATTAAAAGATTGTTATCATTAGATTCCTTGCCCCCAATAACATACATTTTGACACCAGAATCGAGTCAATAGCAGCATATTAGACCCATAGATAATCGCAAATGTAGATTTCAAATGGCGGCCATTTTGAAATCCAATATGGCGGACATAAAGACGGATTTCTGAGTGGCCCAATATCTAAAAATATTTGCAACATGTAAATGTACATGTGGGCCAAATTTGGCTTGCACAATTCCTTTGAATATTCGAGCTAAACCGTCCCACTATTCCACAAAAATAAGGCCCACGAGATAGACAATATTATGTAGGTAAGAATGGCCCAAGAGCTCCACATTACATCACAGGGTTAAATTTACGTCCTGTCTGAGTTCATAGACTTTCTTTTTCTTTCTGCTTTGTCTATCGTCTAGCGAACTCGTGGACCTCTCTTGTTATCGAGCTCGTAATAGCCTTACTTACCGAGTGTCTAGCAGGTATGCCTGAAAGAACTGTGTGATTCGTGGGCTGTATTGTTGCGGGTGTATGACTTTAGATGGGCCTTGTTTCAATGTCTTGCTTGTGGGCAGTATGACTCGTTAGTATCAACCTGGAATGACTGCTGAAAGTAGGCTAAGAGTAATTTCTGTGGGTTTGTCTCCTATCCAATGTTATTGCCAGTGTCAATGGCATACTCACCTACAACTGATGCAGTGACTGGATAATAACTATCACTGAGGAAAACGGGAGGTCCCTAAACGACAAATAAAACACACACACACACACACACACACACACACACACACACATACACACTATGGGGCATTAAGAATTTATTATGTCCCAGCCAGTCAGTTGATGCTTGAAAATGTTCACACAATGTGGACGAAGCCAGTCAGTCAAAATGATGTAAAGGTTGATTAAAATGTTAGGATTGTTGCGAAACATTCTTCATGTGTTGGATAGAACTGCTGATACGATTATCTCGAAAGAGTTCATTTATTCCTTATCTTGCAGTTTTTGCATGGATAACCATGAAAACATATTTCATATGAAAATTTGAAGTGTATGCCTCAAGCATTTTTGTCTAGTTGCTATGTTCTTATTTGTTTGAAATTCATATTTTACATCATTGTATTATTTTTAAACTTGTTTTACTGTTTTAAAACAATCTACATTGATATTATGTTTGTCTGCATGTGTGTTTCTGTGTGTATAAAAATTCACTCTTATCATTGTCAGAAAGGTAAATTCTATCTTCTTTTTTTTTACTCAATACATGTAAGTAAAACAAAGATTTTTCGTCATAAAAACATTTAAACGCTCTTGAGTATGGTGAGGATTATCAATACATTTTTTTTCTTCAAATATGTCACGTAATGGGAATGCCTCTTAATTATAGGGGATTAACAGAGGGGGTTGAGTCGATGTATTTCTTTATACACTTTTGTATCAATGTGTAAATTTTAGTGTAAGTGTTACCCATGCATATAATTCAACCCCTGGTTGTAATGGAATAGCCTTAATAAACAATTCACCTCATTATCATCTATGTATGTATCTATCCATCTATCTATATCTTTCTTTCTATCTATCTATCTATCTATCTATCTACCTGTCTATCTATCTATCTATCTATTTATTTATTCATCTATCTATCTGTCTATCTATCTGAAGTGAAAGGGCCGAAATGCTCGACATTAAGTAAAAAAAAAACACACAAACAAACAGACTCACGAGCTATGCAGTCCAAAAGCTAGACACTATACTACGTGGTATAAACGTGGTATAAACTCGACAAATAAGGCTGATGACTCGACGCTGGGCAAAAAAGGGTCCAATTAGGTCAACTTTACATCACGGGGCTTATTTACAGCTGTACGCAGTGTCTCACGTAGCTCATAGATCTTTTTTTTTTTTCGTTTTTCCCTACCATAGTGTCGAGCTCGTGAGACTTATTTGCCCAGTGTCAAACTCACGACCCTGTCTGTTTTGCTCGTGGTCTGTATGACTCGTGGGGGCCTTTTTCTTTTCGATATCTAGCTCTTGGGTCGTACGACTCTTGGGGTTCTTGCTCCTGGCATGGCTAGGACTCACGTGCTGCTTTCAGGAAGTCGTAAATCAATTAAAGGACTTTCTAAATATCCAACCGTGCTGTTTCATTGAAAAATAAACAAACAAGAACTAATGGCTTTTAGCAAAAGTGGAAGTTGAGATTCCCAGATTTATTGCCTGAAATAAGTTCCTGAAGTACACGTACTTGTAATCTCACTTTCCTTTCTAGAAGAGGAGCTTTGGCATGGACAGTTTTGCCAATGTGCATTGCTTGAGTTTGCACTGTGAACACCCAAGGACCTTAGAAAAAAATGGTAGCAATTCCTCAAAAGGCCTATTAATCTGAACTTTGGTTAGGATTCTGCTGTAAACTGAGCTTACTACAGTATAATCATGAATGTGACACATTGAGCACACTCCTTATGTCGAAAAAACATAAAGCTTACTTTGTGATTCTACATGGTTCTACTTCAATGCGTGAGAGTGGCAACGTTATCTTGCATGCAATATAATCGTGAAAGTTAAAACGCCGTCATGGAATTGTCCAATCTTTACATGATAAATGTAGTAGTGACAGTGGCGCTGATTATACATGCATAATACATCACTGTTGGTGCTATAGTCTAGAAGAGTGAATGTCTGTCCTAAAGTCAGACCCATGTTAAATTGAGAAAGACAGCCATAGAGATATAATTGATACTGAAAGTGCCTCGACATAATTGCGTGCAAAATCTTATAAAACACACTTGGATCGAAAGTGCTTACATCCATCAGTGTCCATTCATTGACAAGTATGTTTGATGGCCTCACCAATGGACACAAGAGACTCTTAAAAGTCCTTCATTGAATTCATTTTTTATTTCCGTCATAGACGATGTTCATCAACTAGATGTATATTTACTCACAAGTAGTTTTGCCTTTGCGGTTGCCACGGGCTAGATTGTTTCGCATTCTTTCAAACACCAAGGCTGTTGTTCCCTACAGTTGATTTCAATATATCAACGTAATACAAGAGCTAGAAACGGTATACAGTTCGTATATACACAGATGAGTACATCAAAGCAATAGCACAGGCCAAATTCACGGCTTGTAGTTTACAACAGCAACACAATTTCTTATATTCAATATGAACATTATGCCTTAATCGGGCCATATGTGAAATTGTCTTGCCTGCCATTTGTGACGAAAAAGCTTATTGCGACGCGTGTTGATGAAAATCTTGTGAACATAAGAAAAATAGATAACAAGCTTAATATTACCAGTAAGGTTTGGTTTGTTTTGCATGTTTTTTTTTTTAATTTTCGGGGGGGGGGGGGTCCACGGAGGTGCAGGTGGCAAGATAGGATTTATGTTAGCTACATTAATATTGCTTCTGATTGTTTATCAAAAAAATATCAGTCTACCTCCGCCCCCAACCTCTAGACTAATAACAGCCTTTAAAAGAGGCAAATTGGCATCAACCCACACGAGGGCATCAATAATTTACACGACTGTCAGTAGTTTACACACGAAGGTTGAATCCGTTTAGTTGTGTCGACTACCTGATTTATGGAAAGTTTAGCTGTTAATTCACATCTGTCGATGTTTTCTTTGCATGGCAAACTTCCCTGTTGGTAAGTTATGCATTCATCTGATTGTGGTTAGCCATGAACACTGCTGAACAAAAATATGAATGATGCCCCCTCATTCTTAAAATGACCAAAAACTTTCAAACATGCTCTGACTCTGTTTTAATCTATTCAATGACTTCGATATACGTGGAAGGCTGCTGTTTTCCCTGACTGCCAACAGGAACGCTGTAAGAGCCTGCGATTCCTCCCTCAGGTACCACTGAAATTCTCGTCTCGTATTTGTGATCAGCCACCATTTGTCTTCTCTCGGGCAGCGACTGCTCTTCGCTCCGCTCATTATGGGTTGGATACCCTCCTTCATTACCCGTCGTCTCGTAGTTGTGATCAAAGACGATGTCGGTGATGGTCGTCTCGTATTTGTGTTCGGCCGCGATTTGACCTTTCTCAGGCGACTGTTCATCGGCCTGCTCATTGTAGGCCGCATACTCTCCGTCATTACCCGTCGACTCGTAGCTGTGATCCACCACAGTGTCGGCGGTTTGCGCGTTGACAGCTCCCTCGGACTGAGTTGGCCTGACGTCGTGGAGGGACACGTATTCGGACTGACAGCGTTTGGATGAATCAAGACCCATGTAGGTCCCGGCCGTACCGTCTGCGGTAGGCTTGAGAGATTTTACGGACTGATTGACAGCGGACTGCCGAGCAGGCCCGGTAGAATGGCTTGGTTTCCTGGGTCAAAAGGTATCGGTGGTACCATGGTTATATGGAGAGGGAAACCACTGAGGGTTCATTTCATTATTACATTCAACTGATGAGTATCTGATGGCATTCAGCAACTTTAATTTAATCTTCATTGCATTATCTATTCAATTTTAGGAATACAAAAGACATTGAATTCATATCTTCATCTAAAAGGTATAGGACTCAAATGTGAAATATCAATCAATACAAGTCAGTAAAAGTCAAAAGTTGTCATGAAAGGGGATATAAAAACAATAATATAAAACCTGTTCATTTCATATATTGCAGTTATGATACTAACCTCACAGACGACACGAAATCATTTCGTTTAGTCAATACCTTGTTCAAGTTAATCATTTTTTTTCAAATCTAACACGTGCCATCTGAATCGATGTTTTGTATAATGAGAATATGGCTCAAAATATCACTATACCAACCATGGAAAATAAACTATACATTTTTGCATAAAGTAGTTTTGTTTCATGATACCCTTGGTGCCTATACATTTGATCTTACACAGGGTTTCCAGGCATAAAGTTAAATGTTCCTGACAAACGCATTTGCATCTGATGAGCGACTACAGAGACACAAACTCAAAGTGGGTTGACACTGAAAAATATAAACTATACGCCGTATCAATTCCGATCAACTATTCTACACATCAGTGCGAGTGTACTGGAAGCTGGATCATTATCTTTAGTGATGCGTGACACAGGTCGTGATAACAAAATGTTAAAAAACAAAAAAATGTTAAGAAAACAATAACAGTGTTGGGTGTGATGTGCATACATACGGGTGTGTGTATATGTATCAAACTAATGATAACTACATAAGAATTTTAAACATTATGAATGAATGCATTTTCTGTCTAATTGTATAGAAATCTTGAAGGTTATATGCGTGTGTTCATGACCTTTTACAACTGTTTGAGAGCATGTTAGTTTGTCCTACCGACGCTTCGTTTTCATGGCTGTGATGACGCAGACGATGACGGTGACTACGATGACGAGACCCACTACGATGGTAGCCAATAGGATCATGCCACAGGGTGTGTCGAGATGCAACAACTTGGCAGACGAACTCCCAACCTAAAGTTTAAAAAAAATACTTCGGAACGGAATTTCATCGGTATCAATTACATTAAAGCATTTCAGACGTCTGTAAGCATTTTTACCCTTCAAACAATACGCCAGCATTACAACATAAGACGAAGAATGCAAGAGAGGGAAAGAAGGAAACCTACTGTGAAATGTATTACTTTTGTTGTATACCACTTGGCATGCTAGCTATCTTTTTACCGGTCCAATACGACCTGACCGACTCTGTGTGTGGGTGTTTGTGTGTACTTGCCTGACAATTTCTTAAAATTCCACATTAATGAAAAGAAGGGGAAAACTGAAGTCTTTGCGTTCCTTCATAATCTATTTTTACACCTGTTACATGTATGTCGGCATATTTTCAAGTTTAAGGCTATCACATATTTGTGTGTGTGTGTGTGTTTGTGTATTACTTCCATTGAAACTGAAACATGTAAACGCGATGAATTTCCTTGACGTGAGAGTGAATCTGTGTAACAAGTCTCATAGCAGGGACAAATATTGATGAAAGAATGTCATAATTCCTTAAAAATCTTATCAGTGATAACAAGACTATAGTAAAAGGTGTAGAGTGAACTACTTTGACTACATTGCCTTGTAAAACTGACGTAACACTGTGATAAAATTATACAGAGAAAGGGTCAAATTTACTGCATATGTTTCATTATACTCTGTGCTTTATGCATTTTCTCTCTGTCAAAGAAGAAAAATTAGATTGAGACTAAAAGGGATTACAAAGGCAGTCAAAAATTGATGATACTGTAGTATGATATCAGAGTTACATGTACTCTAACAATGCCTACTCTATTGCAATGACGTATAAAACTGTGAATGCAAGTGCAATAAGTGAACCAATTAAACCCTGATTTTAGTTCAACTATAGCACAAATGACCCTCCGTTGAAACATATTGTGAAATAGAAATGCCGCTATTTCAAATCATCTTCCTCGGTTCAATTGGTGCAATTGGACTGGTTAACGATGGAGGTAGCAGTTTTGCGACTGCACCAGACACACTTGTTGAAGACTGAGTCCGTGAGAAGACATACGCCTCGAATAATGTATGCATACAACTGTTATATAGCATATCACCACTAGAACAATGCCAACTTTCAACACGTACATGAGTTGCAGTTGTAGCCTTGGGAGCTGTGACAAGATAAGAAGAAGAAAGTGAATACGATGATGAAATAACGAACTACTCGACTTTTCTTGAACATGTCTATTAAATTTTGATTTCAAATGTACACATATTTCTTTTCACGTCTCCTAGACTTCGAGATCAATGCAAAATGTCTATGCTTTTGAGTTGTTGTTCTCCTGTTATTTTTCTGTGCTAGGGTACACTATTTAACTTATCTTGTCATTACTGCTAATTTTAAAGCATGGGAGATACCAAAAATTGATATCTATCTATTAAAAATCAAATGGATAGAATGCACAGCTGATAAAAAGCACTGAAGGCCGTGATTTTGGTAAATCAACATAATTAGGTGATCCGAGTATCCTCTCGGATCACCTTCTGTATCTGTACTGAATCTTTCTTCTTTCTTTGTTTCTTTCTTTATTAGGTGATCCGAGTATCCTCTCGGATCACCTTCTGTATCTGTACTGATTCTTTATTCTTCTTTCTTTGTTTCTTTCTTTATTTCTCCTCAAAAGTTGTGCAGAGGTTAGCTCAGAAAGTGCTATGCCTATCAAGTTCAAACTTATACCATGTATGTATCGTGTCCCAAAGACGACAGATCAAGTAAAATCATTGTGATCAGTTGACCGTGACGTCACTATGACGTCATTATATGAAAACACATTCTCAATCATATCTCATTAATGGGATGGAATTTTTAAATGAAATTTACGTCACATATATTTCAAGTCAAGCGAATTCTATTCATATTGTCAAAATTTATATTTTCTCTTAAAACGTGCGCGTACGCGCGCGTTGAAATATTTGTATGCTCCAATCAAGCCCAAAATTTTTTTGCACACGTTTCAGACCATTTAGAGCATTTTTTGAAAAAATGAAAAAATCGGACGGACGCGTACGCGCGCGCGCATATACGCACGCACAGCTCATATGCAATAGAAATTTCCCATTTTTTTCACTGTGATCAGATGTCTGAAATGTGAAGGAATATTTCTACCAAGTTTCAAGTCAATCCGACTCAATATGACGTCATACGGGCCCGTCAAAGTTGAAATTCCGCGCGCGCGTCAATGGCGATAGACAGTGCAACTATGCCAAAAAACCGCAAATCTTAAATCCGATTTTACTCGTCAGGATGGACGGTGACCCCCCATTTCCTTTACATATTCTGAAAGCTGATGAGTTGTATATGTCATTTCATGGGTTGGCGATGCTGAAAAAATGATTAAAAGATATCAAATTTCTTAATAAAGTAAAAAAAGTAAATTTTCAAAATGACGTCATCAAATTTCAAGTTTACTCGAGCGTATCTCACTTATCCTTTGCCAATTTTCACCCAAATTTCAATATGTTGTAGCTTATGAAATGCTCTTTCATAAATTAAATACACAATTTTCATTAGATGACGACATCACCTCGAAAAAATGGATTGAAGGTAACCTTGTCAAATTTGACCAGTTTACGTGTAATCTCTATGGGAGTGCAATTTTTATGGAAATGAAAATTGACATGACTATCTTTATCGAGCACTAGCTCACTTATGCTTTAGTGAATTTCTCTAAGGTTTTAATATGTTGTAGCTGAGACGTAGGGCTATCGTAAGTGTGCCCTTTGTTTTTTCATACGTTGTCGGGATCACGTGAAAAAACTTGGTTGAAATTAAAGTTTATCTTCGATGTATTGAGATATTCCTTTCTTTTTGCAACTTTATGTGCAATAACTCAAGAAAAACATACCCTATCACCACCATATTTTGCACATGTTTAGTTCATGTCACGAACATTATTTCATAAAATAACAACTACTTGATCAGACGCCATCTTGGGTATGTAAATTAGGGTCAAAGGTCATAAATGTTTCATCCTGTATCTTGGTGAATACATGACCTATCTTTCCCATATTTTGCACACGTAAAATCCATGTTACAGGGATCATTTCATAAAATAACCACTTTTTGCTCAGATGCCATCTTGTCTGTGCAAAGTGGGGTCAAAGGTCATATGTACTTCTTTTTCTATGTTCGCTATGACGTGTTATCTCTATGGGAGGGAATTTTTTAGATGTGAAAATTGACATGACTCTCTTTATCGAGCACTATCTTACTTATGCTTCGGTGAATTTCTCTCAGATTTTGATATGTTGTAGCTGAGACTTTGCAGTATCAGGACTCGAATCATTGATAAAAAAAATCGGATCACCTTAATTTGTCAGTGATGACAAATTACAATCTCTAGTTTTATTTTGTCTCTTTTGACATTTGCGAAATATTCTAAGAAATAGATGTCTGCGATTTGCAAGTCACTCCTGCATCACACACATTTCATTAGACACATTAACTGTAAGATGGGGTTGATGAAATTCGTCTTGTACTTCATGAAGATACAGCTATGGAACAAAGTTCTGTCCTTGTTTTGTGTAACATATTAGGGACTTTATATAGATACGTTGTTTTCCCCAGCAAATTCTCTATCACATCACTCTGCACCAGAATGGCAGAATCGAATAGGTGAGATGAATAAAACTGTGGAAACTAGGTGGTGTGATTGACATTACGACATCGAACATTGTGGTAAATGTCATAAGATAATAATCTCTTCCATTGACTCGTGGAACAAGACAAACTGTGTGTTCTTGAAGTCTATTCTTCCACCAATCTCATTCAAAAACTCTGCGAGTAAAACATGACAATTGTGTGCATTTGAAAAGCGGCTGAAGTGTGTGCAGTCATAGGAATTGAAAACGTGAGAAGAGTCTTACTTGTCTGCAGACTAGGATGAAAAGACGACGCGAGAACCAGAATCCATACACACACGTGAGCCATGTTTAAACAAAACATGAATTAAATGCAATCACACCAGGTCTGATGGCTAACAGATTAAAACGTCAGAGTAATAATTACTCTCTTCGGTAAAGAGTGCTGCGAAATCAGTTGTTCGGAATTTTTCGTTGACGTACTGACTGTCCGGAGTGTCTATGCAAGTGCTTTTCACTTTATCCATGGACATCAGCTTTCGTTTTCTGTTACCACTCTTTGTCTCTATTTGAATAGGTTTAGATCTTCTTCTCTTTCTTCTTTTTATCCTCCTTCCATAACTGAATGCGATACTCTCTCTCTCTCTCTCTCTCTCTCTCTCTCTCGCTCTCTCGGTCTTTTCTAATGAAGCTTCTCAATGTCACGTGATTTCTGATTTTTGCATATTTATGAGAGTTATACATGACTTATGTTCACCACAGGGGAAACCAGGCTCATGCGCTATGTGTGTCATTATCGTACTTGTGAGCACTGTGCATCGGTAAGCTCTCAAAGTTGCATTGCGATCGATCGCCTCTGCTTTCATTTCTACACTTTATGTATTATACTTTTGTATTATTGTTTGCATTTTGTATCAGTGGTTTATGAAACTTCACCTTCTTGTACCAACGGATTATCCTATTTTGCAATTATTGTTTTGTATTATTTAGATGTGGAAACAAATAAATCAATGAATGAATTTCTATTCTATATTCTATTCAACTGCAGATATCCATTCTGGTCTCAGTTGAGAACTTTGTCCAAGACTCGGTCTTGATAACTTACTGTCTTTCAGCATCAAGACTCGCTTGATGGTTATCCTTGTATCGGAGGTGAGGGCGTCCTCTCTTCCTACGACCAGGACCTGATTTGGTAAACTGTCGAACGACATCTTCACCATAAAGTGTCAAGCCAATCGGACATTCTTTCTGATCAGAACATTTTCTACAGACGGCAGCCATGGACAGTCTAGTATTTCCTTGTTTGTCACGTTGTCCTTCCGGGTCGAATACCCTCCTAATTGAGCGCAAGTGTGGCGTCATGAAAGCGTGCAATATTTTTCACCCGTCGTCTAGTAGATACTACGACTGTTCGGTATATAGATCTTGCCTTTAACCCGGGTAAATACATGGTGGTTCCATTCCTCCGACGTATGGCCAAACAATGCCCTATAGCCTTTGGTGATACCCTGCTCCCTAAATAGGGTCTATAAGTAGGGCCTAGCACTTAACTCTGTATTTTTTGTGTTGGTCTTCCGGTCGACTTTTCTCTGAGGCACCAGAGAAAACATCAATTATTTGCTGTTTGCAGATGACTGTAAATTACAACAAAAATGGCAGCTGAGACCATTCATACAACACGAATTGGATGTCTATACGTTCGAAAATACCATCTGGTGGAGAAATTCTGCTCAGAGATTGACCGCATTATAGATAATTATGAAAACAAGAATACATGTACTGAAATTTGGAAGAAACTTGACAGATCGGTAATCAGTGATTGATCAGATATCAACTATATTTCACATATACGTACTGAATGATCATCAAGTTTATGGCGGGAGCAGGGACTGGTGTTCAAGGACATCTTCGTTTATTTTTCAGCTCAATTGTATTCAGTTACTATTTAACTCCATCAAACAAAAGAATGAAACAAAGTACAAAGCATACATTACGAAAATCATATTATTTGATCAATTCGTAAGAAAGACATAATGTAGTGTAGATTATAAGTATGATAATAAGATAAACTGTGTATACTGTATGTACAACTACGCAGAACAATAAAAAAGAACAGGGATAAGCATACCTTCCAAGATTGACAGGAAAGTAAATACGGAAAAGTGTGGTCCGCTGAAAAGCAGGGCTTCTAAAAAAAATATAACTATGATGTCGTCGAAAATTCATTCATTAAAAATTTTCTATAGCAGTAACTGTACAACAGGTCACAAGAACATTGTCATTGTAAATATAGCAACTGTTTTAAAATACAAAAATTCGACATTCAGATTAAGCTAAGGATGTACAACCTGCAGGCACTATTTGCTGATCCTTGTGTACCCAGAAAATAAGATGAAAAAAACAATAGTTTGATAGTAAGTACATATGTTTTTGTCCGTACAAGTAAAAACAAGAACAACAGACGCATACACACATAAGACATATACGTACCGGAGAGATGCATACATTATACACATTAGGAAAACATTGATATTGTAGTGTAATTATCTGCAGGCTGGACATGCTGGAGTACGTTGTTGATAAACTTCTGTTTAACATTATGATCAGTGTCCATGGTACATGAACAAACCAGTAGACATGATCTGTATCTAATATGTAAGGTTACTTATCATGCATGTGGTTGTTGATATGCTTATTTCAAGTAATCACAAGTGGCAATATTTCCTAATACTAAAGTACGAGTCTATATCAATATCTTTGTTATTTCTAATGACCAAATGTTTCCGATGTATTTAGATTAATTTGATTCGCAGTTCCTGTAATACTCATATTATTTATTCTATGTATCCATGCATATTTTGTGTTAATATCTAAAACTGTGATTCACTTGAAACAAAATCATGAAAATACGTAAGATTAATAGTTTTAACAGTTTGAGAAAAAAAAATGTATACTTAAAAACCACCGACATTGTTTAAATTTCATCTATATTGCAATGAAATTACTGCAACTTGTGTACTTAACACGTGTAACAAGGATTCCAATACATAAGATGACATCGAACTTCATAGATACAAATAGGCCTCATCACATACCGCTGATGACGCAAACTCTGTTTGGCAATTACATATCTACATGGCTATATAAGAAGCATTGATATCGTGTGATAAATACACCTTTTTTTGCAGTACAATTCGTAAGATCAGAACGATTCACTATACACATGCTAAGACCATGGAGAAGGGAAATGTGTCTTCATGATGATTACACGTGCAATGGCAATTTACCTTTACAAAAATCGTCAGCTGTAATTGAATGACATTGAAAAGTAACTGTCAATAGTAAAGGGCAATTGAATGGTATTGAAAGGTAACTGTCAATGGTGAAGGGTAATTGAAATGGTAGGCTACCATGGATCAGTGGTAACTGTCCATGGTGAAAGGTATTATAATGGTAGGTTTAGAGTGGTCAATGGTAACTGTCAATGGTCAAGGGCATTTGAATGTTAGATTTATAGCGGCAGTGCCCCCCCCCCAAAAAAAAAAAAGAAAAGAAAAAAAAAGAAATTATTAATAGTAGGGGTTAAACTTGCAACAGAGGAAAAAGCGATCAATGAAAAACTTCCTTAGAAGACTCTTGAAACAGTTTCGTGAAAGTCTATTTCATAAAAGAGGAAAGTAAGTTAGATATGGACGAAATGACAAAACGTATGCACACTATTTCATAATGATATAAAGGCATTACCTTTCTACAATAATAAAAAAAAAGATATGCGTGTGTGTGTATGTGTGTGTGTGCGTATGCATGAATACACTTTGATATTAAGTTTTGATCTGCAGAGGTTGGCTGCCCTGTATTATGTGACTCAACGTCGAGTGTCAAAACAACAACAACAACAAAAATACAAATCCGAATCACTGTAACACAAGAAAGGGTCACTTATCAAATGGGAAATAACATCCTTGTGTGAGGCTAACATTAAATCACCTGACCTTCATACCGCGTCATTTCACTACAAAATATGGCTCCAAAGTTGGCACCATTTCCGAGTCAAAGTTGACATTTTCGGAGTTATATTTGACGCCACAGGAATGACACAAAAAGTGACTCCGAATCCGAGTAAATCAAGTTACTCGGAAGTCCGCGTTACCTTGACTCCAATGGAGTTGATTACCAACTGCTACTCCAATGGAGTTGATTACCAACTGGTTCCATTTTGTAAATTATTTGACACTTTCCGAGTTGGATTTGACTACGCAGAAATACGTGTGTACGATATGAGCAACCTAGATTGTCTCGTAGTCGTGATCAGAGATAATATCGTAGAGGGCGTTCTTGGTTTGCGCGTGACAACATATCTCGCGCTGATTCGGTTTGGTGTAAGATAAGGACATGTAATCTGAAGAAGTACGCGTGGTTGCATCAAGAGCCATGTAGTCGGAGGATGTGCCCACTGCGCCAAGATGCAGAGATGAGATGTTTTGATATGGTGAGCTCTGGTTACATGTTACCGACTCCCTGGTTGACGACTTCCTAGAGGGCCTGGGAGACTGCTTTTCCTGCCTGGGTAAAATAGAATAATAAAAATAAAAAAAAATGTCTGGAATTGAAAGTCCTCGTGAGTTTAAAATCTCTTTCATGTTTCGCAGCAAAGACTCTTTTCTGCCCATGGGTTCTTTTGGATAGCATATGTATGGGACAGTGTTTAATATTCTTTTCGATTTCATTTTTATGAATGCATTTTTTTTTTATAATCTTATAGTATGATTTGTTAAACTGCATTATATCGGTATACGAAACGATTACAATATGTAATTATACAAAAAACTCCTGATGGACAATTTTGAATTTCTTTTCTAAAATATTTTTTTTTCGTATCATCAATGTCTTAATTATTATTGATATCTTTATGATACCTGGGCCCAGTTTTATCAAGAGATATTATCGCTTATAAATTCCCTCTTATTTAGTACAACATACGCTGCCATAGACCTATGATAGAAATCAACTATATGTTTGGTAAAGATTAAGCGCTTGAATAGACACTGTACTTCAGAGCCTCTTTTCTCAGTTCACATTTTTCCTGAGTTTTTACTTTCTTTCCCATATTCAGTAGGTTAGGAGAGTCCATTTGATTTGAGTTATACATCATTTTAAAGCTTAAAGTCTGCTCTTTCAGAATACGGTCTTAACTGAAAATTCACGTCTTGCGACTTTTTGTTTGTTTTGAGGTGCAGGGTCACATATAATTGTAGTCAATAATTATAGCTCTTCATAAAACAGGGCCCAGGGTTTGTTTGTGCTCTCTGTTTGATCGTGAAATTGCGATTGCATGTAGGTTTACATCGAGTTTGTGTTTGTGTGTGAACGCATGCGCGTGTCACAAATGCAAGAACAGTTTTGATTCCGTTGATTCAAGTACTAAGCTGGAATCCCATCCGTCTGTCTTACCGACGAATGTGACACGCCTTCAAAGCAGTGACCACGAGCAAAATGAGAAGGATGAGAACGGCGATTGTACTTGGAACTCCTATGTACAGGACACGGTCTTGTTTTATACAATAAAAGCGGAAATGAAAGAAAAAAAATTATCACATGTCATTCATTTACAAAAGTGTGGTGATAAGAGGATATAAAAATTATCACGCAAACACTCAAACATTGAAACAAGCATATCAAACATGCTATTATACACACATATGACTCACATCTAGTTTTGCAGCATATTATGAACTCGGGGAAGAGCATACATTGTTTCAACTTACGAGTACTTAGTACAATTTGTACACTTAATACGTACAACTGGTCTCGATACGTTATTAAGGATGACCGGCAGCACCAGGATAATACATCAACTGAATATCGGTTTGAATAATCAGATGTCTTGTCTTGTACGGATGGAAAGTGAAAACAAACGATAACTGACAGTTGTATAAACAATATCTAAGTATGTGCATATCTTGTTCAACTTTAAAAATATCAATTCAATATGAACATATTTTCCAGAGAAGCAGGTGTATACTGAATTCCCCACCCACTCGTTTTTCAGGGAAATCATAAGTCCATTAAAGTTGAATAATGTAGTATACAGGCATTATAAATTCTATATACCATAAAATGCAAAGTATGATTTGTCTGTAGAGTTAAGGCCAGTGTCTTAGTGTGTGTGTGTGTGTGTGTGTGTGTGTTTGGTATCAAAGCAATACCAGAAATAGTCAGCATAAAAAGTTTCAAAAGGCAGTATATCTTTGTTATGTTCTATACTATAGTTGACCTACCTTTCAATTACGAAAATAAGGTAAAAATTACAGAGCACGTAACGTTTGACCAACGTAATGATGAAAGGGAAAGAAATTGTCTGGTTACCCTAGGCTGACACGGTATCGTCCTTGTGACCGAGCTTATAGATATAGCTCGCTCCTTGTCAACGTAAAGCAAACAATCATATTCTCTTGAACATTAAAACAATTGCATGATTGTGTGAAATTTAAGAAAACACCTTGAATTTCTGGCATTGGAAACAAAATAGATAGGAAAACTTTTTTTTTTTAATACCGGCAAGTGTTCTTGATGGCACAAATCTGTGTGAAACTTGATGAAAAGGGGCAACAAAAAAAAGGAAAGAAAAAGGGATGAGTGGATAAAAAGATTTAGGCCAGTTATCACTGACGCCAACATCTCACTGAAGGTCACTTTCGAATTTCCCCAGCAGGGACATAACTATGAGAACATCTTATTGACACCAGACAAAGACTCACCAGATTGCCATGTTTTGCGGCTGTTCTGTGTGAATGGCATCTCACTCGTCTCTTGAGTAGCATCCGTTGTGCTATTGACATTTAGGCCTATGCTTGAGTCATTTGCTGTTAGAGGGAAACAAAGAAAAAAGAAACCATCTCTCTGTACTTTTGATACTACTGCGCATTATATGCCATGATTCCATGTATCGAGCATGAATTATAACGGCAGACAAAATTCTGATTTAATAATCAGCAAGATTAATTTTCCATCTAACCCTGGAAATATTTGTCAGTCTCTGGGAATAACTGTGTAACTGTCGATTATCAAAGAAGAAAGAACATTATTAAAGGGGAAATTTTTTTTCATGATTTTATAACACAATGATAACATATACTGTAACATAATAAAGGAACCTAACTTCTTTTTCGAATTGGCAAACCTTCGGAATAATGGACTGTAACCTGTTGTCCACTCCGGCCTGTGTATCATATTCGTAATGACTTAAGCGGTAAATGTAATAACAACAATAAAATAATGATAATACCAACGCAAAAAACGGAAGAAATCATATTCTTCCCCTCATTTATCTCAAGTAACCGAAACATTGTTCAAACGCAATCAGTCGGCGGTATTCACCAGTAAATCCCGAGTATCCAAGAATAGATCGCCCAGCGTCTACAGTTGCAACCGGTTCGCATACACTTCTTGAAGACTGTGTCGGCGTATATGTAACGGGTTCTCCTGAATATGAAAGAAACAATTTGGACAACATTTCCTCTGTGGGTCTGGTCTGTAAATTACAACGAATGTAATGGGATGTGAGAAGGGTAATCCAGTCCAATCCTTAAGTGAAAACTTGTTTATTTATGAAAAGTGATACAAAAGACTATGACTGATTGTGTTACTAGTTGTACCATCATGACCATGCTACAAAACAAAGTCAGAATATGAAAATTCCAAACCTAAAAAAAAAAACACACACACACACACAAAGCGATTTGTCTGAAGGTAAAATATTTATTGTGAGCAAGGCAAGGTAAATTTTTTAGCTCATGTACCTCCTTGCCATATTTCAGAGCCCAGCTGTGCTGATTTGATGGGACCAAGCTTTGGTATTTTTGAATTAGGGGACATTATGTTTGAACTGTAACCACAATTAGATCTTCACCAATCATCGTCGGATGTTCACTCAGAAGTTTGGTGTTTTGAACTATGTTAAAAGAGGAAAGACAAGTCAATTCGATTTTCGTTTTGAACTAGATTTCGAAGCAGAAATATAGGTTATCACTGAAAGAAAGATGCGTTATTACTTAAAGCTATTTTTGAATATGTCAGGCATTTTTCCAGCTTTTGCACAAATGAACAATGTATACTATTACCGCTTATCGTGGTAGTTACAGTATTTAAATATTTTTCTTTATATTTCACACATTTCACTGTTGTATAACTATAAATCCATCAAAACATAACGAACACACAAATCACCTGACTTTATACGGAAGATAGAAATAGTGTAGGCTACTTGTTATTGAGATAGGCCTTTGTAATCACTACTTCAACTGCCACCATTTTTACATCCACCTCTTGGATATAATCACTATCAGCACATGTACCCTTGATGTGGCTGGCGCGATTCCACTTTTACTGTTATTGCTACCACTACAACTGTCTTCTTCTGCTTCTGCAGTATGTAGACAGGGACAGAAGGGACGTCTGACATGCAAAGATCCCCATTTCTCTGTGACCGATGAAGCAAATCGAATGAAGATTTCTAAAAGATGAAGTAATAACTTGTAGTTCCATACCCTGATATTCCATTTTAATTGATTTGCTGTTTCTAAAATTATTTATGCAGAATATCCGGTTTTTTGTTGGGGGGGGGGGGGTGGGCGGGCATACGGTATAACGGACAATGGACGTTTCTACCACAATATGTTCTGCTCTATCATATTATAGTAAGGCGCATAAAATAACGAAAGGAATATTTACCTTTTACAGCTCGAAGCTGAACCCAGAAACCGGACTTGCTCCTACTATGGTCACTGGTAAAAATGGCTGTTAGGTAGGACGTTTTAGTTACAAAGTTCAAATTCTGCAGAAAAGCTCCCGTCCTTGTACCTGTACAATTCTTCAGCGCTTCCCTGAAAGTGCAATATTCATCTTGCCCATTGTCGCGGAGAAAGTAGAGAAAATCGCATCCTGCTTCCAAAAACAAAGATTTGAATTCGACGGATATCACACTTTCCTTTGAAACATTGAACCTCCACAGAAAATATGAGTTGTCTGCGTAGTTGTTAGGGTAATTTGGTGACGTCATGTTAAATGGTACGTCCTTATCCAGCCAAATGCGCTCTGTAATATAAATGCAAAGAATTCATTATTGAATGCATGTCTGAATAAATTACTTTTGTAAAGGCTACAGAAGTTTTGTGTTTTTCAGGAGCTGCGAGACAACCATCCTCTAATCTCAAAGTAATATGGACGCACTGAGCTCACTTTTTACACATTGGGAGCAGTGATTTAAAAAATGTTCGAGTTACCACACAGCTGTATTACAAAACATCCTACCATATAAGAATTCTGCAATAAAGCCTAAGATGGAAGGAGAGATCACTAATTTTTTTTCTCTACATCAACAATAACTGTAGACGATTTATTCTAGAAACAATTTTATTGTAACTATTGTTCACCTTTTCCTATATCTAACAATTGATTATGGTGATTAAAAATTTTACATTGGTCGTTTCTGCCCCTGACATTTGAAACTATTTTTAGGCACTAAAGCTGGGTTTTCGTTTCATAAGCAAATTAATGGTAAAGAATGCCTTTATTATCAATAAACATCAGTACCATGTGAGCACTTTCTTCACACAGTGCATAATTATATTGAAAACTATTTCACTTTCGTTGTCTTAGCAACTATTGCAATGTATCGATACTGTTAGTTTTTTTTTTGTGCTATTATTGTTGTTTTCTCTGTACAATTGTATGCATTGATTTTGTCACTTAAGAAAGTGAGATTTATGTTTGTGTTATGTATTGTGGAAAAAACGAATAAATATGAACTTGAACTTGAACTTGAGCATAAAACGTGTGAGGAATTTGCCTGTGCAGCTAGTCTGGAACCAGGGAGGTGTGGCGAACACTGTTTAAATGGTCACTAACCGGAGCCTGAGAACAAAACTGTTATATGCGTAGCATTTCAACCAATCTCCCTTATCATTGTATAAAGACAACACGCACTAATGACTGCATCTGAAATGTATATTACATTATGATGTATAATACATTCCTATAACCAACATATTCCACTTTATAGCGCTAATGTTGGGGATCAATAATAACAGAGAAGTGAGACTCTATTCCCTAGACACACCGCCTATGCTAGGGTGCGATTAAAGACAGTTATAACACTAACACCAACTATGAATGTCTCTCTTCACATGGCCTATTTCAAAATTCGAAAAAGGTATACTTCTTGGTGCTGATGTGAACGAAGCACGTCATTGAAAAAAGAAGAGAAAGAATTTCTTGCAAGGTAAATGAAAGAACAAGAAGAAACGAGCAATCTACAAAGTGTAGATTTTTTTTTTTTTTTTAATGAACGTGTAACTCACTCGATCTTTGTATTGCTGTCACATTTATGATTCCGTGTACAAGACGTCTTCTGGAAGACGACCGGTACCTTATCCGGACAGTATTACTTATACTCGTGACAGGTTCAGGAACTTTGCTCCCACTGAAAGTAGCCAGCTTTACGAAATGCGTTCTGCTTGGATTATCGACGTTGCCATCTTCTACATCAAGAAATGCATATCCCGCAGGTAGCCGAAACGTCTGGAACGCAATCTGAAGTATATTTTCTGCATTTGTTGTAATCGTCCATGTTGTATCTTTATCGATATCTCTGATTGTTATGAGTATACTTCTGTTCACATCGATCGAGTCTATACAAAAAGTAAGATAAAGACAGCAAAATCAATATTCAGAGTCTCATTTATATATTCATGGCAAGTGGAAAAGAAACAACTGAACAAGACACTGACATCAACATGATAAGACAATCAAAACTGCACCGATATTTCCATTACAATCACAAACATTTTGCGTTACAACCGTCACAATATTACTCAATACTATGTTACCATTATAATACCGACTACATTGACGAGTGAGTTTGCAGTTCGAGTGTCAAAATTAGCATCAGACTTTTATCTTCTGTTGTCTGTATAGAGAAGAATGATAACAGAGATTACGTGAAGATGTCCGTAGAAGCTAGCACCTGCAAAAACATGCAATATCATGAATGTGAAGAAAATTTGTGACTGATTTTATTTGATTTGATTTCTGCCCTTCTTCACGAAGTGAATGAAAACGTAACAGCCAATTTTCCTAGAGTAGCCATACACTCGACAAGAAAAAAAAATACATAAAGATGACATTGTATATATAACGATAATAGGATACTTCGTTCTCTAATTTCGATTTGAAATACTGTCTTGAAATCATGCAACTTACTAATTTCACTTGTTGTCTCTAGACTTGGAGGAATGACCCAGGTAAAGAGCAGAATCCACAAACTCAGGCAAACCATGATAAAAAAGAAGATATTCGATTTAATCACAACGATCTGAATTCAGCACGTCTGTGTCCACGTCATGCATGTTTCCTTCTTGTTTGCTGACGGGCAGATAGACATAATGTCTCTTCAGTTTTGAAATTGAAAGTCACTTGTCGCCCCCTTAAACGGCCTTGTGCCATTGATAACCATATGTATATATTATATATACACAATCCTTCCTCTTCTTTCTATTTTTCTCTAGTAACAATGATGCTTCTTGAAGTCACGTGATTTATGCCACATTCGGATGACTATTCTTTTGTTTTTGCCGGTATAAAGGGCATCTGGTAAATTATTTGTCTGTACTTACTCATGTTGACAAAAAACAAACTAACTATGATTTCGTATGTATATAATCTTGAGTTAGTATATATGACCTTGTAAAATTATACCATCGTATTTTTTGTTTGTTTTGTTTTTATGTGAGCACAAAGGCCATCCTGAAGAACAGCCATGGATGAAGCTTGTGCCGTGCTGAAATAAAATAAAAAGAATGAATGAATAAAAAGATGACAGATGGAATAAAACCGAGAACAACACACTTGATCTTTGCATTTATCTTTGATACTCGCCTTGACACATAGCTCATTGTTTATGAAAAAAAAAAGACAAACCATTATTTTGCCGGAGGCAAAGCTAAAATAAATCAAAGTGGCTATGCTAGTCCGTGTAAGACGCCCTCAACGACACCATGTACAGTCAAACCTGTTGAGAGCGGCTATTCAAGGGAGATTAAAAGAGTGGAGAGAAAGGTGGTCCCTATTGAGGGGTTATCCGATATTTTGTGTGTATTGCCTGCATGTGCATGTATTTTGCTATGTGCAAAATCAAATACTAACATGTACTTGTTATGTATTGTAACCATGGCTGCACATGCATTCTCATTTACTGGTATTGAACATTGACACTATTCATCGAGTTGTGGCACAGTAGCATGCGTACAGCAGGCAAGATTTCATTGAATGACAGTTGAATGCAACGCTGGCAGTCACTATAGGGCTCACACGGGTAAATAATTCCCCATAGAGACGTGTGTTAAAATTCAAATTTCAAAAAAATTCTGTAAAATAGCTGGGAAAAATGAGGTGTTTCATCTTCACTAATCTGAATAAGTGAGATATTACCTTTCATCCATCAGATTTCAAGGGTGGGTTGTTCTGCTCTGATTCTGTCCAGGGGTCCGAAAAGCCAGACTACGAGTTCTTGTCACTCAAAAAATCACCTATTTTCCGTACACGTACCCAATGAAATATAGTCCCCTCAAATTCCATCAGAAAAGCTTTCATCTTCCAACCAAAATGCAGTTTGTAGAGGAATTCATACTCAATATCTACAGATATTCAGTTTTTTGCCAAACTACATCATTGATTTTTAATTAATTTTTTTCTTCATTTATTTTGGTATCTTTGGTGCGAATTTGTGAAGGGGTCTGGGACAGTCCATCTTATTTACAGGTGTGAGCCCTAAACTGTTAGCCATGAATGGCTGGAAAGGACATGTAAAGTTCGCTGAATTATCGGCTTGGCTGCAGCTCCGTAGGCCTGATGATCTGTGGTCGTTGGATATGCACATGGGTCTTTATAATATGGCTTTAAGCGGACGCATACTGCAGTTTGCCAAACAGACAAGTGACCGCTATGACAGGTTTGAATCTAAATCTTTATGATATTTTCTTACGCACGTAAGTGCTTGACGTAGATCGGGAGAAAGTCTTTTCCCATTTAATCTAATGATTCATGGCGCAATTATAATCATCACTGCATCGACCGCAAATTACCTATATCATCATGATCATTGTCATAACATTTTAATGCTGAGTGAAACTGCAGACAGACACATTTATCAAACTGTCAAACCTGCCTCAAACACATTTACTATTATGTGCTGATCTCACAGGATAGCGTTTCGTGTAATTTCTCGCAGTCATATTTCTCCAGTACAAGGATATTGCCTTCGTTGGAATTATGACGGCCTTGCGCAAAAACGTGATTCCCAGGCTTAGGTTGCATAGTGTTTCAAGTAGACTCATTGAGCAGACTTTCCTATGAACAGCTATTTATAGGCTTTGCTCCATCTAGTATTTCCTTTTCGCAGAGGAACTTGAACGAATTCCTTTAGATATTGTTAGAAGGCATTGAAAAAAAAAACACATCAGTTTTCGACAAATGCTGAATTGTCAAGTGATGACGACATTGAAATCAACAAAAATTTATACGGTTATGATTGATTACAAGAGCTGGTTGTCATGTTTTACAAAAATTTGCACTTTTGCCGATCATTTTGCATTTGCTGTATCAACATGCATGTTTGGAGGAGCGTTATCCTTTTTGAATCCGAAAATCACACATATCCAATTAATGTATTTTCGTATTGTGATCACAGGCTGCAGGCGGTACTGGGGGATTTATTCCGGTTAAATTTTCCTCCATTACTTTTCTTTATTAATTTTGAATTATCAACGCTGAATTCTTCCCGAAATTACCAAAATTAACCATTATCATCATCATCACGGGTACGTACCAAGGGAATCTTACCAGTCTATACCAAATTCTAATTCTCAGTACTTATGCTGTCTATGATTTCAGTTTCCTGTAACTTACATGATTGTTTCTTCACATATCATTAACAAGAACTTTGTGTGAGTTCAGTTTGGTATTGCAGCCTTTAGGATGAACAATCTCCCTAGATGAACCAAAAATGCAGACTGGAAAACACAGACTAGAGCAAACACGTTTTCTATTCGAGAACAAGTATTATATCTTTATCAGACCAGCACATGTCATTAACTAGACATTGTAAATACTTTTGAATCCATAGATCATGTTGGGCAATCAATCGAAAAAAAATATGACTACTCAGACAACACTTTTCCGTGACCGAAAGGCGACTACATTTCCACTTAGATTTTTTTTTCCTTTCAAAACTTTTTCCGAAGAGTTCCCTTTAGTAAAATATACCTTGAACATGCTGTATATCGTTCCTCTTTATATGTTTTTTTTTCTTTATACGGTTATACTCCGTAATGTGTATTGACACGTAAATAGGAACAAATCATACAATTTATTTTATTTTTTTAAGTTTTATTTATGATATCTATTTTGGGGGAAACGGAATGCAGAAATAAACTGAAGTGAACTGAACTGTGAAGCAGAGAGACCGTTAGAATGAAATCTGAAATACAGGCCTACGATATTGGAAATATCTTAGCCAGCTTATCCTACCTTAAATGACACCCATCATCATGACAATCTAAGTATGGTGATTCATTATGGCACTTAACAAATTGCATAGCATGCAAATTCACGTTTGGTGGTATAAGATTGTGATGCTAACTTCTTGCTACACAGGACAGGCTAAATCTGGTAGTTTAGCCCTTAGACAGATTCTGCACTTTGGTACGTGAAATTAAATCGAAATCAAAGCAAAGCGAAACCGTTATCAAATTCCACATGCGGTGAGGGACTGCTGAATCAACACAACGCCTGACCCTTTATGTAGAATGTAACTTAATCTGTGACTCCTTTTGATATGTCACAATATACTATATTGCATATAGCATGTTTTGCCGTCGAGTATGAATGTAACTTAAACATCGCACAGTCTTTGCACTTTTCAAAGAACTACATTGAGTGGGAGGTTTTATGTAACGATACGGAAAGTAGAGTTTATGTATGACCATGTTATTCATTGCTTATTGTCAATGGAATCTTCCTTATAAGGTCATAGTAACACAATTACCAGGTGGGAGGGGGGATTTTTTTTTCTCCTCACAGTATTTTGTAGGACATTGATTGACAGAGGAGAAAATAATTTGCATATTGGGAGCATTGTAGCCCATTAAATGACTCTATGGTGCCTTTTCCACTTGAAGATTCTTATAGAGCATTTCAATTTCTTCCAAATCAATTTCAATTTCTATTTCATTTTTCAACAAACACATGATAGACGCCACTTTTTTGGTAGCAGAAAATATAACAGAAATTAAGGTAAAAAAATTGAGCTAACAAAATGGGATTCCATCGGGATTTGAACCCGAGACATCCAGATGCTAGAAAGATGCTCTACCGACTGAGCTATAGAAAGCTCTTGTTCAGGTTCGAATTTCCGATGCAATCCCATTTTCTTTGCTCAATTTTTCACTAATAAATAATATTTATTCTGGTCAGTTTTTCTGTTTGCGTTTGAAAAATCAAACAAACAAACAAACAAACAAACCAAACAAAGTGCGTAAAACTAAACAATCAAACATGATAGCATAATTATGCTTTCATAGTAATGAAATAGGGGATGATAAAATGTGTTACATAATTCTTAATCTAACAGTTACCTTTCAAAAGACGTTGATTTTTTTTCATGAAACTTTACTTTTTTCCCGAAATGTTTTCATTTTTAGTAGTCCACTAAAGGAAATTGTTCAAAGTACTGACACTCTTGGCGAAAATTGCGAAATCAGGAGAATCGAGATGAAAAATTGTTACAAAAGGTGCTAAATTAATTTTTTTTTTGTTAAGTGCTAAATCCAGCGAGATCCACTCGAAAACCAATGCGAATGCTTCACTACACTTGAGCCCCTGAGTTCAGACTGTCTAGCTTCCTTAGTACACGTATTGCTGTGTCCCTGCTGGAAAGAACATAGTGTCACACAGTATGAACACGGTGTGAACACAATTTGAACGCAATGTGAACACATCGTGAACACAGTGTGAAATCTTCACACTGTCAAATTCGAGCGTTTTAACAATGTGAACACATTGCGAATCATCAATTCACAATGTGACACAGAACATTACCCTGTGAACACTCTGTGAAAACCAAACCACAGTGTGACATCATCTCCACACTGTTAAATTCGAGCGCTTTCACATAGTCGACAATGTGACCACACTGTGAACACACTGTGGGACACTGTGTTCTTTTCATTAGGGGTAGCTTCCAGGATTACCCATTGACGTGGTTGTAATATGTGAACTATTTCAGTTCTAAGCATTCTTTCGAGGAAGGAAGAAAAAAAGAAAGAAATATGTAGAGCTTACAGATCCCCCAGAAAAATACACAAAGTCACAGAAACTAATTGCTAAGACAACATTTACATCTTGTACATCATCGTGCTAAAAGGTTTCTTTCACAATGTGCTGTATCTTCAAAATCCCTCGAAAATATGAGTTCTTTAGATATCGATGTGGAAACGTAGATTTTTTCTGAGACACATTGGCCCGAATTCACAAAGGTTGTACAAATGAAACCATGGTTTAAACCATGGACAAAAGCCGTGGAGCGCCAAGTGTCACACGGAATATTTCGTTACGAAATCAGTCATTTCGTCAACACTGTCGATTCGTCAAGAAAATGACCGTTTCGTTAACGAAATTATCATTTCGTGGACGAAATGTTGATTTACTTACAAAATGTAGCCATTTCGTTACAAAATAATCATTTCATCGACGAAATGAGTGATTTCGCAACGAAATATTCCATGCGGCACTTAGCGCTCCATGGTTTTTGTCCATGGTTTAAACCATGGTTTCATTTGTGGCACCTACGTGAATTTGGGCTATTTTCTTTTTTCCGTTATGGGTTTCTCCTTTGAAATATAAAGACATACATGGACACATCTAGAAGTTTGTTGATTAAAATTCCAGGCATTTCTCCTTACCACTGAAAGTGGATTTAGTACCTTTTGGAAAGGAACACTTCAATTGTAACAACTTAGATTAATTGATAAAACACAATAGCATTTCCAAATCTTGAGAAAGCATAGGGGGAATGATGTGATTTTCAAATTACGAACAAAACTCGAATGCAGGGGGTGGGGCCTCAATCTTAAAGGGATGGTATAGTATTGATGGAAATAAGGATTGAACTTTAAACTCTTTGAGAAATATTAAGAAACCACACATACCATCCTAATAGGATTCAAAATCAGAAAAATCGGTTGGAATTGATTGAGATATCCAAAAACAAAGTATAGCAAAGTGATTGCAAGAAAAGTTAGGTCCCACCTTTTATTTGTATCGCTTTGTTTCGGATAACTCAGCCATTTCAAAGCAAATTTTCATCAAATAAACAATGAATTCCCCTCAGCATAACATGCTTTTTCATATTTCATAGGAGGTATCTCATCATACACCAAACACACACACACACACACACACGCACACACACACACACACACACATACGCACACACACTCAAGGTTTGAAATCTGAAGTCAGGTCTGGACCAAAACTATATGTGACCCTGCACCTCAAAACAAACAAAAAGTCGCCAGACATGAATTTTTAGTTAAGACCATATTCTGAAAGAGCAGACTTTAAGCTTTAAAATGATGTATAACTCAAATCAAATGGACTCTCCTAACCTATCGAAATATTGGAAAGAAAGCACAAACTCAGGAAAAGTGTGAACTAAGAAAAGAGGCTCTGAAGTACAATGTCTATTCAAGCGCTTAATCTTTACTAAACCGTGCTGGCTGTGTGATGAATGGGACAAACAGGAAGTAAACCACCAGAGTAACAACAATGAAGGGATTATCAGATTAAACTGAAATTAGGCATGCCTCATTAACACATTCTGTCTATAATTAATGCCAACTTTCAAAGCAGTAGCAGTATCCTTTCAAAAGTTATTAGAGTTGAAAGTGAAGAGTGTGGACAAGGTTTTTCAGAAATGAAAAAGGGATTCTAAAGACACACCTAATCACACTATTCTACCAAAAATGTTCGAGATAAACTGCTAAAAAAACACACTTTCCTGCCCGTTTTATGATACCAAATTTTAGCATAATGTACAGGAAGACCCGCTCTTACTGAAAATATGAAAAAGTCAAGTTCGACTAGGTTGACCCATTTCACTTATTTTCAGTCCTCACGCAAAGTCAGTGTGTGCGACTTTATGTTCGTTTTGAGGTGCACGGTCACATATCATCCATTTGAGCTATTGCTTATTCACATGTGAGTATGTGTGTGTGTGTGTGTGTGTGTGTGTGTGTGTGTGTGCGTATACATCACTGATCGTCCGAGACCAATGGTATGAAAACACACCTTTTGTCCGAGGACAAAATCTACGTCCGAGGACGTAACATGCTGTCCTCGGAAGGAATAGACGTGCAAAATGATATTCTACGTCCGAGGACGCATCTGACCCGATATTCGGCTTGTCCTCGGACGTTCGAAAAGTATGAAGTTGACACACATAACACTCCCGTCGATGCAGCAACGTGTGTTAAAGAAAAAGTTAAGAGCGCCCCCTGTGAACACACAGATCCTGGCGATCGCGCACGCGATTAAGCAGTGCTGCAGCTAGCTAGCGCTAGGGCGCTAGCGCGCGCTTCGCTAGCGATCAGCGATAGCGCTAGCGTGTAGCGCGCGGTAGTACGGTATACTGTAGGTGAAGTATGAGCAGCATGCACCGTATGGATCCGGATCGTAATGTGTGAAAAGAGGTTTGAGCTCGCCTTCGAGGACCGCTTATCAAATGTCAACGATGTCAATGGTAAGAAAACTAGCGGTACCGTCCGCAGATCTATTCATTCTTTTATGTTTTAATGTCAAGTTTAAGATCATAGTCATGGTGACAGAAACCACGATAATGTTGGTGTCCACTTGTTCCTTTGCACTCACGCACCTGTGTACAACATGAATGAAGCCTGAGGCTGAGGCTGAAGCTGTGAACGCCTGCTGCTAGTCTAAAATGTAATGGACGACGAACGACGTTACCAGCAGTTCACAAAGGAGACTCGATCCACTGCTTCGAAAATAATTAATTTAAAATTGTGGGTATTAGTCAATGGAAAAGGGGTGATGATAATCACGTAATTTACGGGTAACTCAGGGAGTCATTGGCATTGGTATGCTGAGCTGTGCAAATTTAAGTGACATGCGGCCCTCTATATTTGGAGATAGAAATCACCAAGATAATCAGCAAATTCTTGGAACATAGGTCTATATATAATTTTTTGGCATGTACACCTGTAATGATAAAATATCCTATATCCTATTTTCAGTCCATACCTTCAATTGGATCTAAATTACCATGATCAAGTGAATTTTTAACAATATTTTTCTGATCACTGCTCTTGTTCCTCTATATTAGAATTCTGATAGAACGTCTAGATCTAGAGAACGCTACTTTTCTATTGTGAGCAATTTGCACTATGCTAGACCTGAGTGCTAGGTTATCTGATGATAACCTGGCATGAGTGTTAGTGTGCTACAGTGCTTGTGGCACAGCTCTGTAGACTGGAGTTAGACTAGGCCTACAGTACAGTCTGTTTTTACACTTATGATATAAAGACTATAGGCTAGATCAGGGGAAAAATACAGGAGGGTAAAGGCGATTTGCCCCAAAATGTGAAAAATAGCCCTTGTAAGTTGCAAAAGAGCCCCCATAAATTGCTATTAGATTCAATAGAGAATTTAATTTGGAATGAACAGAGGTAGGAAAAAATAGCCCCTCGTACAGAAAAAAGAGGGTTTTTTTCCCCTGGATTAGATATGAATAGATATTTATCAAAGATATGTTTATGTTTTAGATTCTAGAGAAAAAGTGAAAAGAAAAGAAAAGAAAAGAAATGAAATGATATATTACTTTACATATAAGTATGCAGCTGGATGTTCATGTACAGCATTTCATAATCCCCTATTGACAGAGTATTCCAGGACGAAAAAAGCGGCGTGTCCGCATCTCACCCAGTCTTATGGCGGAGCATTGGTGTAAGCTGGGAAAAGATCAAGAAGGTTTCAGGAAGGTTTTTCTCAACGACGACATAGGTACACGTAGATTATCTCTTTGTAGTTTAAGGAGTGGTAGTATTGAACTGGTCAATGAAGAGGTTTCAAATTTTACTGTTTCCCTGCCAACCTGTACCATATATGAAACACTTTATGTGCTACTTGTGTCAAGGGCTACTTAAGGAGGGTAATCTTTCTCTGTGTAGACCCACAGGGGATCATCCTTTGTGGGGGGGGGGGATGTTGAATGTCAAGCAATCTGCACGTTTATGCCTGAGGTGCATGTATTAGACTGTCCAGGTGACCTACTTTTTGCTATCTAAACAAAGTGCAATTGCACTCATTCACCGACATTGTTCGGGGGGGGGGGGGGGGGGGGGGGGGGGATGTACATTGGGTTTGTGGGACTTTGCATTCCTAACTCCTCTGGGATGAATTAACAACAACAACAAAGATTACTGTACTAAAAAAGCACTTTTACTTTAGGATGGTATTGTATAAGGCCTCTTGTCTTCCCCTAATAAAAAGGTTACAAAAAGAGCTAGAAATTGACAGATAAGATAGTATATATGTACGTGTATCAAAAGGCTTATCTTGCAAGAAAGCATCATACATGTAAGTCCCTGTATTTATTTAGAAATCTCAGTGGAGTCAATGACAACATTATCCACTGGAGTTGGCTAAGTCTTTAGATATGGTAAAGTTCTTATGTTATCACAGTATGAATGGTCTCAAGAGAGGTTTCAAATTTTACTGTTTCCCTGGCAACCAGTACCATATGTGAAACACTTTATATGCTACTTGTTAGAAACCGGAATGGTAAATTTGTAAAGGATGAATCACTAAGGACTGTCCAGGGAGGTAGAAATTTCTCCTTGCCAAGGGCAGCGGGCTGTACAAGCGAGGCAAATGATAATGACCACATAACGATTTAATACATGCAAGGCCATACACAGAATTTTTTTTTTTTTTTTTTTTTTTGGGGGGGGGGAGCAAAACACATACAAACTTTGAAAACCTGAAAACGAGGGAGCGAAGTGACTGAGCTGGTCACAAGGGTGCTTTTGCATTTTTAACAGTGAAATTTGGTGCACACTTTTGATGGATTGTCTGAAAATTTTCAGTAGAAACAAATGTCAGTTTTCAAAATTTCTGGGGGCAACACCCACCCCCACCTCATTTCTGTGTATGGCCATGATTGCTTGAAACAGTATTGTTGAAAACTTTGTTTGCCATAAGTTTTATAAAAATATAAATGTGTTTTAAATGTAGTTTTCCTTCTCCATTTCTAGGACATGGACTTGTGACCACAAGACCATTTCTTAAGGGAGATTTCCTGCTTGAATATCGTGGAGCTCTGTCCATTGCTAATGACGAAGATGAAGAGAATGTGGATTACATTTTCCATTTTTCTCACAGAAATACGGAGTATCGGTCAGTAATTTGAAATAGTATATTGACTCTTATATGTTCAGTGTATGCTGGTTGATATTTGCATGCTGTAAAATTTATTATTTTAGTGTTTTGGATAGGGGCAAGTCCAAGATAACGCGCACGTTACGTATGGGACATTCAGAGACTTTTATGACCTGAAAAATAGTGTTAATGGCCTTTGATCATATTGAACTTCATCATAGTGATTGATATCTAGGAGAAGTATAATCATGTAAAAAATTGAGAAAAATGACCTTGACAATTATATTCTAGAAGAGAAAATATGTGCCGTTACGTATGGGACCAGAAAAATTGTGTTTTTTTGAACATTTTTTTCAACCTCAAAACTCTCTGAAAGTATATCATTCTACAACTTGTAACTCACTGTGATGAAAGTCACAACACTCAAGATTATCACTGGTAAGTTTCATGTCATTAGGCAAAAAGGTCTAATTACAGGTTCTAATTAAAGACAGACATGACGCGTTACGTATGGGACCGTTACGTATGGGACAGTTTGTCCCCCATTCATTTAGTGTGTGAAGAACCATGTTTATGGGTATTTTGCATAATTATTGAAGTAGAATCAGTTGAAACTACTCAAATACTGATCCAGATTGTCAAGGAAACAATATTCCCCAAATATTCACCATCATAATCATATTCAATCATATTTTTATATTTTTTTGACCAACCTGGGTATGCATGCCCTTTGTCCCCCATTCGTTTAGTGTGTGGAGAAGCATGTTTATGGGTATTTTGCAAAATAATTTTGCAAAATACCCATAAACAAATTTTTCCATAATTATTGAGGTGGAATCAGTTGAAATTACTCAAATACTGATCCAGATTGTCATGGGAACAACATCCCCTAAATATTTACCATCATAATCAAATTCAATCATATTCTATATTTTTTATGACCAACCTGAGTATGTATGCCCTATTTTTATCAGGATAGTTGCTACTAAAAAATTGAATAGTTTAAAGTGTTTGCTTCCATTGATGAAGGGAAGTTTGCCATTTAGTTTCAATAAAAAACACTTTACACAAGAAATATTAAGTTTAATAAATAAGCAATACCTGCTGCGTGGAACCCCAGTGATCGAGTAGATATATGATGTCTGTCTAGCAGTCAGGTCATTGATTTGAGTCACACCTCAGTATGTATACCCATGAATTTTGTTGTGGCTACTAATGTACTGAAAACTGAATAAGGACAATTTGTGTATCACTTGCAATAGAAAAAATAATTTTGTTTTTATTTTTTTTCTATATATATCACAACCATTTCAAATTGGATCTCCATCACATAAACTTTGAATTCCTCTAGTCTTAGGATTTTATGTTGTTAAGTAATTCATATAATTGGTTTCCAATCATCTCTTTAAATGTTGAAAACTAAATCCCCATTTCTCAAAAAAAACCACTATACCATCCCTTTAATGCTGATTTTTCATTGTGTATTTTGCCATTTTCCCCTCCCCCTTTCTGAAAATTGTTCAGTCAAGTTCATGTATTGTTTCAAGTGTCTATAACTCAAAAAGTAGCTACAATGTTGGGATGCTTTCTTCAGGATGATTGACCATTTGTGTACTGAGAGACCTTCCCAGCTAGCTACATGCATTCACATGCAATATGTATGAGGATGTCCCATACGTAACGCATTTGTCCCATACGTAACATTATTTCAATGCCTAAAAAAAAAATATTTCTTTTACTTTTTTTTCTTTTTTCTCTGGTATTTAATATCTCTAAACAATAAATTAGAACTTTCCAAAAGGGCATTAAAATAACCTTAGCAATTTCAGAAAAAACCTAAAAAAATGACCTCATTTTGTTACGTATGGGACACCTCATGATAGGACACGAGCTAATTTGCATAACCATTTGCATAATCCCTAAATTTTCATACCAAGTTAAACTATGTGATGAACTTCTTATGTCCACATATTAATCAAATAGTATTTGCTTTCCTTTGAATTAATATGAATTTCTATAAATGTCCCATACGTAACGCTGTGTTTCACATATATGCAAATGAAGCCCTTGAAATTTGCATAAATTTACATAATATCATTTTTTCCTCCACGGAAATCAAAACTTCAACTCATAAGCTTCAAAATGATACCAAACATGTCAATATTGAGCAAAGATGAAATTTTGCCTTCTGAGGGGACCTTATCTTGGACTTGCCCATAGGTCAATTCTCAACAGAGCAAATAAATGCAATCCGTTAGCTACCTACCCAAAACAAGAAGAGCAAAATCCCCCCCCCATCACCAATCTGAAAGGGAAGATTTGATGCCATGAAATAGTTTACTAATTTATTTTACTAATTTAATTGCACTGTAAACAGATTTTCACTAGTTCATGGATAAATGTTAAGCACCTTATCAAAAGTCAGAGCCCATTTGGAACATGTTTTGTTAGTGTCTCTCCTGCACAGCGTCTTGCTCAAGCTCCCAAAGCTCTATGAACAGACAATAGGGGATCGGGAAAGCCGATGTAAGTAAAAGAAGAAGACGATTAAAGACGCAAGACGAGACTTTTGATAAGGTTCCTGATTCAGACATACAGACTGTGTTTCCTAAAGTGCTATGATTACTCGAAATATGGATATGAAGAATTATTCTTTATTCCCTTTATTTTGATGTGTATTGTCTGTCATATGGTACAAAGCTAACGAATGTCCTGTTTGTTTAAATGTTGTTGTTTTTTAGGCCTCTGTAGATGAAGTCTTGAGGGAGCATTAAAACATTGCACCTTTTTATCCTTCTGTCCATCTGTCCTTCCGTCTCCAAATTGGGTTTCCATGGGATATCGGTCTGATTTCAATAATTGTTGGTTTGGGGGAGACGAAACTAACATACAAAGGTCACACTTCATTATATTTACAAATTGGTCAAATGTGGTTTTCCATCCACAAAACTGATTAAATGATTGATGGATATTAGTATTTTTTGGTACATGTATATCACTTGTTGTTTTATAATGACCCCCCCCCCCCCCACGAAGTCTGGAGAGTGAATTAACTTTTGCACCTGTTAGTCCGTCCATCCCCCAAATTGGTTTCCACCCGATAACTTGAAAAATATTGGACAGATTTGAATAATTTTTGTTGTGTAGGTACATCACACTAAAATACAGGTCGTTTGAATTTGGAGTCGGCAGGTCGCAACTCATTCTTTATGCGCATTGGTTTCCACACAATAAATTGACAAATCTTGGACAGATTTAAGTAATTTTTGGTTTGTAAAATATCACACTGAAATACAGGTCAAGTTCGAATTCAAAGTTGGCAGGTCAAAGGTCACAGGTCATAATATATGCAAATTTGTTTCCATGCAATAACTTGAAAAATATTGGGCAGATTTAAGTAATTTGGAGTATAGGTAGAGCACACTAAAACAGGTCAATTTCTAAATTCAGAGTTTGCAGGTCAGAGGTCTGAGGCCAGAGGTCACAGTCCTATATATGCAAATTGATCAACATTTTTGATGAACTTTTTCACACCAAAGAACTAAGAAATGCTTACTAATCACATTAACTTGGGCATCCGTGTCCTATGGACACAGCACAGCTTTTCTAGTTAATTTTTCATTTTAGTGCAGTGATTTACCATTTGGGACAGATAGGGGAGTTGAAAACTTCCAGTACTGTATATAAAGTTCCTGTTCTGGGTATGTTCACTCTCTCCAGGATTGATGCATCAGATAGCAATTCTTGCCTGGCAAGGTGGGTCAACGATGAACACATCCGTCCAAATAGCATCATGAAAAAGGTCACATTTGATGATAGCTTCCCCCATCTGTGCCTGTTTGCTTTGGTGGACCTTAAAGAAGGTGTTGAACTGACATACGACTATGGAGTAGAGAATTTACCGTGGCGACAGGTAAGTGAATATATATGTTTTTGTTGCTTATTCTAGTGTATGCACTTGTTAAAAGGTGGACCTTAAATGTGAAAAACTTGCTTATAAAGTAACCTAACATTAGTAGACCTTTGACATTCAAGGTAATTCCATTGTAAAAGAAAAAAAACCCTGCTGAACTTACGTAATACAGGTGGTCCTTACAGTGTGTAAATGACTAAACTTAGCTATAAAAAAAGGATCTCACTTTGATAGACAGGTCCACATTTCAGAATAAACCCTCAGAAAACGTCCTTTAGGAATATTCTGTTAAGTGGTAATTTATCAATTGTTTCAAAAAATTCCAGGGTGCTTAATGAAAAAAAAAATTGTTTGCCCTAAACTTGATTCTCAAGTCTTCCTCCCCAATTGTCCCCCCCCCCCCCCAAAAAAAAAAAAACACAAAATGGCGACAATTTTCTGCATAAATAAAACAGTGGAGAATTAAAAAAGCGAGAGGAAGAGAAATAAGCAACTCAGCAATATAATGCCCTCAATCGTACAAGTATTTTAGGAGAGAAATAATAAATTTGACCAGTTGATATTTAAGAATATGACCGTCTTATTTGTGCAACTATGAAACTATCAAGACAATAATGAAATGTTTTATGCCTTTTCCCATGAATTGCAGTCCACTCTGGCCAAGGACACCCCAGTAAATAAAGGAAACAGCAGAAAAGATGCTCATGAAGAATCTGTGGTAAGTAATACCTGCAAAGGGTTTCTTTAGGGATCCTCAATAAATATGCTGATAGCTCAGCTATGATATGTCCTCGTTTGAATATGATAATAATTTCTGTGTCAAATTTGCAGTGTTATGTCCTCATACATTTATTGAAACAAGTTCATTGTTGTATTTGCAGTGTAATATTCTCACACATTTTTGCAAACAAGTTGTGTGTTCTTTAGTGTATCAGGGGGAGGGGCATGTCTATACCATTGCCAGCACACTGCACCAAAAGTGCAATGGAGAGAAAGAAAAAGAAGAGAAATTAGCATAGGGAGCAACGTAATGTCCTCATTCATAAATGTAAACAATTTCTGTGTAAAATTTGCAGTGTAATGTCCTCATACATTTATTGAAACAAGTTCAATGTTGCATTTGCAGTGTAATATTCTCACTCATTTATTTCTCTCCGAAACTACTTTGTTCTTTAGTGTAAAGGGAGGGGAGAGGGGGAGGGGGGAGGGGGAGGGAGAAGGGGTATGTCTACACCCTTGCCAGCACACTGCACCAATAATGCAGTAGAGAGAAAGAAAAAGAAGAGAAAAGAAGAGAAATTAGCATAGGGAGCAATGTTGTGTCCTCGTTCATATATGTAAACAATTTCTGTGTCAAATTTGCAGACCTGTGTAATGTCCTCATACATCTATTGAAATAAGTTCAATGTTGCATTTGCAGTGTAATATTCTCACACATTTATGCAAACAAGTGCTGTGTTCTTTAGTGTATAGGGGAGGGGGAGGGGGTATGTCTACACCCTTGCCAGCACACTGCTTCAAAAATGCAGGAGAGAGAAAGAAAAAGAAGAGAAAAGAAGAGAAATTAGCATAGGAAGCAATGTAATGTCCTCATTCATATGGCAATAAACAATTTCTGTGGAGTGTAATATCCTCATACATTTATTGAAACAAGTTCAATGTTGCATTTGCAGTGTAATAATCTCACATATTTATGCAAACAAGTGCTGTGTTCTGAAGTGTATCGCGGTGGGGGGGGGGGGGGGGGGGGGAGGAGGGGGAGGGGCATGTCTACACCATTGCCAGCACACTGCACCAAAAATGCAATAGAGAGAAAGAAAAAGAAGAGATATTAGCATAGGAAGCAATATAATGTCCTCATTCATTATGTAAACAATTTCTGTGTCAAATTTGCAGTGTTATGTCCTCATACATTTATTGAAACAAGTTCATTGTTGTATTTGCAGTGTAATATTCTCACACATTTTTGCAAACAAGTTGTGTGTTCTTTAATGTATCAGGGGGAGGGGCATGTCTACACCATTGTCAGCACACTGCACCAAAAGTGCAATAGAGAGAAAGACAAAGAAGAGAAATTAGCATAGGAAGCAATGTAATGTCCTCATTCATGTAAACAATTTCTGTGTCAAATTTGCAGTGTAATGTCCTTATACATTTATTGAAACAAGTTCAATGTTGCATTTGCAGTGTAATATTCTCACTCATTTATTTCTCTCATAAACTACTTTGTTCTTTAGTGTATAGGGATGGGGGAGGGGGAGGGGGAGGTGTATGTCTACACCCTTGCCAGCACACTGCACCAAAAATGCAATAGAGAGAAAGAATAAGAAGAGAAAAGAAGAGAAATTAGCATAGGGAGCAATGTTGTGTCCTCGTTCATATATGTAAACAATTTCTGTGTTGAATTTGCAGCGTAATGTCCTCATACATTTATTGAAACAAGGTCAATATTGCATTTGCAGTGTAATATCTTCACACATTTATGCAAACAAGCGCTGTGTCCTTTATTGTATATGTGAGGGGTAGGGGGGGTATGTCTACACATTTTCCAGCACACTGCACCAAAAATGCAGTAGAGAGAAAGAAAAAGAAGAGAAAAGAAGAGAAATTAGCATAGGAAGCAATGTAATGTCCTCATTCATATATATAAACAATTTCTGTGCAGTGTAATGTCCTCATACATTTATTGAAACAAGTTCAATGTTGCATTTGCAGTGTAATATTCTCACACATTTATTTCTCTCCTAAACTACTTTGTTCTTTAGTGTATAAGGGAGGGGGGAGGTGTATGTCTACACCCTTGCCAGCACACTGCACCAATAATGCAGTAGAGAGAAAGCAAAAGAAGAGAAAAAGAAGAGAAATAGCACAGGAAGCAATGTAATGTCCTCATTCTTATATATAAACAATTTCTTGGATGAATTTGCTGTTGTGATGTCCTCATATAGTTCTATATTTCAATGATGAAATGTTTTATGTCTTTTTCTTATGAATTGCAGTCCACTCTGGCTGAGGAAACCCCAGTAAATGGAGGAAACAGTGGAAAAGATGCTCATGAAGATATGGAAGAATCTGTGGTAAGTAATACCTGCAAAGGGTTTCTATAGGGATCCTCAATAAATATGCTGATAGCTCAGCTATGGTATGTCCTCGTTTGAATATGATAACAATTTCTGTGTCAAATTTGCAGTGTTATGTCCTCATACATTTATTGAAACAAGTTCATTGTTGTATTTGCAGTGTAATATTCTCACACATTTTTGCAAACAAGTTGTGTGTTCTTTAATGTATCAGGGGGAGGGGCATGTCTACACCATTGTCAGCACACTGCACCAAAAGTGCAATAGAGAGAAAGACAAAGAAGAGAAATTAGCATAGGAAGCAATGTAATGTCCTCATTCATGTAAACAATTTCTGTGTCAAATTTGCAGTGTAATGTCCTTATACATTTATTGAAACAAGTTCAATGTTGCATTTGCAGTGTAATATTCTCACTCATTTATTTCTCTCATAAACTACTTTGTTCTTTAGTGTATAGGGATGGGGGAGGGGGAGGGGGAGGTGTATGTCTACACCCTTGCCAGCACACTGCACCAAAAATGCAATAGAGAGAAAGAATAAGAAGAGAAAAGAAGAGAAATTAGCATAGGGAGCAATGTTGTGTCCTCGTTCATATATGTAAACAATTTCTGTGTTGAATTTGCAGTGTAATGTCCTCATACATTTATTGAAACAAGGTCAATATTGCATTTGCAGTGTAATATCTTCACACATTTATGCAAACAAGCGCTGTGTCCTTTATTGTATATGTGAGGGGTAGGGGGGTATGTCTACACATTTTCCAGCACACTGCACCAAAAATGCAGTAGAGAGAAAGAAAAAGAAGAGAAAAGAAGAGAAATTAGCATAGGAAGCAATGTAATGTCCTCATTCATATATATAAACAATTTCTGTGCAGTGTAATGTCCTCATACATTTATTGAAACAAGTTCAATGTTGCATTTGCAGTGTAATATTCTCACACATTTATTTCTCTCCTAAACTACTTTGTTCTTTAGTGTATAAGGGAGGGGGGAGGTGTATGTCTACACCCTTGCCAGCACACTGCACCAATAATGCAGTAGAGAGAAAGCAAAAGAAGAGAAAAAGAAGAGAAATAGCACAGGAAGCAATGTAATGTCCTCATTCTTATATATAAACAATTTCTTGGATGAATTTGCTGTTGTGATGTCCTCATATAGTTCTATATTTCAATGATGAAATGTTTTATGTCTTTTTCTTATGAATTGCAGTCCACTCTGGCTAAGGAAACCCCAGTAAATGGAGGAAACAGTGGAAAAGATGCTCATGAAGATATGGAAGAATCTGTGGTAAGTAATACCTGCAAAGGGTTTCTATAGGGATCCTCAATAAATATGCTGATAGCTCAGCTATGGTATGTCCTCGTTTGAATATGATAACAATTTCTGTGTCAAATTTGCAGTGTTATGTCCTCATACATTTATTGAAACAAGTTCATTGTTGTATTTGCAGTGTAATATTCTCACACATTTTTGCAAACAAGTTGTGTGTTCTTTAGTGTATCAGGGGGAGGGGCATGTCTACACCATTGCCAGCACACTGGACCAAAAATGCAATAGAGAGAAAGATAAAGAAGAGAAATTAGCATAGGAAGCAATGTAATGTCCTCATTCATGTAAACAATTTCTGTGTCAAATTTGCAGTGTAATGTCCTCATACATTTATTGAAACAAGTTCAATGTTGCATTTGCAGTGTAATATTCTCACTCATTTATTTCTCTCCGAAACTACTTTGTTCTTTAGTCTATAAGGATGGGGGAGGGGGAGGGGGAGGTGTATGTCTACACCCTTGCCAGCACACTGCACCAAAAATGCAATAGAGAGAAAGAATAAGAAGAGAAAAGAAGAGAAATTAGCATAGGGAGCAATGTTGTATCCTCGTTCATATATGTAAACAATTTCTGTGGTAAATTTGCAGTGTAATGTCCTCATACATTTATTGAAACAAGGTCAATGTTGCATTTGCAGTGTAATATCTTCACACATTCATGCAAACAAGCGCTGTGTCCTTTATTGTATATGTGAGGGGTAGGGGGGTATGTCTACATATTTTCCAGCACACTGCACCAAAAATGCAGTAGAGAGAAAGAAAAAGAAGAGAAAAGAAGAGAAATTAGCCTAGGAAGCAATGTTGTGTCCTCATTCATATATATAAACAATTTCTGTGCAGTGTAATGTCCTCATACATTTATTGAAACAAGTTCATTGTTGTATTTGCAGTGTAATATTCTCACACATTTATTTCTCTCATAAACTACTTTGTTCTTTAGTGTATAAGGGAGGGGGGGGGGGAGGGGTATGTCTACACCCTTGCCAGCACACTGCACCAAAAATGCAGTAGAGAGAAAGAAAAAGAAGAGAAAAAGAAGAGAAATAGCACAGGAAGCAATGTAATGTCCTCATTCTTATATATAAACAATTTCTTCGATGAATTTGCTGTTGTAATGTCCTCATATAGTTCTATATTTCAATGATGAAATGTTTTATGTCTTTTTCTTATGAATTGCAGTCCACTCTGGCTAAGGAAACCCCAGTATGTGGAGGAAACAGCGGAAAAGATGCTCATGAAGATATGGAAGAATCTGTGGTAAATAATACCTGTAAAGGGTTTCTATAGGGATCCTCAATAAATATGCTGATAGCTCAGCTATGGTATGTCCTCGTTTGAATATGATAACAATTTCTGTGTCAAATTTGCAGTGTTATGTCCTCATACATTTATTGAAACAAGTTCATTGTTGTATTTGCAGTGTAATATTCTCACACATTTTTGCAAACAAGTTGTGTGTTCTTTAATGTATCAGGGGGAGGGGCATGTCTACACCATTGCCAGCACACTGCACTAAAAGTGCAATAGAGAGAAAGAAAAAGAAGAGAAATTAGCATAGGAAGCAATGTAATGTCCTCATTCATATATATATACAATTTCTGTGCAGTGTAATGTCCTCATACATTTATTGAAACAAGTTCAATGTTGCATTTGCAGTGTAATATTCTCACACATTTATTTCTCTCCTAAACTACTTTGTTCTTTAGTGTATAAGGGAGGGGGGGGGGGGGGAGGTGTATGTCTACACCCTTGCCAGCACACTGCACCAATAATGCAGTAGAGAGAAAGCAAAAGAAGAGAAAAAGAAGAGAAATAGCACAGGAAGCAATGTAATGTCCTCATTCTTATATATAAACAATTTCTTGGATGAATTTGCTGTTGTGATGTCCTCATATAGTTCTATATTTCAATGATGAAATGTTTTATGTCTTTTTCTTATGAATTGCAGTCCACTCTGGCTAAGGAAACCCCAGTAAATGGAGGAAACAGTGGAAAAGATGCTCATGAAGATATGGAAGAATCTGTGGTAAGTAATACCTGCAAAGGGTTTCTATAGGGATCCTCAATAAATATGCTGATAGCTCAGCTATGGTATGTCCTCGTTTGAATATGATAACAATTTCTGTGTCAAATTTGCAGTGTTATGTCCTCATACATTTATTGAAACAAGTTCATTGTTGTATTTGCAGTGTAATATTCTCACACATTTTTGCAAACAAGTTGTGTGTTCTTTAGTGTATCAGGGGGAGGGGCATGTCTACACCATTGCCAGCACACTGGACCAAAAATGCAATAGAGAGAAAGACAAAGAAGAGAAATTAGCATAGGAAGCAATGTAATGTCCTCATTCATGTAAACAATTTCTGTGTCAAATTTGCAGTGTAATGTCCTCATACATTTATTGAAACAAGTTCAATGTTGCATTTGCAGTGTAATATTCTCACTCATTTATTTCTCTCCGAAACTACTTTGTTCTTTAGTCTATAAGGATGGGGGAGGGGGAGGGGGAGGTGTATGTCTACACCCTTGCCAGCACACTGCACCAAAAATGCAATAGAGAGAAAGAATAAGAAGAGAAAAGAAGAGAAATTAGCATAGGGAGCAATGTTGTGTCCTCGTTCATATATGTAAACAATTTCTGTGGTAAATTTGCAGTGTAATGTCCTCATACATTTATTGAAACAAGGTCAATGTTGCATTTGCAGTGTAATATCTTCACACATTTATGCAAACAAGCGCTGTGTCCTTTATTGTATATGTGAGGGGTAGGGGGGTATGTCTACATATTTTCCAGCACACTGCACCAAAATGCAGTAGAGAGAAAGAAAAAGAAGAGAAAAGAAGAGAAATAGCACAGGAAGCAATGTAATGTCCTCATTCTTATATATAAACAATTTCTTGGATGAATTTGCTGTTGTGATGTCCTCATATAGTTCTATATTTCAATGATGAAATGTTTTATGTCTTTTTCTTATGAATTGCAGTCCACTCTGGCTAAGGAAACCCCAGTAAATGGAGGAAACAGCGGAAAAGATGCTCATGAAGATATGGAAGAATCTGTGGTAAGTAATACCTGCAAAGGGTTTCTATAGGGATCCTCAATGAAAATGCTGATAGCTCAGCTATGGTATGTCCTCGTTTGAATATGATAACAATTTCTGTGTCAAATTTGCAGTGTTATGTCCTCATACATTTATTGAAACAAGTTCATTGTTGTATTTGCAGTGTAATATTCTCACACATTTTTGCAAACAAGTTGTGTGTTCTGTAGTGCATCAGGGGTAGGGGGATGTCTATACCATTGCCAGCACACTGCACCAAAAATGCAGTAGAGAGGAAGAAAAAGAAGAGAAAAGAAGAGAAATTAGCATAGGAAGCAATGTAATGTCCTCATTCATATATATAAACAATTTCTTCGATGAATTTGCTGGTTTAATGTCCTCATATAGTTCTGTATTTCATTGATGAAATGTTTCATGTCTTTTTCCCATGAATTGCAGTCCACTCTGGCTAAGGAAACCCCAGTAAATGGAGGAAACAGCGGAAAAGATGCTCATGAAGATATGGAAGAATCTGTGGTAAGTAATACCTGCAAAGGGTTTCTATAGGGATCCTCAATGAATATGCTGATAGCTCAGCTATGATATGTCCTCGTTTGAATATGATAACAATTTCTGTGTCAAATTTGCAGTGTTATGTCCTCATACATTTATTGGAACAAGTTCAATGTTGTATTTGCAGTGTGATATTCTCACGCATTTTTGCAAACAAGTTGTGTGTTCTGTCGTGATTCAGGGGGAGGGGGATGTCTACACCATTGCTAGCACACTGCACCAAAAATGCAGTAGAGAGTAAGACAAAGAAGAGAAATTAGCATAGGAAGCAATGTAGTGTCCTCATTCATATATGTAAACAATTTCTGTGTCAAATTTGCAGTGTAATGTCCTCATACATTTATTGCGACAAGTTCAATGTTGCATTTGCATCGTAATATTCTCACATATTTATTTCTCTCCTAAACAACTTTGTTCTTTCATGGATAGGAGGGGGAGGGGGAGGTGTATGTCTACACCCTTGCCAGCACACTGCACCAAAAATGCAATAGAGAGAAAGAAAAAGAAGAGAAAAGAAGAGAAATTAGTTTAGGAAGCAATGTACTGTCCTCATTCATATATGTAAACAATTTCTGTGTTAAATTTGCAGTGTAATGTCCTCATACATTTATTTCTCTCCTAAACTACTTTGTTCTTTAGTGTATAGGAGGGGGGAGGGGGAGGGGTATGTCTACACCCTTGCCAGCACACTGCACCAAAAGTGCAGTAGAGAGAAAGAAAAAGAAGAGAAACTAGCATAGGAAGCAATGTAGTGTCCTCATTCTTATATATAAACAATGTTTGGATGAATTTGCTGTTGTAATGTCCTCATATAGTTCTGTATTTCAATGATTAAATGTTTCATGTCTTTTTCCAATAAATTCATTTATTGGTACAAGTTCATTGTTGTATTTGCAGTGTAATATTCTCACACATTTTTGCAAACAAGTTGTGTGTTCTTTAATGTATCAGGGGGAGGGGCATGTCTACACCATTGCCAGCACACTGGACCAAAAATGCAATAGAGAGAAAGACAAAGAAGAGAAATTAGCATAGGAAGCAATGTAGTGTCCTCATTCATATATGTAAACAATTTCTGTGTCAAATTTGCAGTGTAATGTCCTCATACATTTATTGAAACAAGTTCATTGCTGTATTTGCAGTGTAATATTCTCACACATTTTTGCAAACAAGCCGTGTGTTCTGTAGTGCATCAGGGGAGGGGCATGTCTACACCCTTGCCAGCACACTGCTCCAAAAATGCAGTAGAGAGAAAGAAAAAAAAAGAGAAAAAAAAGAGAAATGAGCATAGCAAGCAATGTAATGTCCTCATTCACATATATAAACAATTTCTGTGTCAAATTTGCGGTGTAATGTCCTCATACATTTATTGAGACAAGTTCAATGTTTCATTTGCAGTGTAATATTCTCACACATTTATTTCTCTCCTAAACTACTTTGTTCTTTAGTGTATAGGGCAGGGGGAGGGGGAGGGGGAGGGGGAGGGGGAGGTGTATGTCTACACGCTTGCCAGCACACTGTACCAAAAATGCAGTAGAGAGAAAGAAAAAAAACAAGAGAAAAGAAGAGAAATTAGCATAGCAAGCAATGTTATGTCCTCATTTATATATATAAACAGTTTCTGTGTCAAATTTGAAGTGTAATGTCGTCACACATTTATTGAAACAAGGTCAATGTTGCATTCGCAGTGTAATATTCTCACACATTTATTTCTCTCCTAAACTACTTTGTTCTTTAGTGTATAAGGGAGGGGGGAGGTGTATGTCTACACCCTTGCCAGCACACTGCACCAATAATGCAGTAGAGAGAAAGCAAAAGAAGAGAAACGAAGAGAAATTAGCATAGAGAGCAATGTTGTGTCCTCGTTCATGTATGTAAACAATTTCTGTGTTAAATTTGCAGTATATTGTCCTCATACATTTATTGGAGCAAGTTCAATGTTGCATTTGCAGTGTAATATTCTCACACATTTATTTCTCTCCTAAACTACTTTGTTCTTTAGTGTATTGGGAGGGGGGAGGGGGAGGTGTATGTCTACACCCTTGCCAGCACACTGCACCAAAAATGCAGTAGAGAGAAAGAAAAAGAAGAGAAAAGAAGAGAAATTAGCATAGCAAGCATTGTAATGTCCTCGTTTATATATGCAAACAATTTCTGTGTCAAATTTGCAGTATAATGTCCTCATACATTTATTGAAACAAGTTCAATGTTGCATTTGCAGTGTAATAATCTCACACATTTATGCAAACAAGTGCTGTGTTCTGAAGTGTATCGCGGTGGGGGTGGGGAGGGGGAGGGGGAGGGGCATGTCTACACCATTGCCAGCACACTGCACCAAAAATGCAATAGAGAGAAAGAAAAAGAAGAGAAATTAGCATAGGAAGCAATGTTATGTCCTCCTCATATATGTAAACAATTTTGTGTCAAATTTGCAGTGTAATGTCCTCTTACATTTATTGACACAAGTTCACCGTGCATTCGTGATGTAATATTCTCACACATTTATTTCTCTCCTGAACTACTTTGTTCTTTGGTGTATAGGGAGGGGGGAGGGGGAGGGGGAGGTGTATGTCTACACCCTTGCCAGCACACTGCACCACAATGCAGTAGAGAGAAAGAAAAAAGAAGAGAAAAGAAAAGAAATTAGCATAGGAAGCAATGTAATGTCCTCATTCATGTGTAGACAGTTATTGTGTCAAATGTGCAGTGTAATGTCCTCATACGTTTATTGAAACAAGTTCAATGTTGCATTTGCAGTGTAATATTCTCACACATTTATTTCTCTCCTAAAATACTTTGTTCTTTAGTGTATAGGAGGGGGGGGGGGAAGGGTGTGTCTACACCCTTGCCAGCACACTGCACCAAAAATGAAGTAGAGAAAAAGAAAAAGAAAAGAAAAGAAGAGGAATTAGCATAGGAAGTAATGTAATGTCCTCATTCTTATATATAAACAATTTCTTTGATGAATTTGCTGTTGTGATGTCCTCATATAGTTCTATATTTCAATGATGAAATGTTTTATGTCTTTTTCTTATGAATTGCAGTCCACTCTGGCTAAGGAAACCCCAGTAAATGGAGGAAACAGCGGAAAAGATGCTCATGAAGATATGGAAGAATCTGTGGTAAGTAATACCTGCAAAGGGTTTCTATAGGGATCCTCAATGAATATGCTGATAGCTCAGCTATGATATGTCCTCGTTTGAATATGCAAACAATTTCTGTGTCAAATTTGCAGTGTTATGTCCTCGTACATTTATTGAAACAAGTTCATTGTTATATTTGCAGTGTAATATTCTCACACATTTTTGCAAACAAGTTGTGTGTTCTTTAGTGATTCAGGGGAGGGGTATGTCTACACCATTGCCAGCACACTGGACCAAAAATGCAATAGAGAAAAAGAAAAAGAAGAGAAATTAAGAGAAATTAGCATAGGAAGTAATGTAACGTCCTCATTCTTATATATAAACAATTTCTTTGATGAATTTGCTGTTGAAATATTTTATGTCTTTTTCCCATGTATTGCAGTCCACTCTGGCCAAGGAAACTCCAGTAAACGGAGGAAACAGCGAAAAAGATGCTCATGAAGATATGGAAGAATCTGTGGTAAGTAATACAGTCAAACCTTGTTATAAAGAGCACTGATCTAACAAACTCTTGTTATAACAAGGTATTTTTTCTGGTCCCAACTCTTTGTATTCTATTGTATTTTATGCCCTGATATAACAAAGTTTTGAGAGAAAGAAGTAATTTCTCTGGTCCCAAGCACCTTGTTATAACGATGTTCCACTGTACCTTCAAAGGGTTCCTATAGGGATCCTCAATAAATATGCTCAAATTGCTTACGTTGTAGTAGTGATACATGTATGTCCTCGTTTTAATATGTAAACAATTTCTGTGTCAAAATCCATCCATAGAGATGATGCAGAAAATACCAAAGTTTAGGTATGAAACATATTTAGGGTTGACCATAAGTATGTGGCATTGAAAGTAAATTGAGACTTCTCAGACTTTCATGACATTTCTTCTGTTCCCCAATGTTAATTAAACATGTAAATAATTTGTTTCCCTCCCTGTTTTCTTTTCATTAAAATTTACTTTTCCCAGGGTTTGGTTTCTTTCAATTGTTAGATAACTAAGTGTGGTCTATCAGTAGATTCTAGTTCCGTGGGGGGGGGGGGGGGGGGGGGGGGGGGGGGGGAGGGGGTGCTGTAAAAGAAAGAAGCAAATATTTAAAGATTGATGTGTGTTGTGTCTGGTATCATGTCATAAAGTGACTTATAGAGATGACTCTTTATGGGGGGTATTAATAGAAATAGGTGATAATTATGAGGAGACATTCCTCAGCTATTTTCAGATCCAGCTTTGCTTGGCAAAATATTTCATTTTGATTATTGCATTTGCATTTACTTTGTGTTTTATTTGTTTCCATAGGAAGAAATAGATGATGATGATGATGATGCTGACCCAACATGGGTGAATCCAAGTGGAGTCAGCAGTGATGATTGTGATTCTGATGTCTTTCCATATCGCTTACCGCGTACATCCAGAGCAGCTCATCCATATGAGGCTAATACTAGTCAACCTGGCTTTACACATAGGTCAGAATCAGAAAACTATGCTGGAAATCAAGAGATGGACATACCGTGTACATCCAGAGCAGATCATCCATATGAGGCTAATACTAGTCAACCTGGCTTTACACATAGGTCAGAATCAGAAAACTATGCTGGAAATCAAGAGATGGACATACCTTGTACATCCAGAGCAGATCATCCATATGAGCCCAATACCAGTCAACCTGAATCAGAAAACCATGCTGGAAATCAAGAGATGGACATGGCAGAGAAACCTCAGGATATCAACTGCCAATGCCAAAAGAAGTGCCTGTAAGACTTCGGGATGAGGTCTTCCGTCGAATGACTCATGATGATGTTAGTTTGGCAGTGCGGCATGATGATTTAATCATAAAGCTAGGTGCACAACTTCTGTCAAAGTTCCAGGATTCAGAAAACCATTACAACTATGTTGGACAAAAGTTGAGGGAAATGGGTCGGCTACTCCTTCAAATGAGATCTATAAGACCAGGCATCAACTGCTTGTCTGAGACCATTGACCCACAGGTGTTTGATGATGTGGTCAGAGCTGTCAACAATATAGCAGGCTTGGATGAAAGCTCAGGGAAGTATAAGACACCTTCACTAGCGCTGAAAGTAGGACACTCACTCAAAAAGTGTGCCAGGATTCTTATGGCTGATGCACTGAAAAAAATGGACACAAGTCAGAAAGAAAAGGCTGAACAGTTTGGTGAACTGTGCTCTATTGAATGGGCTGAGAAAGTTTCAACAGGTGCCCTCAAGACTCTGTACGCAGCAAAGAGGAACAGACCAACAATAATTTCTTTGTCATCTGACATACAAAAGGTGCACAAGACCATCCAGGGCCAGGTGCAGGAGTCAATGGCACACATCACAGCAGGTTCTGTAAGCAGGGAAGATTTCTCCAAGTTGGGTCAAGCTATGCTTGCCCAGACTGTCCTGTTTAATAGGAAGCGTAGTGGAGAGGTGGAAAGGATGACAGTAGAAAACTACAAAAAACGTACTGGAGAAGTCAACAAAGACGTTCTACAGGGCCTCAACAAGCTTGAAAAGGAGCTTTGCAAGAAACTGTCAAGAGTTGAAATACCCGGAAAGAGAGGGAGAACAGTTCCTGTGGTTCTGACGAAGGGAATGAAAGAAGCACTTGATGTTTTGGCAGATGAAAACGTTAGGCAAGATGCTGGAGTCCTAGAGTCCAATATGTACCTGTTTGCACGCCCAGGTTGTACCACACCGTATAGGGGTTGTGATGCTGTGAGAAAGTGTGCTCAGTCGTCTGGAGCAGAACATCCAGAAAACATCACATCCACTCAGCTGAGGAAACATGTGGCGACCATGTCCCAGATATTATGTCTGAAGGACAATGAACTGGATGTACTCGCCACCTTTATGGGCCACAACATTCAAGTACATAGAGAATTTTATAGATTGCCCGAGAACACACTACAGGTAGCTAAGATCGCAAAAATACTGCTGCTAATGGAAAAGGGACAGATGAGCGAGTGTTCTGGGATGTCCTTGGACAGTATCAATGTCAATCTTAATGGTGAGTACAAGTATTCTTAAACATCTTTATTCCAAAACACTTTTCATTCTGATATACGAGTACAACATTAATCCACAGAGGCTTATTCATATATGCTGGAAGTATACATTCACCCGCATGTTCCTAGAGTTGTGGTAGTACAGCCCAGTGTAGTGAAAAAAATATCCTGGTTCATTCGATGAGGAAAAGGGAGGGGGAAGGTATCTAGAAACCCATGGAATGATTTTTGATCCAGTTTAGTTCTTTAGATCTATTGACAGTCACAGTAACACAGAGGTACAAATTTCAATGTCTGGGAGTATGACATCTTTTTAAGACATTGTACAGGAAATGATCACACCCACTTTTCGAAAGAGTGCTGAAAGGCAGTGTTTTAGTATTTTTCTTGTAAAATATGCATAGAAGAAAAACATACGTGAGAGAGAGAGGTGTGCCACTTTTGTTTCTCATTCCCACTCAGTTTCTTCGACTCTTTTTTCCTGTAGTAGCGTTGCAGCTCATCGCAGATATGTTGATTCAGTTGCATTTGTTGCTGAGCTTGTTGTTGTCTGTACTGGCTGATCTGACTCGGTTCAACATAGTCCATCAAGTCAAGACTCTCCTTGATCTTCCTGAAGAGTTCATACTTCTCACACCCTTGAACCAGAATGTAGAACGTCTCTTTGTCCTTCTTCGCCTTCTTTGAGAAAGATGTAACGCCCACCACTAATGTCACTTTGCTCCAACCTCTCGAGGGGTTTACTATTTCTTCTGAGGTGCTTTGGACCTCTCAAAGGCTTTCTCTTCCGTTTTCCAATCCCTCCCTGGGCAAGCGCACACCCTGACATCCAACACCTGACGTCCAAGGATATTCCCACTCTTGTTGTCTAGTGTGGAGACCAGCTGGATCTTTCTCCTGTTGAGCCCACCTACACATGATGTAAAACATTTGAAGGTGAAGAGGTACTTGGAGTACTCTGTGCCCACTTGAGGTGCGGTGTATAGGGCCACAAGGCTGTGACGTCCAGAGGAGAAATCTGTATAGTAGGCTGTTGAGGGATCATTTAACATAATTAGAATGACAGCTACTGAAAGTGCCACATACCGGAGAATTGTGCTTTAAGTAGGTCAACCTTTCTGAAGTCAACTGTCTTTCTAAAATTTGAAACATTGGACAAACCCCCTCTCCCAAGTCTCTCATCTCTCTATTTTCACTGCAGAGTCGTGTGAAGAAGACGATGCCCCTGATGGAGATGTTCAAGAAGATGACCAGTCAAGTAGACGTAAGTTTATTTAATGGGCAATTCCACGATAACACTGTGACACTTTTGATTAGATTTTCACTCAATAAATGTAAATAATAAACAAACAGTGAGACTTGAGAACAAAGTTTTATTGTGTATCTATGACTATCATCACAAGCAACTTTGAAAAGAAAAGAATGAATAAAACTTCACAGTGATAAATGAGTTATGAGCTATTAATTAGTACCATAACACCATGACGCAAAATGGACATGGATATTTGCGCACTTGATTTTCTGTCCAAACTCTGTGAAGTTAATGAACATTTTGAAAACATGGTAATGTTGAATGGGTGTATCAGAGACTCAATGACAATAACCAAGTAGAACCCAGTGAAAGAAAATTTTGATTGACAGTAGAATTGTGACTTAGATTATAACTAAGTGCACAGTAATACCGTGACTGTAACAACGTGACTTCAACAAAGTGTGTACAAACTGTATGTAAAATCTTATTGTCGTACTCACAACTCATATATTTTTCCCTGTAGGTAGTTAGAAGCAATCATTTACAGTGAATGTTTGACATAGCTGTGTAACACGTCAAGATAAAACAAGACATGATTGAAATTATAAATCACTAATAAAAAAACAAAATAAGGTAAACTTTGAACTGTAACACTGACACTTTGATTAGATTTTCACTCCATAACTGTATTAAAATAATAAACAATCAGTAAGACTTGAGAACAATGTTTTATTGTGTATCTATGACTATCATCACAAGCAACTTTGAAAAGAAAAGAATGAATAAAACTTCACAGTGATAAATGAGTTATGAGCTATTAATTAGAACCGTAACACCGTGACGCAAAATGGACATGGATTTTTGCGCACTTGATTTTCTGTCCAAATCTGTGAAGTTAATGAACATTTAGAAAACTGGTAATGTTGAATGGGTGTATCAGAGACTCAATGACAATAACCAAGTAGAACCCAGTGGAAAGAATTAATTGACAGTAGAATTATGACATAGATTATAAATACATGTTCTGTAACACAGTGACTGTGACACCATGAGTTCTGAAAAGTGTGTACAAAACGTATGTACAATCTTATTGTCATATTCACAACTAATACATTTTCCCCTGTAGTTAGTAAGTAGCGATCAATTACAGTGAATGTTTGACATAGCTGTGTAGCACTCCAAGATTTAAAACATGACATGAATGAAATCATAATCCACTTATAAGAATAACAAAATAAGTAAAACTATGCACTGTAACACTTGTAAAATATGCATAGAAGAAAAACGGACGAGAGAGAGAGAGGTGTGCCACTGTTGTTTCTCATTCCCACCCAGTGTCTTCGACTTATTTTCCTGTAGTAACGTTGCAGCTCATCGCAGATATGTTGATTCAGTTGCATTTGTTGCTGAGCTTGTTGTTGTCTGTACTGGCTGATCTGACTCGGTTCAACATAGTCCATCAAGTCAAGACTCTCCTTGATCTTCCTGAAGAGTTCATACTTCTCACACCCTTGAACCAGAATGTAGAACGTCTCTTTGTCCTTCTTCGCCTTCTTTGAGAAAGATGTAACGCCCACCACTAATGTCACTTTGCTCCAACCTCTCGAGGGGTTTCTTCTGAGGTGCTTTGGACCTCTCAAAGGCTTTCTCTTCCGTTTTCCAATCCCTCCCTGGGCAAGCGCATACCCTGACATCCAACACATGACGTCCAAGGATATTCCCACTCTTGTTGTCTAGTGTGAAGACCAGCTGGATCTTTCTCCTGTTGAGCCCACCTACACATGATGTAAAACATTTGAAGGTGAAGAGGTACTTGGAGTACTCTGTGCCCACTTGAGGTGCGGTGTATAGGGCCACAAGGCTGTGACGTCCAGAGGAGAAATCTGTATAGTAGGCTGTTGAGGGATCATTTAACATAATTAGAATGACAGCTACTGAAAGTGCCACATACCGGAGAATTGTGCTTTAAGTAGGTCAACCTTTCTGAAGTCAACTGTCTTTCTAAAATTTGAAACATTGGACAAACCCCCTCTCCCAAGTCTCTCATCTCTCTATTTTCACTGCAGAGTCGTGTGAAGAAGACGATGCCCCTGATGGAGATGTTCAAGAAGATGACCAGTCAAGTAGACGTAAGTTTATTTAATGTATCTTAGAGTTACACCTTGTTTGCACACCATCCTATTACTGATATTCAGTTACTTTTATATTTATATTGCATCTGGCATCATTTCTTTTTTTTAAACAACTGTGTCCTCATGATATTCAAATTAAAAGAAGTTAAATGTACCTAGAAATACATCTACTGACATCACAGATATTTAACTGGTTAGTGTAGTGTTTGGTCAGTAATCCATATCTCAAGGTTTCTCAAAGGAATTTGTGTCTTCCAAACTTCTTTATTATATATTCTACTTCATTTTTTGCCAATAAAGTATTTCATGAAAACATTGTACTTCATGAAAATATGGGTGTATGGTGGGTATCCCTATGTCTACATGTAACATATCATAAGCTGAAATTGAGTAAACATGTTATTAGTAATGTGTCATGCTTAATCTTATTTTGCTCTTTCTGTTATCTTGAAGAATGTATGCATGGCCTAAATTTTGTATGCCTTCGCCCACCAAAGGTGGGTGCTGGAGGGATTATGTTTTCGGGTTGTCCGTCCGTCAGTCTGCTGTCTGTCCGTCCGTCGCGTTTTTGTTCTCGTGATGACTTCAGAACCATTTGACGAATCAACTCCAAACTAGGCTCATGTATGCATATGGGAGGAACAATGATCTGATTAGATGAGTGGGTCTCAAGGTCAAAGGTCAAAGGTCATAGAAGTCATATACATAAAAATGGGTTGTTCTCACAATAAGTTAACCATTTGACGGATCAACTTCAAACTTGGCTCATGTATGCATATGGGGAGGAACAATGGTCTGATTAGATTTGAAAGTCATGAGGTTAAAGGTCAAGGTCATAGATGTCACTGTATACATGAAAATTGCCCTTTCTCACGATAATTTAAGAACCATTCGATGGATCATCGTCATATATGGCTGACACGGTGTCATTTGAATAAGACCAATTTCCTACTTTAAATGTATCCTGATACATTTCCCATAATTAAAAGTGATATTCATGCACACTGGAGTGGTATGGTGCCATGGTATATTATTTGTAGTAATCTCAGATATTAAATGCAATAAACAGCATTAAGTTGTGTGGAGTGATTTAGTTGGCTATAAGATTGTACTTTGTGTTGCAACTATTTTTTTTTTCTAGAGCCCTCAGATGAGAGGGATGGAACTAAGTTAAGCAAGAGCCATGGAATTGGAAAGAGATCAAGAGGTAACTATTAGTACATATTTTTCTGATGGTCCTATTTCAACTTGGAAAAAGTTAAAAGCAAAGAACATGTATTTAGAAAGTTTAATAGAAAAGTACGAATGAATACAAAGTAGTCCAATTAATATCTGGGGGAGGGGAAATGCTTTTTCATTGGCTTTTAAAAGAGGTGCAAAAAAAGGCACAATAGAGAAAGAAAAAGAAGAACGGAAGAGAAGTTATAAATTCAACAATGGAATGTCCTCCTTTGTATAGGTGAAAAATGTCTGTGTCATATTTGCAGTTTTGATGCCCTCATACTTTGTGCGAACAAGCACTGTGTTTTTTCTTTGCTGTTTAATGTCCTCATACATTTATGGCAACAATTTCTGTGTTACATTTCTGTGTAAGGTCCTCGTACATTTATGCATACTAGTTCTGTGTTTCATATGTAACATTAATCCAAACAAGAACTGTTATTTTTGCAATGTAATATCCTCATGCATCTATGGAAATAAGTTCTGTGTTACATTTCTGTGTAAGGTCCTCGTACATTTATGCATACTAGTTCTGTGTTTCATATGTAACATTAATCCAAACAAGAACTGTTATTTTTGCGTTGTAATGTCCTCATACATTTATTGAAATAAGTTCTGTGTTACATTCACAGATGAATGTCCTCACAAAGTTGTTCAGTAAAGTACTGTACTACATTAGGAATACAGAATTTCTACACAGACACATGAAATTTTGTCCCAAATATTTCTCTCGCCTGCATAGTAGAAGCGAGACATAGGCGCCGTTTTTAAATGGCGGCGTCATCGACATAAAAAAACCTAACCTAAGGTTAAGTTTTCGAATTTTTAACATAATTTAGAAAGTATGCACATGCACATTCTATACAACTTTTAGGGATATTAAAGAATTTGTGTGATATTTCCATGTCACAAAGTCAAGAATGTTGCCATGAATTGCATAATGCAGGGGAGACTGCCAGTTGCACTCCACTTGTGCTAATTTATATGATTTTTTTTTTTTTTTTTTTAATACCACAGCCAAACTAAATTTGAAGGAGGTGTATAGGGATCAGCGTGTGGTTGGTCGGCTGGTCCGTCCGATGCAAATCTTCTTCCTCAGTTTCTGGGCAATGCTCATAAAATTTGGCACACACATTGGTCTTATGGTGAAGATATGCAAGACCTCTTTTTTGAATGTGTCAGAAACTGCATTGCCATGGTAACGGCATATGGCAATAAATCAGGTAGAAATATTGCGGATCGAACTACTTCCTAATTTTTCAAGCAAGACGTCATGTTTTAATGTGTTGGAAACTGCATTGCCATGGTAAATTAATGTAGGATATTAATGGGTTGTTTTTTTCTTCCCAGAGCTCTCAGATGAGAGCGATGGACCGTGTGGGACTATGAAGCCAAGCAGGAGCCATCCTGTTGCAAAGAGATCAAAAGGTAACCATTACATGTAGTTCATATTTTGCTGGTAGTCCTATTTTAAGGGGGTGTATTTACTTATCTCTCGGTCAACCCAAAGGTGGTGCCAGAGAAATTGTTTTTAGGTTGTCCATCCATAGATCCATCAGCTTAACCTAATCTCAAGAACTGTTTGAGATTAAAACTTTGAACCTGTTCAAAGCATGTATCACCCTGGGAAGAAAATCTGGAGATCTAGAGTATGAAGGTTAAAGGTCACAGGTCAAATTTAAAGAAATTTCAGGTTATAGCTTCTTTAACCCGTTGCCTATGGGAACCGGGTGGGCCCTGTACAAAGTCTATGGGGATTTACAGAATATAGTAGTGAATGGGTTAATATGATATGTCAAGGTAGTGAAGAGTCAAGACAACATACCTGTCGCGCTATGTTCAGGTTTATAATTCTATCACAGTTAAGTTACGTGTGAATACACAGAAAGTTGACTCAGACGTGAATCCATTTTGTTTGTATTAATCTTGAAGACCTTATTGGAAGCAAAAATTTGAATTGACAAATTAAACACTAATGGAATGCTTGTAAGCTACAAAATACAACAATGCAAGTTTCATGCATTTTCACGGATTGCCAGCCGAGTATTTACTTTAGAACTCAAATTCACAAGCTCTGAAGATGGGCTGTATTGCATTGTACATCAGCCAGAATTCTCTGACATCGTCTCATGAGAACTAAGGTGTGATTACTTGCGTTAGTATTGTGTTTGTTTACTAGCCGGTTTCACGCAACTTGCTACAACCAATGACGTCACAGGCTTTGGAAAGGAAAAGACGACTGGTTTTTGCCATTTCTGGTCGCTAGGAGGTGCATATGAAAATTGTGACTGTAATTAACATATTTGAGCATTATAGATAAATTTCTTCTTACATTTAAGTTCTTTAGCTCACAAGCTTTCTATTGATTTATAATAAGCCATTCTTTGAGGTTCTACTATAAAAAATTCAAATTCTTGATGTGGAAAATAAAAAATAATCCATTTTTTCAATGTAAAACCAATGTAATCACAGCCTTGCTCTCTCATGACATGATGTCAGATAATTCTTCTTCTTCTTCTTCTTCTTGGTAAGCCCACGTCCTTCACTGGAACATGTGAGGGGTGCAATGAAGCCTATATTTGAAGCTCGCATATTTTAGTGTTGCTGAAGCAAAATGCTCAGCTGGTAAGCGGTGAAAATGCACGAAACTTTCATTGTTGTATTCTACTTCTTAGCTTTCTACTGATTGGTTTTGCTTCTGAAATGGTCTTTAAAGAATACTGCATGGACAAATTACCGCCATTTATTTTGATTCTTTTACCAAGCTTAAAATACACCACACTATTAGTAATTCAAGTGGGACAATATAGGGGTTTGAAAAAGGTCAAGTGAAAAAATGATGAAATAATACCTACCAACTGTACCTGTTTGACAGAGACAGTCCCTATTTCTCGGGTTAACAGGAAGAGCAAATTTCACCCTTCACAAACTTTTTTTGTAAAAAAAAAAAAATAGATAAAAATTTGTCCATAGTAATGTATAGGGAATTCAGGAATGTCCCAGTGTTTGACATTTTCTGAATCATTTGTCCCAGTTCCTTGGTTCCATGGTTTGCACGTACATATATGTGACATCTGTACATTACTAAGTAAAACAGATTTTGAAAAGTTTTCAATTTTAGTCGAATTTTTGCATCACATGTGGCTGTCCTGAAGTTATCAAATACGTACGTGAATTCTTTTCACTCACCTACAAAAGCTCTTCTTTTCTTTTTCTTTTTTTCAGCTGAACGTATTACCTGGACAACAGCCCAACAGCATGCTGTGGACACATTCTTCAAAACAAATTATAGGACTTTCAAAGTCCCAGGGAAAGTAGAATGCATTGAGTGTCAAGAGAAATATCCTGTACTTGCGAAACTACCCTGGACTAAGATTAAATACAGGGTTTATAACATTATCAAACAAAAGAAACTAAATTCTCATTGAATTCCTCTTAACTCAATGAGGAAAAGAATACAAGAGCTATATATGTACACACACAAAGATATGGGTCGCAATTATTAGGGATCACCATGATGAAAATCATAGCTGCAAGAAATGGTTATGTGTATAAACTTCCATTGAATTATCAAACCATGAACAAACATTCCATGCACAATTGCAAATGTTTTGCATGACTAATTGTATTTTCTAAGAAGGTGTGAAAAGAAACTCATCACATGACACTTGTGAAAGGTAAGATATCATAAATTCATTGCTGAAATAAAACAAACATCACAATTGTATCTATCCTTCCTAAGAAGTATGGAAGTTATTGACATTAGATCTGCATGTTATACCATGGACTGCAATGGATTATTTGTAATCAAAGAGAATGTGTGTGTGTTTGCATTTAATTTTTTTAACAAAGTGTATAAAGGAGGAAAGCGTCCACTTGTGCAGTATACTACATCCACATTTTATAGATGTATTGTGCATTACTTGAAGCGGACATGTTTTTGTAGCATATCTGATATCTGTCCTAAGTATATTTGTGTCAAAGGTCAAACAAAATATTCTATATTTGCCCATTATTTGTCAATAAGCAATCATTGCCTTCACAGGAAGTGAAGAGGAAATAGAAGAATAAGGCATTCACTTGATTAGATTTAGGGTGAAATTGGCCTGAGGTCAAAGGTCAAGGTCGGATCATGAAATTTATCCGTTTACGCGATAACTCAAGACTGGAACGAGCAAATTTCCCCAAACTTGGTGCAAGGATGAAGTGTGATGGGGCAATCACTTGAGTAGATTTGGGGTGAAATCGGCGAGAGATCAAAGGTCAAAGATCATGGTCAAATCAAGAAATTTATCCGTTTACATGATAACTCAAGACTGGTGGGAGCAAATTATCCCAAACTTGGTCCAAGGATGTTGTGTGATGGGGCAATCACATGATCAGATTTGGGTTGAAATCAGCATGAGGTCAAAGGTCAAAGGTCAAGGTCAAAGCAAGAAATTTATCCGTTTACATGATAACTCGAGATGGGAAGGAGCAAATTTCCCCAAACTTGGTCCAAGGATGAAGTGTGATAAGGCAATCATTTCATTAGCTTGTTAGTTAACTCAGCTGGAGGCCAAAGGTCAAATCATGAAATTTATCCTTCAATGCAATAACTTCAGACTGGAAAGAACAAATTTCCCCCAACCTGGTCCAAAATGATGAAGTGTGATGTGGTAATCACTTGATTAGCTTTTGAGTGAACTAGGCCAGAGGTCAAATTTCAAAGGTCTAGTGAAATGCTCAAATTTCACCCATTTTCCACGTTTAAAGTGGCTCCATGTACTGTCCTGAAACTCTTTTTGTGAAAGCCCATTGTCTACAACATTGCACTGTTTGCATCGGACGCTAGGGAGCGTTGCTCAGGGAGACAAAATGTGTCAATACGATTAGGTTGTGAATTCAATTTTGTTTGTGTGTTATGCATGACGTGCATTTGATAGTTATAGGGACTACTTTTGAAATGTAGGAGAGCCCTTGTATTTGTTTTACTTTTTGACAATTCGTAGCTATTGTGTTTGTGTGTGTTACGATGGATATCGTATCGTTTTATAGTGGGATTTCTGGAATATAACCCGGATTTGGCTGGCATTACTGTTGGACTTGGTGGGGATGAAGTATAATGTTAATTCCCAAAATCTCAAAATGAGGCTGGGAATGCACTGGAGAAATACGGGCCAATTATTAGGAACAGTAGGGATTACCTTTTTACCTTTGCTTTTCTGTTAACCTCACAAAGAGACTGGGATGGATGCATTGGTAGCAGAGAGGGTTGGCCTTTGCGTTATAAAATTTATCTGTATGTTGCAATAGTGGATTTTCATTTCTTAGTAGTTTACTAAGATATACGTCCCATTGCATGAGAGCTTACTGATATAATAACTTTGCCATTATATTAAGTACATGCACCATGGAAAAATTGATTTTGATTGCTTGCTGAGCTCTGTTACCATGGTAGTTACCATAATGGCAACGTTACCATGATAGTATTTATGCAACGGGACCCTGGAAAAAATCCATTGGGCATTACTGACATTATTTGTTCCTTTGTTTTGTTATGGTTTTTTTATTAGGGTGTGTAGAGGTACCGTAAAATAAATACTTATCAATTTCTTGGTGCTTAAAGAGACACTGTGTACAGTCATTGGGTAAATGCTATGAAGATGATGTGATTTGTTTGTTAGGGATACATGTAATGTGCAGATTTATGTAGGTAACTAAGGTTTGTGGTACAGGGAATCCAGAATTGTTGGGATCAGTTAGGTAGCACTTACATAACTTCTTTTTCTCCCTCTCTCTCTCTCTCTCATTTTTAGGTAGAGGGATAGAAGTTAAAGAACAGAACATTAGCCTTGCATAAGTTTAAAAGTGGATATATGCAACACTAATTTTTCCCCTTGTGTTGAACCAATTATATGTAGTTTGCACATGAGAAAGTATGCTTATGTACCAATGTAGTAATCTGTTTAACTTGTCATTTATAATTTCTATGCTAGAGATGAATATTAAAAAAAGAAAAATCGGCCCTAGAAGACAAAGATTCTAAAAATATTTTTTTGGTTGATTTATACTATGCTTTTTGAGTTCTTAAAATAAATCCTTGGTCGTGGACAACAAAAGCCATCACCTGGGCATTTTTTTTTTTTTTTTTGCCCGATTTTTTGTAGTTGAAATTTAACGAAGTCCTTCTGTAAAGGGGGTTTTCAGGTTAAGTTACTTCTGTCCTTTCAAGTGAAATGAAGAGGTGATTTCTGGAGATTTTTGCATTCCATCAAGATTTTGTACATGTAAGAGAAAAGTTGTTTATACATTATGAATGCCTGACAGCATGTATGTCAAGTTCCTTCTTCCATGTTGAGTTTTATTAAAAAAAAAATTGTTAGAAAACAATCTATATGAATATTTGTAGTGGATGAATTTGCTTGTATCTGAATTCTATAAGTAAAATGGAACCTTGTTATGATAATCTCCTTATGATAGCTAAAATTACCTAATGTAAAATGCATTTATATTACTGCTTTTTTGTTTTGTTTTTTGTTTTTTTTATAAAGAACTGGCCCAGGGCCTAAACGTACTTGATACACGTTACACAGAATGATTTTTTGTTCCTTTAAAGTATGGTTCCACCTTATTGAATTATTTCCTCATCTATTTGGCTTTTATTCTTTCTTTCAGAGGTGTTCCACTGTTAACTGAATCTCTGTCACTTGTCTGCTTGTCTCTACGAATAATTCTGAAACAGGCCAAAGCACAATAACTGTATTAAAATCTTAGTCTTATTGCTGTTCACTGGATTGCAGTAAGAATATTAATGATGATGATGTTAATGATAATAGCAATAATATTCAAGATTCAAGATTCATTTATTTCACTCATCAGTATAAAAATACATAAAAGTGCACAGTTGCACATGATGATCATACATAATTATAAAGTACATACAAATCTGAATGAGTGAGAATCGAGATGAAAGATCATAAGGAACTTGGCTGTTCGACCCCAAAGTCATAAAAATCATACCAGGATTTCTGGCATTTACAACACACACACACACACACACACACACACAAAGATGAAGAGGGGCTGGGTTGCAGAGAGAAGAGAAATGAGAAGAGAGAAAAGGAAGAGATAAGTGAAGATGAGAGAGAAAAATAGAGTTTGGAAAATTGAAGAGATTATAAAAATGATAAAAAGAAGAAGACCACTGTGTTGTTTGAGATAATAATAACAACAATAATAATAATCATAATAAAGATAATACCAAAAGTACTCTTTTCAAAAGATACGAAGTCCATGGTACACCAAAATAAACAAAACAGTACAATGAGAAATTTAAAAAGGGATTAGAAAAGATGCTTGTTTCCAGATACACGTACTTCTTGAATGTTGTGAGAGTTAATAAAACGAAACGTATGAGGACATTAAATTGTATAGGAAACACATACCGGGTTTGCAAAAGCTTTCGAGGACATTACATTGCAAAGGTAACACATATCAAGTTCGCGTAGACTTATAAGGACATTAAATTGTACAGGAAACACAAACCAAGTCTGCAGCAACGTATGAGGACCTTACATTGTACAGGTAATTTACACAGACCGAGTTTGCATGAATGTATGAGGACATTGCATTGTAAAGGTAACACAGATCATGTTTGCATAAACTTATGAGGACATTAAATTCTATTGGTAACACAGACCGGGTTTGCAAAAGCTATCGAGGACATTACACTGTATAGGTAACACAGATCAAGTTTGCATAAATGAATGAGGACAATGAGTTGCAAAAGTAGCACATTCCAGGTTTGCATAACTGTATGAGGACATTGCATTGCAAAGGTAACATAGATCAAGTTTGCGTAAACTTATGAGGACACTCAGTTGTATTGGGAACACAAAACGGGTTTGCATAAACGTATGAGGACATTTCATTGTATAGGTAACACAGACCAGGTTTGTAAAAACATTCGAGGACATTTCATTGCAAAGGTAGCACAGATCAAGTTTGCCTAGATGTACGAGGACACTACACTGTATCTATAACACACATATCCGATTTACAAAAGCGTTCGAGGACCTATCATATGCGTTTAAAAAGAACATTTGTATGAATATTTATGAATGTGCAACATTATTTTGGAAAGGAAACAAAGTACGTAGGAGGACGTACAATGTAAAAGTGATTTACCAAAGCCCTATTGCATTATAAGTTACGATTAAACACTCAACAATAAAATTACCGATCTTTAAAAAGTGAGGCATGTTGGAGATTTTACGACTCAAAAGGGGGGCATGTTCAAGGATATATTTTTCAAAAAAAGCGACCCATCTGAACGGCACAGGCCGGTATACAATATTAGGCGAGTGCTCCCCCTAAAGAATAATAATAATAAATGGACATTTCATTATGCTTTTCAATGTATAAATGCATAAACTGTAGCTATTGACCTTAGTCACAGAAATCTTATTTTGTTAGAATAGCAAGTTTTAATCAAACAGAACCCAGGTTTGCATTATAATGTCTGACAAATGTAATTGTGTGTGGTTGACCTCTGTCGAATGTTGAAACATAAAATGTTAACATCAGAGAAAGCTATCTCGGACGTATACCAAAACGAGAAATCATGTCCTCTGATGTATAGGTCTATGATTATTTTGTGAACTTAAAAAAACGCGCGTAATCTTGTGAGCGTCGTTAAAGGCATTCTTTTTTATTATGAGTCTTTTAACCGTATGACGATTGAGAGCTAAATAACATCTGTCCTCAAGAGGAGGTAGTTTGTCATGGTCCTCGGACATACTAGGCATGTACGTATGTGTGTGTGTGTGTGTGTGTGTTCGTCTGTTTTGTGTATTCTTGATTTCCTCTTTCTTCCAGAGTCTGTTCGGTATGTGTGAGTGCGCGTTTATGTGGGTGTGCGTATAATCATGGAGGTAGAACTCCATGGTATAATCATGGAGGTAAATACCTCCATGGTATAATGTAGGATTTGTATCCATTGTTATATCAGAGTATCATTATTTTGGTATATTGGTATAATGATGTTTGGCGAGGATAGAGAGGTGGGTGGTTTAGTCATGTGCGTGTGTGTGGGCGTGTTTATGTGTGTGAGTGGGTGGGTATGTGAGTATGGTTGTGTGTGGGGGAGGGATGTGGGTGTGCGTGTTATGGGTGTAGCGTGTTCTGGCCTAGGGAACAATAAGGATATAATAAGATATTTTGATTGATAATGAAGGAATGTATAGTAATAGGAGGAAAGGAAGGGGGAGATTGTTGTTTGTGTACGGAGTATACTGATTTCTATATTGTTTTATGTTCACTATACGTGTAATACAGCTTTTGAAAGAAACCTGCTTAGTATTATCCGTTAAATTATATTGCTTTTTTTAAATAAATGTTTTAAAAAATATTTAAGAATTATAACGGGGCGGGGACATCGTTTGTTTTTATATGTAAGATTTCATTAGCTTTTAAGTATTTAGTATACTTCTTGACAGGAGATATGTTTTGTATTTTGTATTGTTTGAATATTGTTACGGGTTATGCAGTCATCCATCCCAAGGTCACCAGTCAATCCACCCATTGATGAGTATAATACCACAGATAAAAACTTTGGCGGATTGTAAAGTTGATCAAATTTGATACCAGCCCGTATGATTGTTCAGAACTCTCTTCCAGCTCACGTGAAAAATAATTGACAGATTCATAACAATATGTGTTGTATAGGCTACATTATTGTTCATCCTCTGAACATTTAAGTGGAGTGTATCGTAGTAAAAGAAATTGAAATAAACAAATCTGTGTATTTGTGCATTTTTATGCTTGAGTAAGAAAGAAAGGGGGAGAGAAAGAGAATGAATAGAGATTGTAGTGCTAATATTGTTGTAGGAGGGCGTACGATGACCTGATGCATCAAACCGGTTTATGACTTTCATTCACGGTCTGGTGAAGACGGAGGTTTCGCGTAGGCGATTCACATGATACTATAGAAGGATTTCCGATCGCATATGAGAATAAATCGACATTATCGACGTAATCCAAAGCCATTTTTATCAATTTAAATGAAAATAGGAGGGGGAGGGCCCCACGTGAGTTGGCAATCCTGTGACCATCGTCTCCCGTCGGTGATCGCAATCAGCTGAGTCTGCACATGATGGCTTATGAACGTTTGCGTGGGAAGGGGAGAGAAAAAAAAATTGAGGGTGTCGAAGTCCGAACCGATGACCATCCGTAATTTGACGTTCGTATGCGATGTGAACAAGTGCTTTTCATGTTCATTCTTAATTCATGGCATAAAGCGCGGCATCGTTTTCTGCACATTATGATTTACAGACTTTGATAAGGTATTAGTTATGCTGTTGGCATGATATACAAAGAACCTAATTGGCAAGACGTATAACGATAACGAAGCGAAGAGTGCTATCATAGTTATCGTAATCTGTTCATAACATGTCACGGGAAAATCCTTTTATTCTGAGAATATTCATATCCGCACTCAGTTTTGTTGTTTTTGTTATTTTTTGTTTTTGCCATCGAAATCCAACACAAATAGACCGTTATACGGTATAGCACATTTAAACTGGCCATTATGACCATGGACCTATGTACACCAAGTAGGTATGACCGATAGCTTGTTCGTTTAATCCGTTATCGAGAAAGTGAAAAAAAAAAGGCACGGAAGGGAAGATGGAGAATGGAGACGCGGTTTATAAGATGAATGATTGTATAACTGTGTCCATCCCTCAAAATACAAAATCCCGCCAAGATGTCTTTCACGGAGAGCAGACGTAAGAAAAGTAAACAGTGAGGAGCAGGAGGGGGGGGGGGGGGGGGGAGTGGAGTGGGATTGTCGGAGATGCGTCACACGGAGACGATAGATGCGCCCACCGCATCATCACGGGTTTTATCCATCTCTCGCGTTCCCGCCGAATGCAAACATCACTTTATTTCCGAATTGACCGAGCGACGTATTATCATCCCGTCGTCGTGCCCTTCTTGAATGACGTCAATCGCTGACCCAGTTCATTTTTTTTTTTTGGGGGGGGGGGGGGAGGGGGACCAGCTATCAATAACATCGCGCTTTCTTATGATTTGAAATTGCTCTGCCCAATTATGTCAGTGAGAAGTTGAGTTACCAAATCAAGTTATTGCATTCCAACAAACTTGTTTCTCTTCGTATACTTAAGGTACTTCACAGCCTAATTATAACAACGTTTCCGTGTTAACATTTGTTTAGTGGGATGTAAGTTTATAATTTTGTCATTTCTTTTTTCCGTTCGCGACGACAGAAACCCTTGGATGGGACCGACGGCAGTGATCGGCCGAACGGTGAGAAACCAGCCGTCAAATCCGGACCGGACGGAAAGTACGAAAGTTTGAACCCTCCCGTACATCCTCGGGACCCCGCCGACGACGATGGCAATCCTTCCCGCGGGAACTGGGGCAGCAAGATCGACTTCATCTTATCGTGCGTCAGCTATGCGGTCGGGATCGGGAATGTATGGCGATTCCCGTTTCTATGCTATCAGAACGGTGGAGGTGAGTGACTTCGATTTACTTTCTTTTGAGATTTGAGTTATCATACATCTTCTGTCTGCTTTGCTTTCTTGCCTTCTTCTGAATTTAATTAATTTGTCTAAATAATGATAATAGTGATAATAACATATACGTGTTATATTGTGCCAAATCCACTCTATATTAATGATTTTTTTTTTATTGTGAATTTGTTCTTTTATTCATATTTGCTTTATATTTAGGATAAATTTCCTTTCTGATTTCTGCCTTTAGACTTCAACTGACCCAGATGTGGGGATTATGTCATAGGTCAAGGGTCAAGATTAGTGGGAAGTGAATGTAAACTGTATAATTTTGAATTTTTTTCAAACTTTTTCATCTTCATTTTCATCTTCATTTTACATTTTGTCTGAGGAAAGCAAATCAACGAACCCACATTTTTTTTTCCTAGAAAGAATGCAACTTGCCTGTAAGGTCGTCATGAAAGGTCATTGCACTTTTGTAATGGTGTCATTATAAAGTGTCTTGGTAAGAACTTTGAAGGTTCTTGGTGTGGCCTTGCAATAAGAAATGAGAAAAGGTTGTATCCATAATGTTCAGTGAAGTTGGAGATAGCTGCAAGATCAGAGGTCAAAGGTCACTGCACTTTAGACCCTCATAATGGGAGTTACTTTAACAGTATGCATCTAGTAATATTCTTCATACAGTTAGTGACATTATAAGTCTACTAGACTTGAGTATAATTTGCTGCTGTGGAGACATAATTATATCAGTGTGATACTTTTTCCACCTTACATACTTAGGTCATGGCCTGTATTTGAGAGTAGCTTGAGCTGCGTGCGTCATAGTGTAACCAATTGTAGATTCAGTCAAGCTTATGTAAGATTGCATAAGTCAGCAGTGCTGAAGTAATGAAAAAAATTACCTGTGTTAGAGTGCTGATTGCATAATTTCAGGAAATTGATACTTTTAATTCAGTATCCCTTAGAGCTGTCTCTGTGTTTCTCTTTCGTCTTTCAATGTAGACCTGTTTGAGTTTTTTTTGTTTTTTGTTATTTTTTTTTTTTGTGATAAGTTGACAGGGCCAAAACAAGTTTAGTTGTTCCGTTCACAGTAATGAATTAAATGTTCATGCGAAATTCAGGAAATGTGCACTTGCCTAAACACCCTTTGAAAGCTAGATTACTCCTCCCCTCCTCTCTCTTCCTCTCTCTCTCTCACTTTCTTATGAAACAAACACACAATATATGAAGAGTTTGTTTGCAAAAACCGATAAGTCCATATTTGCCAAATGGAGATACTTGCGATTAAAGGTCAAGAAAAATAAAGAGAATAAAAAGAAAATGTTTGCTTCTTTTGACCATAACTTCAAAAATGTACCTTTATATGTAGTGACCAATATATAATTTAAAAGGTATTATTTTGTACTTTATGACATGTACCGTACTTCAAAATCTTCAAAAATGGACTTATCGGTTTTTGCGAACAAACTCTTAATATGTAAACTATGCAATTAGAATCTGTTGTCATGCCAACAACTTCTGTCAGTCAAGTATCTTTTCTTACTTTCCCCATATTCTGAAAGTTTCTTAGTGTGTATGGCATGTTGCATAGATGAGCTTGTAAACTTGTATGTAAAGGGACAGAAATCAGTTGAATGAATACAGCATCGTCAATGCACTTGGCTCATGACCAGGGTGTTTTTTTTTTTTTTTTTTTTTTTTGGGGGGGGGGGGAGGGGTAACAGGCAGGGAAACGTGTAGGAAAACGTGGCTGTGGAGGTAGGAAGAACACATCCTTTCCTTGGCTAGGGCACTGGAAACAAGGGGGGCATCGTCATGCTTTAGTCTGTCTTTTGGGGGTTGTAACGTCCTACGAGGAAACGTCTCCCCGTCCAAACTGATGACAAATTGATTCCTGTCTGACTACTAAAGCTTGATAAGGCCCGACAACGTTTGGTTTGCATTAGAGTGAATAAGTCAAAAGGTTGATGACACTCTGCTGCCAAAAGGTAAAACATATTGCAGCTTTGTCGAGTATGACAATAAACAAACAAATGGCATTGATAATGCAAGAAACAACAGCAGCAACAACAAAGCAAACTGAGAAGATGGTTTTGAATGGTTAAACATTGTCATTAATAGTCCAAATGTTGTAATAAGCTGTTGTGTTTATGATAAGTCAAGATCTAACCATGTTGTAGTGATATTAGGGTGATATTCTATCAAGATACCTGTCAGGCAAGTACCCATTCTGTATTTGCCTATCAGCGAGCTTTAGTTGCCCTGGGTAAAGGGCCTATCTCACTAGAGGGATGTTGCCATGACTAATCATTTGCCATAACACTCGCAACTTGAAAGACAAAAAAGTGGCTTGTGCTCTCACCAAGAAGGTCACTCCGTGGCGACGTCTGAGATGTTCCCAAACATGATGACAACTTGTTTGCCCTTAAGTTGCGGGGATGTTGTGGGGACGTCACCAAGACGTCCTCAGCAGTCACACAAATATGTATGATATACTTTTCTAGTGGCAGAAGAATTCTCTGTAATGAGTTTATTAATCTCTTGTTCCCCCAGGAGCTTTCCTCATCCCCTACCTCATCATGCTGGTCGTAGCGGGTCTTCCCCTCTTTCTCCTTGAAATGAGCTTCGGACAGTTTACGGGTGTCGGTTGCTTGGGCATCTGGAAGATTTGCCCCATGTTCAAAGGTGAGGGAATATTCACCAGTACTGATTGTTTTCTCCAGAGTTGTCAGATTCATTAAAAGAAATGATTCTGAGAATAAGCATGGAAAATTTTGTAGTCAGATATCGATGGTGGTATGTATGATTAGCCAAAACTGTAGGACTTCTTTTGTGTGAGATCCACAACAATCAAGCTGTGTGTATATTTCTACAGTTAAGGGCACAATGTAATATAGATATATAGAACTGTCACTGCATTTGATGTGCATATCGTATTCATTTTATAATAATTGGCTTCATTTAATGATAATTGGCTATCAACTTTTGATCAAAATGTCCAGCCATATGAAATTTGTGATATTACAATTTGTTGAGAGAAATGGTTTAATGGTCAAAGCGACCAAAGCGGGAAGTTGATTCAAGCAAAATATTGTAGATTACTGTTAAATAAAGATAGAAAAAAAAGAGGTAAGCATATGAATTTGATATATTGGCTGTGTGTTCAAGTTGAATGCTTTGCCATCTGTTTTTTCCCACTTTTCATGACCAAGTAAATTTCTTGACCTATGCCTTGGTCTCTGACCTTTTCCACCTGTCATTGAATCCCACCCTTCTCCCACAGGGATTGGCTACGGTATGCTGGTCATCTGTTTCCTGGTGTCCATCTACTACCAGGTCATCCTGGCCTACACCATCTTCTATCTCTTCTCCTCTCTCACCTCCGTCCTGCCCTGGGCCAGCTGCGGACACGGCTGGAACACAGACAATTGCACAGAACGTGTTGCCGATGGCAACACCACCTTCAACATTAGCTTCCTCCTGAACCCAAAGCCACCCAGCGAAGAATATTTCTAGTAAGAGTGCTACCTTCCTTTTGCTGTGCCATTTGTATGAGAGTATTATACCAGTGAAAGGGGGGGGGGGGATTGCTAAATTGTGTCCTTTGAATAGTTGAGTTTTGAATAATTGATCACTAAATTGAAAGAAAACATAAATGAATATCATTTCACACCCTGATAGAATAATATACAAATCCCCTGGATTCTCAGATTATTTCTAAGCATCAAGATGCATGTAGCATACAAGTATCTTTCTTATTGCTTTGTGGAATCTCCTGGATTTTGATAGGAGAATGTTGACATGTTGATATGATGCTATTAGCACTCAATCATTTTAGCAGACATCTCTTTCTATCTTGTGTAATTTGCGAAGATTGTTGACTGCAAAGTGTAAATAACACTTTTTTCACAATCAATACTTTCAGCAGACATAAGAATTTGTAAGTATTTTGTAAATACAGAGTAACGTCGAGTAAGTATTTTGTAAATACAGAGTAACGTCGATCATTCAAACTACATTATTTTCCTTTGTGTATGCGGTCTTCTGATCTTTGATTTTTATCCCCATGTTTGCTTTGTGTAGCAACCATGTGCTGGGAATGAGTGACGGAATTGATGAGATGGGAAATGTCAAGTGGAAGCTTGTTCTGTGTCTTGCTGGTGCTTGGGTTATCACCTTCCTGTGCCTCGTTAAAGGAATCAAGACATCGGGAAAGGTATGCCATTTTCCTCTTGATCATTCAGTCATTTTTCATACTTCCAATTTGGGAACATTGTTTTAGGTGGTCATGGTAGTCAGTTTAACACAAGTATGTATTCTGTTACTCTTTCACATTAAAAGATACAGTGTAGGTATTCAAAAGAGGAACAAACAAAATAATTTGATGTTAAACATAGAGGCTCTGAATGAGCCCCAATATTAATTTATCATACAGGAACACAACAGACAGTATGCTGAAAATTCATTTAACCTGTCGAGGACGGGCTGATTTTGCTACAACATACATTTCCCATGAGACATCTGCCCGAGTATACTCAGGACTCGTCCTCAGCAGGTTAAATTGGCTCATTCTCAATGTCAACCTTGAGCACTTTGATTATTGCAATGCCATTTCTAAGCACCCTTGGTTACAGGAATTTCAGATATCATGAAGAACTTCTTATGAACACTTATTGCCCACTCCAAGGAAGAAAGAAAGACCCAAAGAAAAGGAAAGAAGATGGATGGTTGACTGGCCTATGTCAAACTTTTTCCCATACAGCCATCAACATGATTTCCTTCAGCTTCTTTCATCTTCAAGATGAAATGAGCTTTGGTCAATTCTTGCTTCACCCTTGACTTTAGCCTCTCTTTCTTGTTTTTCCCAGGTTGTGTACTTGACCAGCACTTTCCCCTACCTGGTTCTCTTTATCCTGCTTGTCCGAGGCTTGACCCTTGATGGGGCAGTGGACGGCATTGTCTTCTACATGAAACCGGACATTTCAAAGCTTGGGCGACCACAGGTATATTTTTGAATCCCCTTTATTCTCTGCGTGAAAGGTACATGCTTAAAGCTAATTCTTTCTTTGTCTATATTTTAGTTGTTATTTATCTGAGGTCGGGATTGGTTGATTTCATCTTCTTTCATATGCGTGCTTCAATGAATGATATTCAATAGTTTGGCATCACTGATGAATTGCGGTATGCATGAGAACTAAGATAATACTAATAAAAGGGCGCTCTTAGGATTTTGATTAAACCCTTCATGTTAATGTCATAGAATTCCGCTTAAATTTGGGTAGAATTTGCTAATACTGATGATAGGCAATGAGACAGTAAGTACTGTACAATAGGAAAACATTGATGTTACTCTTGCCGTTAACCAACCATTTTAAAAAGTCAGAATTACTGTCAGCGGGATACATGTCCATATGGGCAAAGCGTAGACTGAGAAAGAGGAGATTTGAAGCCTTATGTGCTCTTGATTTAGCCTAACATCATTTGTTGTCCTTGATTGTCTATAGTACCAGCATAAGTTCAATTTTTGGTGAAAGAGTGGGCGTTGGGTGTGATACGAATGAAATTGTTTGTGTATGCATTGATTGATTGTTGTGTTATCAATTCAATTCAATTCAATTCGTTTATTTCCATTTCAATTGCAACAAAAACAACATGAAGCATTCAGTGTTACAGATGAACATAAAAAAACAATTATGATCACCTTGCAGTAAAGTGTGGAAGAGTTGGTCCTTGTTTGACTCACGTTGGAGTTTCCCTGTCTGAATTTGATTTAATTTTTTTTTCTCTCTCTGTCTCAGGTGTGGCAGGATGCAGCAACACAAATCTTTTTCTCCCTTGGCGTTGCCTTTGGTTCCCTACACACCCTATCCAGTTACAACAAGTGGAAGAATAATTGCTACAAGTGAGAAGGCCAAGTCTGTCACCATTCAAAGTTTAACCAGGCAAATAAAACACAAGCAGACAAAGAATTTACAATGGATTAACAAGTTTCAGCTGCTTTATTTAACTCTCTGACTGCCTACATAGGTACCCTGCTGTGCCTCAGGGATTTCATAACAAGTTTTGCCCACTGATATTTTGCACCAGTCAGCAAATAAAAACACATAAATGGTGGAGTCCATGTTGTTTTGTCAGATGTGTTTCAGAGCTTTCCAAGGGTGTGACCCTTTTTATTTTGTCCTTTTATTGGAAGCTCATCACCTGCAAGATAGAGTGAATTTGTTGACATGTTATGACAGGATCAATGTTTTCATGAAATAGACTTCCCCCCTTCACATTCTCCCATATGCTGCTTCCATAATGATCAATTCTCATTGAAAGCAATTGCTAATTAAGGATTGTTTGTGCTTGAATTATATCTGCTGTTGGCTTGCTCTGTGGTTGAAAAGAGTGAGATGTTACATGACTCACTATAAAAAAGTTCTCATAGCAATGCTCAGAAAGTGACAGCTATAGAAACTCCATCCATGGATTGTTATTAGTAAATATGAATCATTGTATTTGTTCTTATTCTGTTGGTCTTTTAGAGACCAAAGTCCTCATCATGTTTTATTGTTGATCTCCCACACCAGGGATGCCCTCATCGTCTCAGTCATCAACTGCCTAACCAGCATCTTTGCTGGCTTCGTTATCTTTTCCGTCCTGGGGTTCATGGCTCATGAGGCTGGCGTTTCAGTGAAGGACATCGCACAATCTGGTAGGTATCTACCGAGATCTGTATTGGCCAGTTTAATAACGTGTTCAAATTAATGGATAATTCTTTTCCCAGGGAAAACTTTAGTATGGAGCTATTCCGTCTGCCTATACTTGCTCAATGCATTCCTCTGCCTAGCATATGATTTGCATGCACTAGTTTTTGCTATGTCAGTCAAGTCTTTGGCAAAGCATTCTGGGTGTCAAGGATCAAATTTTGTCGTGAGGGTCTTAATGAAATTCTTGTTACAACAAAGTAAAGATTCAGATCTCAAACTTATCATCCAGGTATCTTTGTATACTGTTTGGCTAAAGCAATATTTCAATATAACAAAACAAATCTGCTCCAAGGACTTTGTTATAATGGGAGTCCCCTGTAGTTACCACGAAAGAGGCAAGACATGAAATTCTTGACAAAAGAAGTGACATCCCTCTTCTTCTCCCCATCCCATTCATTTTATGTTTGTTTGTTTGTTCTATTTGCCTGCTTCAGGACCAGGATTGGCATTTGTAGCCTACCCTGAAGCCATTGCGAGGATGCCGCTGTCTCCGCTGTGGTCCATTCTCTTCTTTATTATGCTCTTCATGCTTGGATTGGGGTCACAGGTGAGCTCCAGGCACCTTAATTTCACCCCCTGAGAAACACCACAGATATTTTCATGACATGATAGATACAGTCCTTGGTGCTCCCAGCCCCTGTTAGTAGTAACACTTCAACATTTCTGCCTGTTTCATTGCCTTGCATGATTATGTTTATCTTTTCTATATCTGATTTTGTGTAATACTTTCTGATATTGTATCTGAAAGGATTACATGATGCAAATATACCAGGAAAAAATAATATAATGATGATTGTAGTTATTTGATATAGATGATTCAATGCAGTGATTATGATTTAGTGAATGCCATGCTTGATGAATTCATTGACAGATTGGTTAATTGATGATGTTGATATTATGAGGTGTAGATAAAGGTATGCACACCTGCACAAAGGAAAACATAAATTAATGGCATAGTAATTAATAGATAATGCCTTGGCAAATAGATTTGAAACACCATTCCACAAAATGAGAAGTGGCTGTTAACTAATGTGCACATATTCTCATCAAAATATAGTATAAAGAAATGTAGTATTGCTGAGCACTTTCCTTTATATAGTATACAAGCTGATATAGTATACATGCTGCAAGTTTTATAAGATTGATGAAGGTACAAGAGCAATACATGTTTGAAACTGATAAGATAAGTTTGTTAAGTATTCCTCACCTGCAGTTTTGTATTATTTTTCAATTTTCAATTTGTGTGTGTGTTGGAATTTTGTGTATGATAAGAAAGAACAAAAAAATCTAAGGGATTTTGTTTCAGGAGTGTAAGAACGCAGTGTGCTTTCCTATGGCATTCTGTCTGACCCACCAGTCTCTCATGGGGTTTGGTTTGGTTTGGATTACAGTTCTGCCAGTTTGAGACGGTCAATACTGGACTTGCCGATGAACTGGAGAAGTACAGCAAGAAATTCCGGACATACAAGTGGATGATCACTGCTACCATGTCTGTCATCTGCTTCCTCCTTGGCCTTCCGCTGGTCAGCGAGGTGAGGACAAGAATTTACGCCTGACCCTCTCCCTCTTTAATCTTTGAAGCCACAGTACAGTCTAATTTGACTGTGTATGCATTTGGGAATGATCTGTACCTGGGTAATCGACGCTGTATGCGCTGTAACTTTAAATGAATCTTGGTTGCATAATCTTGTTGATTTTCATTTTTGTCGCTGCACAAGAACATAATGCATCACTGTCACATTGTTTGACTTCACAGTATGTCTAGCTAACACTTTTGGGTCTTTTTTTTTTTTGGGGGGGGGGGGGGGGGAGGGGGAGGTAGGAACGTGTGTTGAATACCAGTAAAGTGCCCCAATTAATTACTGTTTAATGTAGGAAAAAATGGGAAAGGGGGAAGGTAATAATAAATATGTGTTCAAATCTTGCTATGATTGTGTTCAATGTTATTTGTTTTAGCTCTTACGTGTGATAAATATTCCTGACTGCCCAGTGTGTTTGTAATAGCATGGTGGTAGGTGTTAGGAAGGAATGAACACACAGTATAGATGGCACATGTCTCGTTAATTGTGTAAAGTTAGAAAAGATGCTGACAGCAAATTTATACTTTGATGTTCACTTTTCAGGGTGGCATGTACCTTGTCTCACTTATGAATGATTTCTGTGGAGGTCTCTCGCTGGTCTTTGTCGGTGTATTTGAAAGTATCATCATTTCATGGATATACGGTGAGTGGGTTGTAGTGGTCTCCAAGGCCCCATTTCATTTAAAAAAATGTTAGGATAGCATTTCTTACTGGAATGACAACTTCCCAAAGCAACAGCCGATCAGGAAGCTGAATTCTTGTTGTTACCATGACAATTGCCATTCCAGCAAGAGTTGGTATAATCTTTTATCAACTTTCTAATGAAATAGTGTTCAGTAAACGAGTTTCTCTTTTAACTTTTTGACTGTCTATTATCAGAGGCAGATCCAGGAATTTCATAAAGGGGAGGCGCCTTTGCAAAATCAAAGGGGGGGGGGGGGGTGGGTGCATAGCACCCCTTCCCCATTTTTCTCTTATTTCTTTTGTTCTTCTCTACACTATATGCTTTATGCATTGAATGTTAGAGCCAACTTGCGGGAATATCATGTTGCGAAAAAGGCAGTCGGCTCCAATTCGCGAAAATTTCATGCCGCAAAAATATTTTGTTTTACAGTAGCTTCTATACCTGTGGTCGCATTTGATGAAAAAAAGTAATGTGAAAGAAATGAGAAGGTATATCTTCTTACTTATGCACCCTTACCATTGTTGTACAAAACAGGGCCATACAGGTTACTTGTATACTGTATACGCCATTATATTTAACGAGTCTAAATTTTTCGCGAATCAAGACTTCCCGACAATTTCGTGGATGGTTAAATTCGCGATCATGGAGTCCTGTACTGAACGGAGAAATGTATACGCATACGTCACATTCATATCAACATTCAGTCAATATTTTCATATGTCTTTGATTTCGCGAATAGCAGCTGACTTGCAAAATTCTTGAAAATAACAACCTCACAAAATATTCGGCGCACACGGTATTCTCCAGTTGACAGCTCACTGAAGTTCATCAGAGGTTCAATGACAAACCTTGTTTGAGGGAGATGAGAGTTGAGATTGCAGGAATGGTGGACTAGCTACCTTTAAGCTGTGTAGCAATGTGAACTTATCAGCTGTTTAGTTGCTATTTGCACAGAGGAGGATTTTTGTTTCATTTTGATTTCAGGTATTGACCGATACCTGGACAATGTAGCTTCAATGATAGGATTCCGACCAAACATATACTGGAAGGCGTGCTGGAAATATATCTCGCCTGTCTTTCTTGTCGTAAGTATACTATTCCTTTGTTGTATGGGTTCATCGAGGGTTTATTATTTTCGTTACAAATGTTGCTTGTGTTGTTGATATTGTTGATGCTGCTGCTGTTGTTGTTACTACTACTACTACTCTACTACTGCTACTACTTCTACCACTACTACTACTACTTACTACTACTACCACTTCTACGACTACTTCTACTACTACCACTACTAATCTGGTTGTTTGCTGTTGTTCAGCTCAGATACTCTATTCACAATTCATCTTTATTCGTCCAATAAAAAGTATTACAGGAAACTCATCGCGGGATTTTCACATATAAATGACTAAGCATAACAAATACAATATATACATAAAAAAGAACTAGCTACTAAATAAATAACTGTATGCAAAATCAAACTGAAAAGAACAATCGTATAAAAACGTTGCATAAAAACTACTCCATTGGCATGATGCTAAAAACTTCAAAAACCTTCTCTCTTGTTACGTCCCAATACAACCCCCCCCCCCCCCCCCCCCAGCCCGTAATAGACTGGAACCAAAACCAACTCGCACTAAAATACAACACAGCAAACAAATCAAAACATACAGAAACAATATCAGTGATTATATCATCATATCATATAAATTTCTTTCTAAGTCCACCAATATTGCACAGAGTCATTTCCCAAATTCTGAAATATAATAAGGCTAAAAAATATAATCATTGTAGTTGTACATCAACTTGCCGGGGAAAAAAAATATATAGAGAGAGGGAGGATCAGTGGTAGAGAGAAGAGAGAACGAAAAAGAATAAGATAGGAAAGGAAGCATATATAACAGTTCATAAATGACATATATCAAATATCATTAGCTATGGCATCATAAGTCCAAAACTGTAAAATCCCAAAATGAAGTGATGATGATAATGACCAGTCTGTGTCAATGACTAAAATAAGAAAAGGAAAAAAAAAGTTGAGGGTGATGATGATAGTAATGGTAATAATAACATAACATCTTCAAAACTACTTTATTGTTTTACAATGTTTATTGTTTTACAAATTCATGGTTTCCTTGGTGAGAAAGATATTCGGGATACCTCTTAACCTTGCCATCAATTGCTCACATGTTCATTTTATTATTCTTAATGTATTACATACCTGTCTATAAACCTATTGCTCCCATAAGCTGTCTATATTACTGTTCTAAACTATGAAACACCTGTCCTCAAGATATTCTATCATACTTAGGACTATTTCTAACCTTCCCCATTATTGGCCAGTTGCTTCTCACCTGAAGAAAATGAAAATTTTTCTACTTAAGATCTTTTGCCTGAAGTTCTAAAAATCCGCTGATTTTGATGATTGTTGATTTCCATTCTCTGTTCTCAAGGTGGTAATCATCTTTTCCCTGGTGATGTATGAACCAAGGAAGTATGGCGATCATTACACCTACCCAGCCTGGGCTGAGGCGATGGGATGGCTGATGACATTGGCTTCACTGGTGCCCATCGCTGTCTACGCTGTCTGGTTTGTTTCCAACCAGAGCGGCACGCTCAAGGAGGTGAGTGAGAAAGCCTCTTTTATCCATTATTGGTCAGATTGGACAATTGTATTGACAATGATGAAGAATTTACTGATGGTGAGAGTAGGGGCATAGTGGTGATGATAGTAATGATGGTTGGGGCTAATCGTAATGATGATGAGGAGGAGGAAGAGGAGGATGTTGATGATGTCAATGTTGATGATGATAATGTTGACAGTGATGATGTTGTTGATGATGATGATGATGGTGATTATGATGATGATGATGATGGTGATGATGATAGCTGTGATGACAATGATGATAGTGCTGCCAGTAAAATGAAAGAAGTAACAATGATGAAGGGATGATGGATTCATCACTGTGTGGGTGACATAATTATGCTAAGTTGCGCATAATTCGTTCCCAAAAAGCTTTCATATCCAGCCACAAATAACTTGTTTTTCTCCCCCTTGCCTTGAAATACATTTCTGTGTGTTAGGCATGTACTCAATCTCTAGTGTAATTATTGATGCATAATTATGTACAATGTTTGGTTTTCATGAATTGTTGCCACAACAGGTTGACCCATGATATTGTGCAGTAGTTATCGTATGTATAGTGCATCTAAAGACCTGTATTTATCAAGTCTCTGAAAGTGATTAGGTACTCTTAATTTGTATGTATGCATATGTACTGGTATTAACGTGCAAATTGCCAAATGAGGGAACTTGTACTTTTTTCTCTCTCTTTTTTTAAAAAAGATTTTCAAGTTGACCACTAATTTTGCAGATAAGGAAGATTCACATTGAAATGAAAATGTAAAAAGCTCTATAGTTTAGCAAGAAGTCTGTTCAAAAAAGAAAGTCAGACTTTTGAAGATATGGATAGTACTACTCCAGTGGCTTTTCAGTCACCTGATTCAGATGACTACCGTACATCAATGTACCATGTAGGATAATTTACTTTTGGAATTTTAGGCCAGTTGCTGTGGTTATCACTGAATTGCTGTATATCAAAGTGCAGTACCTGCAAGGCATTGTACAAGATTGTACGCTGAGTGAATTTGAGTTATGTTTGTTAACTGTGTGGTTGTAGCTCTCAGTGGTGAGAACTTATTTTGGGTGGTCGCATGATTTTGATAGACCTTTTGGAGCATGAAACGTTGGTTTAGAAAGTTATCAGTCAAGCTTTAAGAGGTAACCAAAGTTTTTATTAAGGGTGTGTGAGAATATTGAAAAGTGTGAATTCAGAACGGAAAATGACACCGGTATATTTTACCAAGTGAAAAGGCTTATGGACACTGGGAGAAAATTGAGGATACCTTTGTGATACCAGAAACTACCTGCAGAGCAAAGTTTGTTCAAACCAATCATGCTGAAGAGGAAAGGAACCGTTAATTCATTTTTTAGTAATCACCAAAAACTAGTGAATGCTTTGCTGTCAAAATTTTTTCATGCTTAAAAAAAAGATCAAAATGGTTTGAGTTTGAATTTCAATCTCAATCCACTTTCTTTTCTTACAAATTTCTGTTAGTTGTAGAAAGTGAAACTACAATTACATGACATGAATTATGTTCAGCGTATATCATCATCCCGATCAGCTTTTCAAAGCGCTATGTAACTCAAATACTGATGGTGTGGTGTGACTTGTCATGTTGTATATATTAGTATCACAGGGCTGCCAACTCTCACGCATTCAGCGTGAGACTCACGCATTTTGGTCCTTTCTCACTCTAAAACTTTATTTCATTTGCATGCATTTCTAATGATCTCACTCATTTTGACTCCTAAATTATAGCATTGGCCTATGGGAGTCTCACTCTCAACTAGTTTCCAGTGTTGGCAGCCCTGGTATCATGTCTCAAAAGTGCAGCTCTCAGTAAACCTCAGAATCTCTGTGCAGGTCAGCTGTTAATGATTATGTTAGAAGGAGAGAGAGAGAAAGAAAGAAATGCTTTTTTAAGCAGTCCTATTAAAAGCTTTTGATAAAAAGTTCTCTTCTGCCTGGTCTAGTTATTGATTTTGCACTGAGGTAGTAAAGGTGAAACTTTGAAAGGTCCTTTTACATTGGTGTTGAAGCTTTTGAACTTACAACCCCTAAACAAATATCCACATGACCATTTCCCCCTCACTTGGTAAATACATAGTGGGCCAACCCTGCGTTCAACAGTCCTGTCTCGGATAGTCATGAATGCCTTTTGTGTGCTTGAGGATTACCCTTCTTTGTGTTGGTGTTTGGCAATGATTTACATTAAAAAGAGCACTTGATATAGCCTTGCTCAAGTCTTTTTACCATTTTCCTCCCACAATTTACTAGTGTGAATCATGTAGTATCCAGTGAAAGGCACTGTATGAAGTGAAACCATTCTTGTTCTTGTTTAAAGGGATGGTATAGTATTGGCGATTGGGAAACTTTTTGTGAGATATCCTAGAAACCACTTATGAATAGTACAGACAGAGCATACCATTCAAAGAGGAATTCAAAGTTTATTTGATGAAAATTGGGTTTGGAATAGCTGAGACATCTAAAAACAAAGTAAAACAAAGAGATCATAATAAAAGATGTGTACCACCTTTTATTAGGATAGCCCTGTTTTCGATACCTCAGCCATTTCAAAACCAATTTTCATCAAATGGTGAATTCCTCTTGGAATTACATGCCCTTTCATATTTCATAAGAGGTTTCTTGTAATCTCCCCAAAAAATGTGAGAAACATGAAGTTAGGTCTTAACTAAAACTATGCAGTCCCTTTAATATCACAGATGCTTTAAATCAGTTTGAAATACAGAGCATTTTTGTTTAATCTTGACTCTTTTGTATATTATCATATTATTGAAATTTCAGGTTGTCTGAATGTAGATGTGATTTAAACTGAAAGTTATATTTTTTTTTAAATTGAAAATAAAAACAAAATTGGAGGGGATGGTCTGCCTACCCCCCCCCCCCTTTGCCAATTTTTATTTTAAAAAAAATGAAAATAAAAGTACCTGGTAGATCCATGCATGCAATCGCATGACCAAGTCTCCCTACCTTGGGGACCACCTGCCTTGTCAGCCAATTGTGTCAGAGAATTGCCTTTTTCTTTTTCTTTTTTTCGTTTACTTGTCAGCTGATGAAGTTGCAACATAAATATTGAATATAAAACTGCTTTGCACCCCCTTTACGAAATTCCTGGATCAATCCCTGCTATAGAACCTCTGCTGACATGATCTAGCTTCATACAGATCCTTTTATAGAATTCTTGACACTAACACTAAGTTAGATTAGATACTTGTATTATAGAACTGTGGAGTGATACACACTGAAGTTGTTACAATTTCAGCCTAACAAGTCATGAGTTTACATAAATGCAAGTCCTAATGTATGAGAAGAACATTACTTCATTTAATGTTAGTGTTGATTTTACATGTGTATTAAAGTGGGAGTAGTGTCCACTTCACAGCGTAAAATACTTACTGACTACGCCAGGCTGACGATGGACTGGATTCAGGTAGATTTTATACAGGTGTATGCCTTGTAGTTGTTTCCTTCCTAATCCGTGAGTCCATTCAGCGTCGAGTCAAGGTCATGGGGGTCAATTGTCACCTGATATAGAGTTGGATGTGTCAGTCAGGTGACCCCCTAGTCAGGTTAAAGTCACAGTCCGGGTCTGGTTAAGGTCGTGAGGTACAGTAGATAGGAGGGGAAGTTAAAACCAACCATCCCCCAAAACCAAATCCCACTACAGTATTTTGAAATATTGGTTTGTTGTTGACTCATATATGACTGCTTAAAATTAAACCATATTGAGAGAGCATCTTCGAATTCTTTTTGGAATGAGTGGTGGCTCTAAAAAGAGCCGGTATTGCGCTTGAACGCTAGGCGAAAGCGACTTCTTAAGCACGCTCGCCACGGATGCGGCGGGCAAGCTGGATGTCCTTGGGCATGATAGTCACACGCTTGGCGTGGATGGCGCACAGGTTGGTGTCTTCGAAGAGACCGACCAGGTAGGCCTCGCTGGCCTCCTGAAGAGCCATGACGGCGGAGCTCTGGAAGCGGAGCTCAGTCTTGAAGTCCTGAGCGATCTCACGGACCAGACGCTGGAAGGGGAGCTTGCGGATGAGCAGCTCGGTGCTCTTCTGGTAGCGACGGATCTCACGGAGAGCCACGGTTCCGGGCCTGTAGCGATGAGGCTTCTTCACACCGCCGGTGGCTGGGGCGGACTTGCGAGCTGCCTTGGTGGCAAGCTGCTTGCGGGGAGCCTTTCCCCCCAGTAGATTTGCGAGCGGTCTGCTTGGTACGGGCCATTTTAGAAATTGATGAAGATTCACCTTTGGATATTTCGAAATAAGCGCTCTGGTATATATACCGTCTGAGAATGAACGCTGATTGGTCGTCAGTCGTAGCCAGCAGTGATTGGCCCTGTTTTCACGGTCCATCGTCTACTGCATTATTCATAATGTGAGCCAAGCATTCGTCGTCTCAAGATTTTGCGTTTAATTCGATTTTAGCACTAATAACGAAAATATTTCTGAACATCAATATCCAATTGCAATTGCGATTTTGCTTTGCAAGTCAAGTAAGACGAAAATTTTGTCAAAACTTCTAACGTATTGAAGAAAAACGCGATATTATCCAGAGCTTCCCCTGTCTCTGTTGCTGCCTCATGAATCATTCATATTGGACGAATTCGTACCCGTGTACTTCAACACGAAATAGTTTCACTAGTTGTGGTCATGTACATGTTGATATCTGATAATCTTTTATATCTTTGTGGAAGATGAAACAAGTTTTGTTCAAGTGGATAATTTATTAGAGACATATCTACCCCTTTCCGTACAAAAAGAGCAAAATAATGCGTGTGTTAGTTGTAAGCCGATACCCACTGCATAATGCATTATTCATAGCGCGATTGGCGCCAAATTGAAACCGCGCCCCTTGCGGTCACTTACGTCCGCATAGCAGCTATATATAATACTGCGCACCAAGTTTCGGTATCAATTTGAATCTCGCATCATATTGAAGCAAACATGTCTGGACGTGGCAAAGGAGGCAAGGGACTCGGAAAGGGAGGCGCCAAGCGTCATCGCAAGGTCTTGCGTGATAACATCCAGGGAATCACCAAGCCCGCTATCCGCCGCCTGGCTCGCCGTGGTGGTGTCAAGCGCATCAGCGGTCTCATCTACGAGGAGACCCGCGGTGTCCTCAAGGTTTTCCTCGAGAACGTCATCCGTGATGCCGTCACCTACTGCGAGCACGCCAAGCGCAAGACCGTCACCGCCATGGACGTCGTCTACGCCCTGAAGCGCCAGGGACGTACTCTGTACGGATTCGGCGGTTAGACAATGACTCTGAACATCGCCTGAACCATCACAAACACGGCTCTTTTTAGAGCCACCAAACATTCAAGAAAGAATCTGAAGTTGCTCTCATTCAGCCATGGCACTCCCATATAAAATAGTGGGCTGTGCATGGTTAGTTACGTTAGGTACGGGTTCTTAGTAATCTTACAATTAATCTAATGTTTAGGGGGTCTAAGATTCTGGAAAATGCATGCATTAGAAAAACAAAACTAAAACACAAATTACATTTAGAGTCTATGTAGATCCATCTAGTAGTAGGGCCTAACGTTACATAGACTCTAACGTTAGATCTTGTCGGATCTAGTAGAACGCTACACGACAGAATAAAGGTCAACATAGTATTAGTAATGGTAGACGGTAGACTAGACCCTCCATTCTAATGCTTGTATTGTGTAACCAGTTAAATTTAGTAGCAACAGGTAGGCCTACCTCACCTGTTGGGGTCGCCGTTGCGGTTGGTGGCAACCTGTGGAGCGGCCACATCCCTTCGTCTCGACCCCTTTCAAGGGGTTCTATAATGTCCCATGGGAGTGCTTCCCACACCTGGGTCATGTTAACATTGGTTCCATAATATGCCAATGTCCGCATCGTTCCACATTCAATTTGGGTTTGCATAGGCCCAAAATGTTTGCAAAATCTACTTCAAATAGATTACTTTCCAAATATAATCATTTGTCCCTTATTTATTTAGCCGCTAGGGCTTTTTTTTTAGCGACTGTCGCATACACAAGCCATTCTCTTCACATCATTAGAGTTCTTGCAGTAATGTCCCATAAAAAACCTGGAAAAGTCATAGAATTTGGACAATGTTTCCAGGCCTGAGAAAAGTCATGAAAAATTCAGAGTTATAGAAATATGGAAAAGTCATGGAAATGTATAGATAGACACGAGGTCTTTTTTTTAACCCTACAGTGATCTTTTTTTTTTTTCCAATTAGAAAATTCTTCAGTAACATTTAGGCCCCTAGCAGCTTCTATTTAAAAATAATTTTGTTTTAAACGAAAACATTTCATTGAATCAATCACATCAATTCAATTCGATTCAAAGTTTATTTCATTTTCGACGAAACATATGTTACACTTCTTTTGACAACAGAGAATAAGGTAGATAGAACATTATGTATTGACAAGAATGTACAACAATTGAGGACCTTATAGTAATTATACTAGTATGTTGTATCGGCCCGATACAAGCTGTGCTTTTAATTGATGCCTCTCCCCATCAATTTACTTTGATCGTCATTAATTGCATTTAAATTGTCGTTATAGGCCTAGTGATTTTGTATTGAAGAAAACGAATGTTATTGAATGAACCCGAGGAGCTCACTGATGCGTATGCATCGTCATAACGGCGGCATAAATCAATTTTTTTCTTTTTTTTTTGAAAAAAAAAAATGGTTTGTGTGCTGGTGTGTTGCCTGTTTGTGTGTGCGTGTGTGTGTTTGTCCCCGAGTCATTTCAACATCATTTAACTGCTCAGCAAAATTTGTATTCTTTTTCCAAATTACTAGTTATAGGGTCCTAATCCATCCAATTGGGAGTTGGTTTCTTCACTGAATATACCGTAGACCGAAAATGTAGTTGTGATACTGAATTTCATTTTCATTTTTCTTCTTTCTGTCTCTCTGTTCTTTTTCCTTCCTTTCTACCCTGCTTATCTTTCAATCGTATGTGCAGAGACTACGAAAGTCTACTCGACCGGCCCCCGACTTCGGGCCCGTGCTCAATCAACACCGCAAGGAAGCCGGCTTCGCTCCCCTGCCCGACCCCAAGGCGGTTGACCTGGACGCGACCACCAATACCTTCGTTTGATGACAGGTCCTTGTACCCGATCCTATTCGATGATCTGCTTTAGGGTTCGAGTCTTCGGATGCTACGAGCCGCTCTAGCGATATCTCTTGATTTGTGCCAGAAAAAGAAACAGAAAATATGAAAAAGACAAAAAAAAAAAAAAAAAAAACCTAGGAAAAATGAAATCTTGAAGAAAAAAGAGAAACAAAAAGGGAAAAAAAAGCAGGAACCCTCCCCCCCCCCAAAAAAAAACAACAACCAACAAATAAACAAATGAAAAAAAAAACAACTAAAAAGCAGGACAATAATCACTTTCTCCTATAACGCAAAGGGATGAAGATAGTGAGCGCATGCCAGGGTTTTAGTGCCTTGCCCCTTGTGGTGATCAAGCAAGGAGAAATGTTGAGAGTTAGAGCAATTCAATACTTGAAGAAAAAAAACCAACAAAAATTGCTACAGCTGTATCACTGTCATAGAATTATGTTTATTTTCTCTCTGATTATTTTATTTGCTTGTGATTATTCAATATTGTCTTTTTTTACGTTTTATATACAAAATTTTGCCTAATGTATTATGAAAGCAGTTTTTTACTGAAAGTGGTTGGATGTCTCTTTCCTTTATTTTGGAAAGGGCAGATTTAGTAGGATGAGTGATGTCCTGGTATTATCATTGTTATTATTATTGTTATTATTATTTTTTGTTTAAATATTATAATTATTTTTGTCATCATCATCATCATCATCATCATCATTACTAATACTTACTACACTTACTGCCTTTTTATTTATCTTTTTTCTCCAGTCAGTATTTTGATAAGATTATAAGGAGACCCAGATTCATGCGATGAACTATGAAAAATGGAATGAAAAAATAAGTGTGCTACTTATGTGTAGTTCCGGCATTGTAATCATCATAACTAACATGAGAAAGGAAAAAAACCGGCTCCTGGGTACCGTTTCATGGGAGTCGTCAGTTTCTGACGATTTTAAGTTGTTGGTTTTTTTTTTTTTTCTTCTTCTTCTTCTTCTTCTTTGTGATTGGCTGAGAAGCTCGGTCACTGACTATTACTATGCTGAATGCCAGAGACTGACACCTTGTCAGGGCTGATAACTTTCATGAAACCAGGGAGGTGGAAGAGAGAGACACCTCACTGATGAAACGGTGCCCCGAAGTCTGTACTCCGCGCGTGTCGAGCATAATACGGGTAATTCCTGCAGCTCCCTCTACGTTCATGTAACATGCATGTTCATTCGAAAATCTGAAAGCAGTCGGGAAAACGCTTTCATACCAACTCAAGGGTGTTTTGTGCATTACGTTAGCGAAATTAGAGGGCGTGTTTTTCTTTTGTTGTTGTTCTTGTTGTTGTTGTTTGTTGGAAAGCCATGTTGCTTTTGACTTTATTTACTTCGCCGAATTATATTGCGACTTGTAAAGGATGAATGTTAGACTGAAAGTTCGTTGTAGGGGCCTGTTCATCTTGCTGAGCTCATTGGACGCACACACGTATATTCGGCTGAATTTAAATGACAGCAGGAACAAACGTATACCAGTAATTAAAAAAAAAACAAACATTGTTTGTCATGAAGGCTGAAGAGTCATAATTTAGTTGCTGTCCATTGACTGTTTCTTGACATTGTGGCTGGCAAAAGTTATTACGTTTGGAGCCTTCACGTTTTGAAACAAAAGAACATTCTGTGTGGCTGTATTTGAGCTGTGAGTATTGTATTTTTGTGCTGAACATTTGCTGAAATGTATAGGAATCACTCTATCTTGAGTGACCCAGTTTATTTCTTTACACTGCAAGTAACTCATGTGGTGTATGATACAAGCAATACAGCATTGTTTGCTGAGAAAACAGTAATGACTATGTTACGGCAAGGTCGTGTGTCGAAACACAAACTAGTGATATTTATTATTTCAAAGCAGTTTTATTCAGTTCCTCATAATTCAATGATATCATTATGATATCATGTGTGTACCAGCATGGAAGGTTATCTTTGCCAACGATGAAGAAGTAATTTGTGACTATCTCTTTTCTTTTTCTTTCTTTTCCGCCCCATTTCTTTCTACCGTCGATTTCCAACTGTCTGAAAAAAAGAAAAAAATATAAAAAAAGGAGAGGTCGACGAGAAAGGAAAAACAAACAAACAAACAAACAAACAAACGTGAGAACACATATTTTCTTTCCTCTTTCTCTACTTCTGTGATGAATATGTCATACTGTAGGCTTCTTATTTCTATCTTGGGAAGAAGAGAAAAAAAATGATACTGATTTTTTCATCAATTCAAGCCAAATTGCTGATCGAAGGTGCCAGATGTATTGTACCTGTGCTCCAGTTGTTTTCATGTATATGAATGAGATATGATAATATATTATATTTTATTCAAAAGGAGAGATCGTTTGTCGCCAGCCACAGACCCTTTATGTAACGCTTGTTGAATGTTTCATTTTGTGATATTTTGTTTCTTTTTTCCTTTTTTTATTAACAAAATGCTGCATTGATGTGTAATTTGGATATACACACTTAATTCACTTAAACCTGCACATTCAGATTTAGGCTTATTTTGCATAAAGCAGGAAAATCACCAATAGCTTGTGCTGACTACAAAAGGGAATAATGAATTACATTGTATAAGAGAATGGCTGCATTTGGCATTGATGAAATGTTCATGCAATTACAGTGATTTTTTTGATTATATTCTGCCACGCTATTCGACAATACTGTGCGCAGTTGGCAGTATATTGTCAAAATCTTTGACCACCCTTCTGCAGAGAATGACACATGTTGTGTATGACATTGTTTCATAAGATTTATGTTGAGGAAATGAAATGTTGTGTCACAAAATTATGTATTTCTCTGTTGTTATTTTTTTTTCATATGTCGGCAGCGTTTTATATATACAGTGTATTTTTTTTCTGTAAGCTATGTACATAGGATGTATTTCGAGATGTACATATTCATTGTACTTTGAATAGGACAATACTGAAATCGCTCTGTAATTTTTTAGTGATAAACACTAAGAGATATTGAGGTGTGATGTGATGTATAAAAAAAGAAAGAAAATACAGGGTATTGCAAAATGTTAGCAATGAAGTCAATTTGAATTGAGTTTCTAGTTTTTATAAGACTAGTATGCCGCTAGCAGGCAATTCGTGTGATTGATAAAGAGTAAACTTTAATTGCCAGTGATCCCATACATGTTGAAGAAAGAAAACAATTTGTTTCAACGAATGTCACGTGGTATGACGGGACGGAGTACGTCGAAATTTTACGAACCGACATTTGTAATAAACGCGTCAGTTTTTGGTTTGTTTGTTTTTGTTTTGTTTTTCTGTTTAAGACTTTGACAAAGCATATATAACCAAACAAAGTAGACAAAATTATGTGCATATATGCGTCCTTATACTTTGCTATGTTTTTTAAATCGCAAGTAGACACGCTTTATGAGCTTAGGAGTGGAAATATTGATAACGTGATGTTTTGCGGACGGAAAGTGAAATAGACGATGTTTACTCCCGCAGAAAGTCTTGTCAGAAGACACAACTTTTGTTTCGCCCAAATCTGCGAGCGATGACTTCCGTATAAATTTTTTGGATGAATTACCACTGTAACATGCTTGACATGTGGTCTTTAGGTCTCGTGAATGTATATTAATACCCGCTGAGAAATATTCACAATATTTCTTTTAATTTTGATAACCTATGATGAAACATTTTGATAAGGGAATGTTTGAGAAAGTGAAGATCATTTCTTGATGCCGGATGGATTTTGTGCTCGAGATCGAATGTTCGGTAGAATTTATCCCCAATTCGGTTTTCTACTTGGTTTCTTTCAAATTGTAGTGATGATTTTACATTGTTTCTTTCGAACTGTGCTTACCAAGCCTTGTGTTCATTCGGGTGTATATCCTTTTTAATTGAAAGATTATTTTGTTTTAACTTTCCTCTCCACTGTATTATGTGCACATGTATTATTGGTAAAATGTAACGAATAGTGACGTTGAAATTGAAAAGAAAAGAAAAAATCTCTTTCGGCGAACCCACATGACAAAATAACACTATCTAAGGTTCTTATTGTCGGGCTTTGGAGCGTCCGATGCCACTCAACTAGCGTCCATTCAACACTTCGTTTCCCAGGTTTTAGACTTAAAAATTGATTAAGCAATACATCAATCGATGTATACGTGATAGCTTCCAGTTTTTGTCATCACTTATCAGAGTGGCTTTAGGGTTACTACGTTATTTTCGCGCCATTTCTGATCTGCACATTCCAGTAGTAGGGCATGTATATGCAGTATTAAGGCATACCATTCTTTGATAAAGAATTGCTTACAGGGTGGTTGGATTGGCTGAACACTCGTGCTCTATCGAATAAGACTCGATAGAAAACCTCTCAAAATCAACTCATAGCGTGTGTGCTATGTATATTTTCAGGTCATGATATGGGTTCACCTGAGATATTAATATGGGACTTATTTTCTTACTCTATCATTGTGGCTGAAAAACGTGTACATTGTGTATAATAGTATTAGATGCATTAGTCTTGTATATAAGAAGGTTAGTTCAGCTTTTTCGTGTATATAATGTTTAGTGAACTATTCTTATAAATTCCACCCCCCCCCCCCATGCACACACACACACAAGCGTACGTATTGATCTTTAAAATTCCCACTTCTTCCCACGCTGTGTATAGCATTATGGAGATTGATGGTAGATCCTGTATGTAATTGACTCTGTGAAACGTATGTAGTTATGTCAGGGTAACGAACCTTACTATTTCGGCAGACAGAGAGACCGTGGTGTTTTGAAAATGTAGAAAACATTTTGTCTAACCCAAATTTTCGTTGTTTTTAGATTCAGTGTAAATGGCAAGCAGACACACCTTTTTCTTGTGCTCAAAAATTTGTCTTCCATCTTGCTGTTCAAACCAAATACTAACACTGCGTTCTCAAGTCCGTGACTCCAAACCAAATACCCTGTACGCTATTGCTGCAGGCCCAATTACGCATGTATTATTAATGCGTGCTATAAGCCAGTTCAATTCTGTGGAAGTTATTACGACTCTCAATTTTGTACATAGTGTAAATAGGGTGTAAAGGTGTCTCCCTTTTGAAATTGTGTCACAAAATGTTTTTGTTTAAGAATGGTATAATAAAAAATCGGTGACAAACTATGGAATTGTCGTTTCTGTTTCTTTAAGTAGTTTTATTCTTTCTTTCATTCTTTTTTTTTTTCTTTTTTTTTTTTTTTTTTGCTCGTTTATTAATTTTGTTTGTTCTAGTATTCAATTTAGTACATGTATTGCACATTGTGTGCTCAGCCATGATAGAATTTACGTGAAACGCTCTTCGTATCAGGTAGATAGATCACGGTATAATGTATTATACAACGATATTTCGTCAAGTAGCTATAAGAATGCAATGCTATTCCATGTTTCCGATGAAATGAAATATAATAAGGTGTATATATATATATATATATATATATATATATAACGTTAGGGGTTAGGATTAGCAATATCAATCGTAACCGCCTATTTGTGCACACTCACTCGATGAGACAATTCCAAATCAAACAAAACAACCGGCTTTCGTCCTTACATCAATCAATATTGTTGTGTTGGTGTACACATATACCATGTGGAATAATCTTATTTCATTTCATTTATTTCCACTTCAGAACGTTATTGAGTTTACAAAATTTGGATAAAAAAATACATGATATCAAGACATAATAATGACATAATCATGAGAAAAACATGCATAGGAGGCTTATCGAAAGTGACCCCTAAACAAAATGTCCCTTCGCATATACATGTAAAGTTTATATGGCATTTCATACAGTTCTTTTACACTTTTTAACAGAAAAATGCTACGACTGACAGTGATGTTACTCTTAATATAAATGTTTTTACCACTTTTGATACACTCCTTCCAACTTCATCCCTCGTAATAGCTTTGATTATCTACGTAATTATTATGTTTTATGCCAGAGCCAGGGTTTGTTTGTTTGTTTGTTTTTTGTTTTTTTCGACTATGTCCGTTTTTGTTCGTTGACCATCGGTAGACCTTTTTGTACACGGTGGTCATCCAACGGTACAATCTCAAAATATCAATATGGATGTTTCGTGAAAACGTAGTTTTGTCATTACATGCGATTTTAATGAAATTTCTATCCTTTGATTTTTTTAACGTTTAAACATGACGTGGAAATTATGAGCTATACAATCCATGTCAGTCAATCAGTTTTATCAATAGCACAAACAATATGATTATATAACATAAATTACATGGACACTTGTCATAACATAGAAAAGAAGAGAGTAGCATTGGTATCAATACACGCCCAGATAACCGACACCAAAGTATCCTCTCGGTCACCATAGATATTATAGGGCTCACACCTGTGGAATATGGAATATCCCTGACCGAAAAATCGTACTAAAGATACTAAAATAGTAGTAGTAGTAATAATAATAATAGTGGCTACTTGTGTAGCGCACAGGTCTACCTGTCAGTGTTCATGGCGCTTCAAAAATGAAAAGAAAAAAAAAATAGATATATACATGTATATTCATGTTCAAACATGACAACAGAGAAGAAAATGGCAAACAACTAACAAACCCATACTAGATAAAGAATACATTATTGTTCCGAACATTATAGACAGCAATAAAATAGTCCTAAGTGTGAGAGGAACAGATACGTTTTAAGTCTGGATTTGAATGTTTCTGTAGTTGCCTTAACTGAATAGGTAACTGATTCCACAATTTTGGTCCCATAACGGAGAAAGCACGATCAACCCATCCGTGTTTTACTCTGGGTGTTTGGAGTAACAACGCATCTGATGATGAACGTAGACTTCGTGTCGGATTGTATTTTGAACAGAGTCACGTAGGTATATGGGGGGGGGGGAGAATGAACTAAATGATGTACTAATAACAGAATCTTGAAAAATATGAAATAAAATAAATGAAGAAAAATAAAAATTAGAAAAGGCAGTTTGGCAGAAACTGAATAGCTGCAGATATTGAGTAAGAATTCCTCTACAAACTGCATTTTGGTTGGAAGATGAAAGCTTTTCTAATTGAATTTGAAGGGACTATATTATTTTGATTGGGTGCATGTACAGAAAATATTTGATTTTTTGAGTAAAAAGAACTCGTATATGCTTTGCGAACCCTTGGACAGAATTTGAGCTGAAGAACCCTCTTGGCAATTTCATGAATGAAAGGGTATACAACGTACCTGCTTTTTTCAGGTTACCGAAGATGTAACACCTCATTTTCCCAGCTATTTTACAGAATACTGATGTAACACACGTGGGAAATCATTTACCCGTGTGAGCCCTAGCAATCATAGAGTATGCATGTAATACACACAAGTCAATGGAAAGTATTCATCCAATACAAGCTCTGCTGGTTAATGTTGGTCTATTCTGTCAACTCCCTCCCCCCCCCCCTCCTCTCCCTCTCTCTCTCTTGCTCTACTTAACTACATTTTGTTTTCTTTTATGTTCTTGTGGTACTACATCTTAGTAGTTGAATTCATGAATAATAAAGTAGTAATTATCACACAAGTTTGAATGATTTTGGCTACCACTGAAACATAGATGAAATACATTGTACATAAAGTCAATCTGTTTGATAAATCAAAGTCTTTTACAGTACTTTATAGACAATAAGGTGAAGATGATTCCCCCTTATGCAAGGATAACTGCATGTATTATATTTATCAATATTATTATAACTATATCGACATTGCAAGATTTATTTTTGAAAAACCCAATGTGCATTGTTTTCAAAAGAGTCCCTTTAAGCAGCTTTACAACCCTTCAGTGTGCAATTTCTCATATGATGTAGGTCGAAATATCATGAAAAACACATTTCTAATTTTTTTAAAATCATTGCCCACCGTCAACGTCATCATAATACCTTTCTATTCGATCCGGTTTGGACAACGCTTCACACAATGTTCTTTTTTATGACGTCATCAAAGAAGTAAGAGGAGCAGACAGATCCCAGAAACAATGCTCAGATCGATACACCCTGTGTTGCATACTAGTACTTCAAGTGGTAGATAATATCCAAAGATATCACACAGAGATGCAATGTAATAGAGATTCATTAGTATATTATTATACGTAACATGAAAATAAGAGAAAGCATCAATCATAACTGTAGTTTGACGAACCATTACCTCAATTTAAAGTCATTTTGTAACTAAATTTAGATGCTTTGCAATATCTATAAAATATCTAAATAGATTTTAACGATATGTCTGCTTCTGGTGAGGTTCTTCCCCCTCTAGAATGCAATACATGAAACGGAGTGTGTTGTGGAGCAGAAATACTATCTGACAATAGATTTATAAGGACATTTCGGATGAAATGTATTTTAGATTTCCCGCAGATGATTAAAGAGGAAATCCAGTCAAAAAATATTTGTTAGTCTGAAAAGAAAGAGTAAAATATTACGAGTTCAACGGTAAAATTTTGATCGAATCGGGTGAAAAATAGGGAAGTTATGACATTTTGAAGTTTCACTAATTTTTGAGGAAACAGTTCTTGAACGGTCAATATGAATATGCAAATGCAAAGTGAGCATGTCATCCCCTCACAACTTGTCACACAGTTTGCACATAAAATTTTGAAATTTCCAGTTTTTCATTCAAACGCAATTATGCCCGAAGCTCAAATCACATCTAACTGATCACTATTCTGAAGTTATTCAACCAGGAATAACATCATGTTTCAGACTTCAGTGACAGAAACATTGAATTTTCGTGTTTTGTTTTGTTTTTGTGTTTTTTTTTTTTGGGGGGGGGATTTGTACACGATCGATGGAAAATTGTGAGGTTATGACATGGTCAGCTCACTAATTAGCATATTCATATCAACTGTACAAGAAACTGTTTTGCAGAAATTAGCAAAACTTCAAAATTTCATAACTTCCTTATTTTTCATCCAATTTCAGTCAAATTTTTACCGTTGAACTCGTAAGATTTTACTCTTTTTTTTTTTTTGTCAGACTAACTTATTTTTGGACTGGATTTCCTCTTTAAGGAGTACATTTACATGCCACAAATTTGTCTTGTGAAAAAATAGCATGTTGACAGAATTGCAACACAGTCCTTAGTTGATACTAAAACACACTATCATCAGGTGAAGATCTGGAGTGAGCCCCAATATTCAGAGAAGAGAAACATGTTAACTGGCGATTGGCCTGCAGACATTATCACACGTTTTTAGTTGCATCACTTTATCTTCACATCAACACACACTATAAGTTGTCTTCAATAATATTAAAGTTCAAATGCATTATTGTTTATGGATATAGACTAACAACAATCATGAATACTATACGAATACATTCCTTATATACTTCCTGGTTGCGTTTTTCCTTCCATCATTCGTGTTATACAATAATCTCGGACGTCTTAAAAGCGATGCTTTTTATCCACCAATCCGTTGTGAACCGCGTCTTCTTCGAAGGCTGATCTAGTCGACTGATTTTTCTAGTCCGAGCTTTTGAATCATCTCTTCCGCGAGTTTAAATTTTTGTACTTTGTTCGACATTGTCAGCGGGAAGCTTGATACAAACTCGACGTAGCGTGGAATCTCGTAATGGGCGACCTAGAAAATGATAATTATATGCAATAAGATAAGAAGAGGCAAGATAGCAAGATATCCATTTAACATGATGTGACATGGTATAAGTGTCATGTTATACTTTCCTTCTTTGCGATTGAAAATTAAAACAAAATATACAACACACTGTATTGGAACCTGTGAACAATGGTTTCTTCAATCCCATTAGTCAAACGCACAACGTAATAGACGAATATCACCCTCCATAGTATACGTGCAGATGGTGATGAGGATAGTCGTAAGGTCGTAATAAAGTATATGGGGCGCCAAGTGTTGCATGGTGTCTTTATCAATTTCGTCAACAAAATTGTCATTTCTTCGACTTAATTGACATTCTGGTTGACGAAATGACCGATTCTATGACGCCAAGAGGCCATGCGACACTAATGGCGCACTTTACCTACTTACGAGCTTATCCTCGAATATAAAGATCACCGTCTGAACCTAACTTCTATCAGCAACAAGATACAAAAATGCAGTTATAAATTCTCAATCATCCGCAATGAAAGAATGAGCTCTATCTTTCAAAAAATAAAAAAGTACTAAAATTCGAATCACAGACGGCATTTAAAGTGCACCGTACGAGCACTTCGAACCACCTTCAGAAATATGATTGCATTGAATATTACAATTTTTCAAATTCAAACGCACACAAGATAGCTATAACCGGTGTCTTTTTGATTTTCTCTATTTTGTAATTGGGTTGTTAATATACAAAATATGCAAAAATAAGCGTATCCGGGCAATTACCCCCAGAGGGCAATTACCCCCGGTTAATTACTGGTCAGTGGCAGGATTAGAGCAAAGATTAGGGTTAGGATTAGGTTTATGATAGGGTTGAGAGTTTGGGTAAGGGATAGATTAGAATTAGGATTAGGGCCAGGGGAAGGGTCCGGGGTAATTTCCCATGGAGTAATTGCCCTAGACCCAAAATAAGTACTTTTATCTCTGTTTGTGTATGTGTATGCGTGTGTGTATGGGGGGGGGGGGGGTATTGTTTTGAAGTGACACTGTAATACATCTTGGCGTGCTATTGTATCTCAGCTATTAAGTCTCACCTTGCCCTTGCAGTACTGGCGGATCTCGTCGGCCGAGCACGTTAGGCCCTCCTTTACCTTCACGCATGCGCACAGTTCCTCTATCATCCGTTTGTCTGGAACGCCTACAATCTTTGGAATACAATTAAAAAAATGCATTATGTGACCTTATCTAATACATATTATACAGAACAGAACTACGCATTAAGACGATAATTTTAGATAATTTTATGTGATGTATAGTTGTAGTTAAGTTTTTAACTGGCTTATATGCTATGCATGTTACATGTTGACCATGACTATAGTGACGATTGATGGGTTCCGTATATCATACCGGTACTAGTTGATTACAAGTACACTAACAGTATGGAGGCGGACGGGGATAGATCCAGCAATGGATTCACGCATAGGTCTGAGCATATTGACATGATGTTTGAAGGCAACACACACTATTCCAGTATAGGTTGGCTTGTCGAATTGAAGAGTTTGTTCGCAAAAACCGATAAGTCCATATTTGCCAAATGGAGATATTTTCCAAATGGAGATATTTTCGATTAAAGGTCAAGAAAAATAAAGAGAATAAGAAGACATTTTTGAATCTTTTGACCATAACTTCCAAAAATGTACCTTTGTAGTGACCGATATATCATTTAAAAGGTATTATTTTGTCCTGTATGACAGAGACCGTACTTCATAATCTTCAAAAATGGACTTATCGGTTTTTGCAAACAAAGTCTTCAATTTGTTTGATTATCTCTTGTGGTCTGTATAACATTTCAATTATCACTGCACGTGCCGTAGAATCGTCTTTGCGTAGGCCTCTGCAGCATCAATGGCATTCTAAGACTGCTGTCAGTAAGAGTAATGAACATAACTCTCCAACTTACATAGACATCTTCCACTTTGGGATGATTAAACAACAGCTGTTCAATGTGGGCGGGGAAGATGTTTTCTCCGCCCCTTATGATGACGTCTTTGCTCCGCCCCACGATGCGTACATAACCGTCCTCATCCAAAGTTCCAAGGTCCCTGGGTGGGCGTCGACGGAAAATATCCAATCACACATGTATTCAAATATGTTATGGATATTTTTTTATATTGTTTCATTTTGCTGATGACCTCGTGAAGGAAAATCCCCTTCACCTGCTTATACGGATTACATCAGTACTTGAAGTCCAGTTTGCCTGCACCATAGTTCATTATTGTTGCTATATAGGTGTGGCAGTCCGAATTGGTTCGGCTTCCTGGTTGCCAGAGACAAACATTATAATAGAGGTATCTTTTGTGGTATAGGCCTAATAGGCGCAGACTGTATTGTTCACCGCGCATGGGTACTAAATGATTTTACACTGTGATGAGTCGGGCGTCGCCACGTTGACACACTCAATCCGGCGGTCAAACAATAAAGCCTTGCACCTTCTGCGCTCCGATGTTTTAACCATAAACATCCGTGTACTGTGGTTATTGTCCAGTGTCTGAGTTACCACTAACCACGTAGTGCCACAGTATCCACAACAATAGGTGTTATTATTATAATAATACAGTAAAAGCAAAACCAATCTTTTGGCACAATACATTTTGATTCGGAAGATGCTGTGCACAACAATGATATGAATTGCTGAAACCACTACTACTTTGTACTTAGTACACCAGCTACTAAATAATGTGTATAGTGTTATTATGACAATAAAATATTTGAGGATCTACTCTATAGTATCAAATTAGGGTGGTAATAGTGACGGAAGAACTTAAAATTTTGTTTGTTTTATTTACCTTGCAGCATTCTTTCCATAAAGGTAAATCTGTACCACTGCCGTTTCATTAATCATAAAGAAATTTAAAAAGAGCAGAAGAGAATTAAAATAGGATCCTATTTCATGTCATTCATCAGTCGAATGAATCGTAATAACTGACTTTTATCCGTCTTATAAATCTATGAACGTAAGAGTTGTTTTACTGGAGGAAATCTCTTAGGTATAAAGATGGTTATTAAAGATTTGTCTTTGCTCACCCTGTGTGAAGCCACTGTGCTTGGTCTATTGTCTCTCTGGTTTTTTCTTCATCTCCCCAGTAACCTGTCATGTTACACGGCGAGCGTGCGCACACTTCCCCGGGGGAACCCAGGGGGACAATCTCACCGGTTGAAGGGTCGACGATTTTAACCTGCACTCCATGAGCAAAAGGTGACGTCATAAAAAACAAACAAAAGTCATTACCATAGGGAATATCATAAAACATAACTTCAGCTGTCTTGGTCAACAGTGCTTTGAATGTATACATGATCTCAAAAACTTAAGTGGTTTAGTTTGCGTTTAGGAAACATTGTCTTTCTTAATTTTATTGTTTCCAACAAACATTCATTCCAAACATATTCATTTCTTATTACATGTACTGTATTTGCTAAAGCAGCATAAAACTAATTATATCTGATTTCTTGAAATGTTTAGCAGTATCTGTATAAAAGAACCATAAGCAAAGAGAAAAACTTTCTATGGTTCTCAGTTTGACGGAGGTGTATACCTGTTTCTGGATTAATTTGAGGATGTTTAATTTTCAAGAGCTCAGAAACTCAAATTTCCCATCTTTAAGATTTAAGACGGTTTGAAGGTGGTGGTCATGGGAAGGGTTATTAAAGGCTTGACAGGTTTTGCAAGAATTTATGATGGTTTCGCTCAAGTTTCCTGTGAATAAGAAATTATTTTTATTTTCATTCATTTCTATTTATCACAATGATAATCTTAAATCTTGGTCAACTTGAATTTATTTGATAGAAATCGTCAGCTTGTAATTGCTAGCAAATCATTTTATTTTCCTTTGTCTGGGGAGATCTGATTTTCATCAATGTGCCACCTCAAGGAGAAACTCGACTCATATGAATTAAACTCGGCTCAAAACCATAGAGTAATTAAAACAAGCACAGCAGGGTGACGAAAAACACGAGTCGAAATGACACTCTCATGTCCATTTAACGTCTGCTGCAATGTAACATGGCAGACAGATACTTTTTATAATCATTATACCTCGATAGACTTTCAGCACGTTATTGTTATTACTCTGTTCTACAGTTAGACCATGGAGCTACAACCTTTCATGGCTACTATAAATACTTTCATGAAAACTGCTCATGCAAGTCATAAATTCCGTCGTTTCTATTCACAATAAGGTTTCCCAATTTCCTATACATGGATTACGTGGAGTGAGTATCTGCGCGCAAACCGAATCAAATAATACTCTTGTTATATACCAAATCAAATCAGACAACACCAACTCATATCAAATCCAGTTATCTCAAACCAAATTGATTAAATCGCATTACAAGAGAACTTAAAATGACAACATCAGCACACAAATCTGAATTAAACCAAGTCAAAGTATCAGACTATGACAGATGATCAGATAAGATCAAGCCAGGACAGTCCATGTAATAAACTTATTATGATTATAATAATCGAGTATTTTACCTCGTACCAAGGCGCGGTACGCCCCACTGTGGAGAAGCGGACATCTGGGACGTCGTCCTTTCTGGAGATCGTGATTACACCACTCGACTCAGTCATGCCATACACGATCTACGATGACAGAGAACGAAGGAAACGTACAATTTCACCGTTATTTTTTTTGAATTGTTTGTAGTTATTTCTTGTGTGTGTGTGTGTGTGTGTGTGTGTGTGTGTGTGTGTGTGTGTGTGTGTGTGTGTGTGTTTCTTGTTATTACTTATGGTTCTACGTGTCCCATTTCAGTGCCTCGCCTAGACAGAAAGATCCGTCTGTCCGGAGGACTCTTTTATATTTTGCCATTAACGCTGTCTTGGGATCCGTGAAGCCAGACGCAGTCTCCGCGGAACATTCCCCGACGGACAGATACAGACCGATCTTTCGGTCAATGCCTCGCCCTGCATGGGTGAGGGGTGAATGGGCCAAGAATACCATGCTCATCTTTCTGCACCAGCGGCATCCCATAAACTGATGAGGCAATTTTTGCGCAAACGTACATTGCATGCAGCGCAAATCGATTTAGATTGTCCATTCACTCTATCTTTATAGATAATTATTACGATTACATAATGAAAGCAATTCAAACTGTTGGCAAACGCCATTACGATTCCCAAAGTCAGCGCTGCGCTGCGCTGTGTTGATATCTCGAACTTTCCTTATTGGTTTCAGTTTGTTTTATTTCTCCACTATATGTACAAATAAAGTCATTTTGACAAATTAACAACGGTCACATCAAAATGAATAAGAGTTCAATTAGGTGTGTACACGAACTCACATTTTAACTCATCTTTAAGGCACAGGACCTGGGTGGAGGACACCTTTATTGATAATCAAGCTGTTTAACTGTAACGGCCTCTGGGCGATTATGATGCTGTGATTCTCTTCTATCTTATTTTCATACTAGTTTATTACTAGTAAAGAGATTAAAAATGAAAATGAATCGAGAGTGGACACATAAACAAAACGAGCTGATGAAATATGAGTGACACAATATTTCAAGTCCTACCACAAAGTGTTCCATGGACGGAATTACTGAGCGGAGCTTGTCGGCCAGCGTTTCAGGCACCATACTTCCACCGGTGAGGGCGCAGGTGAAACTTCTGAGGTCGAAAGCTGTCAGCTCTGGGTGGTGTAACATGTCAATGAGCATCGTGGGTGTACCAAAGAAATGTGAACACCTGTGAGAAGAACAGAGAGGTAGAATCATCAGTTACGTGGACATGCTTCATTTATATTAATAACTAGAATTATCACTGAAGGTGGTTAATACCCCCGCCCTTAGTGTTGCTTTATAGTATGTGATGTCATGAGGGCAATGACGTTAATACCAAGTTTGTGCACTTGTCGAATCATCATACAAACAAAATGTGACCACAGTTGCTTGAGTGCTATGGTAACAGTTGGTTCCACAAGGTTTGGGTAAAAAGTGTGGTTACCATGGTAATGCATTGTCTGATACAAACACAAGGGACATTTTGCATAACTACCGTACACTTAAAGACCATCATACACACCAAATTTGACCTTCATAGCTTGAATGGTTTATTCTGATACAGAAATGAGTGGTTACCATGGCAACACATTTTCCTTATACTAACACATTGGTGTCTTGCAAAACTACACTTCTAGATCATGATGCATATTAAATTTGACTTTAATTGCTTGAATGATGGAAAAGTTATTCGATCTGCAAGGTTTTGGTAAAATTGTGGTTACCATGGCAACGGTTTGTGTGACAAACACAAAAATTATGTGTTCCACATCTATACCTCAGGGCCATAATGCCTACCAAATTTGGTTTCAAATTGCTTGAAAACTGTGGAAGAAGTTCACCCCACAGGATTTAAAAACAAACAAACATACGGTTGCCATGGCAACGCATTGTCCGATATAAATACAAAGGACATTTTGCAAAACTACACATAAAAAGCCAAATTTCACCTTCATAGATTAAATCGTTCAATTTGATACAATAATGAGAGGTTACCATGGCAACACATTTTTCTTATATTAATACATTGGTGTCTTGCATAGCTACTCCTCCCGATCATCATACATACTAAATTTGACCTTAATTGCTTGAATGATGTGGAAGTTATTCAATCCACAAGGTTTTGATAAAATTATGGTTACCATGGCAACGCTTTGTCTGACAAACACAAAAATTATGTGTTTCACATCTATGCCTCAAGGCCATAATGCCTACCAAATTTGATTTCAATTGCTTCAAAACTGTGGAAGTTGTTCACTCCACAAGATTTCAGAGAAAACATACGGTTACCATGGCAACGCTTTGTCAAGAGGGTACTTAACAAAGCGTTGCCATGGTAACCGTATGTTTTCTTCGAAATCTTGTAGAGTGAACAACTTCCACAGTTTTGAAGCAATTGAAATCAAAGGTTTTGGTAAAATTGTGGTTACCATGGCAACGCATTGTCCGACAAACACAAGAAAACATGTCTTGCACATCTATACCTCAATATCATCATTTACTTTAAGTTTCATTTAAATTGCTTCAAAACTGTAGGAGTTCGCGACGCAATATTTTGCAACAGACCGACTGCCCGACCAACATCACGGTGATTCCTATATGTACCCCCTTCACACTAAGTGTGGCGGGGTATAATAATTTCGTTATCGATCAGTTGGGAAGTTCTTTTCAGATACCGAAAATATACTCACAATCGACACAATGTCATCTCAAATGATTCCTATATAGACCAAATTAACACGACCAACTAAAACAGAGTAAAGCAGTGTTTGGTTTCGTTTAGCTAAAAAAGTTTTTTTTTTTTTCATGAGGCACTTTATTTATCTGTTAAGGGCTTTTTACACTTGTAAATTTTTCCTTAGCCCCGGACCAACGGTGGGGCTAAGGGGGGGGGGGGGCCTTAGCCCCACCGTTGGTACGGGACTATCCTTAGCCCACTTTCTGTTTACACTCGTTTTTGCCAAAGTGGGCTAGCCCCACCGATAGTACGGTACTATCTGGCCCTGCAAAATAGCAGGGGTTAGGACCGCAATTGCGGTGCCAAGCAAGTGAGTGTAAACAGAACGAAAAAATAATCCTGGGCTAAGCGACGGAGACGAAGTCCGACCCTCACTGACCAATCAGAAACGAGGTAATCAAGTGCTACCGGTGCGTGCGTGTACGTGTACAGTACACAGCGTAATTATGAATATTCATGTGGTTTGGAAAGTCCGGGGCTAAGAAATACGAGCGTAAAAAGGTCAGTTTTCTCCTTAGCCCCGGACAAGAGATAGTACGGGACTAATTGGCGAGTGTAAAAAGCTGAAAAAATTGGTACAGGACTAACGATAGTCCTGGGTCAGAGAAAGTCCGGGGTTAAGAAACACAAGTGTAAAAAGCCCTTTAGTCTTTGTATATAATCATTATTCACCTAAGCATACAATTTTACTTTCGTAGGTCTATCAGTGACGGCAAAATGAAATATCACTCTAAACTGAGTCACTTTCGACAAAATAATTGCGATGAGTTGCAAGCACTTGAATATCGATGTATATACTAACCATAGTTCAGTAAATATCATAAAAAGCAGATCATCAGTGAATGTATAAAAGTGCTGAGGTATGTAATTCTATTATTACGTTTAAAGGTACTTAGTATAAGTTCGTATCTTGGCTGCTACCAATCAATCAATTTGAGAACTATAATATCTTATCTTATAACTTTCTGAGTTTTTGTTGTTGTCAATGTCCGCGAATTTTCTACATGCTAGTTATTTGTTTGTAATCACTGCATTCAATCCTACACTTTGAAGATCTAGTGGATTTTGTCTTCAACGTGATTGTTTGTTTAAGTTTGTGTGAGCAAGTCATCCTGCCGTTATGGTTATCTTGATGAGGGCTAAAACAAATCCAAGTATAAACATTATTGTGTAAAAAGAAAAATTAGGTGACCAGTTACATCCACGGCTATAGAAAAATTAGGGGCTTTGAAAAAAAAAATCACAGTCACTCTTTGTCTAACAGTCCTCCTCTGCGGTGTCGATGCACTCTTCTGAGATGTGTATGAAGACAATAAAATCCATTAATAGCTGTATATATTATTGAGTGCCCACCTTTCTTCCTCCATGGCCCGCATACATGCGTCTGCATCGAAGCCAGCCGAAGGTAACACCACTTTCCCTCCATTGAGCAAGGAGATGATAATAGCTCCCATGCCGAATAAGTGGAACAATGGGGTCGGCACGCAAGACGACTGAGAAGAAAGAATATTGGGAATTATTATTATCATTATTATTACTATTATTATTATTATTATTATTATTATTATCAGTAGTAGTAGTAGTAGTAGTAGTAGTATTGCTATCATTATCATTTTTATTATTACCGTTATTATATATTCCTTTGGCAAAATCTCTATGCACTTTAGAGGGAGAAAAAAAGAAAAAGATGATTACAGAAATGATATAGTAGTGCATAATCATATAGGCCATTGTCTAACAATCATTATGTTACCTTTTAAACAAATAAGTTTTTAAGGATGTTTTGAACATTTCACTGGTACTTGCATTTTGCGATGTTGTTCCATAGTTCTGGTGAAGCATGCCTGAAACTTTCGTTTACCATTGTAGTTTGTTGAAATGGAGGGCATACTTATTAATCATTATGTTTGTTCACTTCTTTATTTCAGTCGTTGTCGTTCTTTCTTGCCCTTCTTATCGTGTCTAATGTCCTCAACTTGCCGCTGGAAACGCTTACTGCATAGATATTTAATCAGATTTGTCATCCATGATCGCAATGAATAATTCCTGATCCTACCAAAGATACAAATGTATTGAAGCAATGTGGAAATCAAACCTCGTATGCTCGTTTGATGACAACTTAGTCAGGGGACAATAATAAAATGATAATTACACCTTGGCGGATTTCAGAAATTAATGCTATCGAACGTGCTAGTTATACAGTACAGTATACGTCTTTTCAAGACCTCTAATATGGGCGATACAAATGATTATAAAAGCAGAAAATATACGCAAATTACTGTATCAAATCTTGCAAAGTTTGTTGCATAATAGTAATAATACTAATGACAATAATAATAATGATAATAATAATAATAATGATTATAATAATAATAATAATAACGATAATAATAATAACAAAGATAATTAGACAAATTTGTATAGCGCAGCTACTATGTAAATATACTCTACTGCGCTGTGATTAAATTTTAACAGAGCTCCTAACATTGTTACATCACAAACAACAATAGTATTCTATTTAGCAAAGAGCAATAGATTTTGAAAGGAAAAGAAAACAACATGACCGAGCTCACAATGTGCGAGGTTTTCGGTAGCATGAACTCAACGATTCCCATGTTGTTAAGAAGACCAAAGTGAGTTAGAGACGTAGCCTTGGGGCTCCCAGTCGTTCCCTGAAAAAAAAAAAGAAGAGAAAAACGTGTTCGTCATTGTCGTCATCACGAATAATAAAGTATATGATTATAATCATATTATTCATAATGACGACATATGACCACATAGTACCCTATCATCATTGCGAGAGACACTTCATTTATCATTTTCATTTCACATAATTTTTATATAGTAATATTAAATTCTTCATTATCTCAAGAACATACTTATTACGAAACATTGACAGTGAATGAGTGTATGTGCTTGCATTCATAAATCAAGTTAATGTTTGATAAAAGATGTACTTGTCTTGCAACTGTTTGAAGCCAAGAAAATAAAAAAAAAAGTAATTCAAACAATTTGTACATTGCGTCCTACTTTAAAGAGAATTGTGTCCGAGGGGAACATGCTGTACGTGTGATGTTGGCGGAGATGGAACATTAAACAGAAACCAAATGAGGATCTATAACTTCCCTATTATATGAAATACAAAAAAAAAAAAAAAATGTCACCAAACCTCTCTGATGCCAATACTAGTACTCTGGCAAGTCCGATCTTACAAATTTTCTCGAGACATTCAATAGAAATTGCACGGAGTGACAAACCAACACCAGACAGCCCATCTTTTATTCTTGAAAACGATTTGTATGGCGGTAAAAGCCGTGCGTTGTTTCATCGGGCAACGTCTCACCGAAGTAAACTGGATGTTGATGACGTCATCAAACTGCAAAGTTTTTCGGCCTTGGTCGACAAGAGCGCGCTCCTCAGCTCCGCCCATCTGCATGACGTCATTCATAGAGAAAGCTCCCGGATGGGCTTCGTCACCCATGACGATTACTGACTCCAACTGAGGAAAGCTGGGGAGAGTGCGAGGTGGGCATTATTTGTTTTATAAAACAAAATAGCGTACATAGTTTGTAATGCAAGCAAAGTGTTACGTGAAAAACATCGCGCTCATTTTCATTTCTACATCTATTAAGGTGGGAAAAAAATCTACACTAAATCCTGCATGTGCTGGAAAATAGTCCTGCAGTTGACATTGACGAGGATTTCACCCTTAGAAAAGGATAAGAAGGAAATATCATGACTTGTGCAATACCTATAAATATTTCTGAAAGACAAAGGTACACTTATTATACGCGTGTCGCACATACTATGTATTTCAGAGAGTTTGGACACGTGTCAGTTAGAGCAAGGTCCGGTCCATCAGTATGCATAGTGTAATAATAGCTCTATTAATCAGAGTAAACATAATGCTGTTACTATTTTTGCAGTTGGATACCTGAGAGAGACAAAGCCTTGTATTAGTGTCTTATCAACATTCAATTAGATCCCCCATACTAGAGCGGTGTCTCAAAATAATCAGCATTCCCACACTGCGATAACCAGCAATCAATCATTGCAATAACGCAGGCCATAAGGTTCAAGGGGCCGATTTGAATAATGAATTGTATAGTCAAGTGGCGTCATTCACAAGGGTAAATATAAATCTCTGTCCTACGGTACGATGTCCTCATAATTATTTTCAATACATTATTGCCAACGTTTAATATTCAATTGGATAATGTAATTATTATCGTGCGTCAGTCTAAATTATGTATGTAAATGTCGATCAAAGGCAAAATCATCTCATTAGAATTTTGGTTATTATTTCACATTGCACTTAGCGCTAAAAACTGTATATTCATTTACCATTTTTAGGTTAGAATGGTTAAAAAAAAAACGGAATAAATTGGTTGCGATGGTATAGATACGTTTTGCTCTTGATGTGACCTGGTGTTGAATTTTGAAGTTCGGGACACGACTCGGCCAGCATGTTGTAGTAGTGCTGCGTCTTATATGGACCAGATGCCACGATAGCTTTGATGCCAACCTGAAATGAGACAAAATAAAATAACAGCAACACATGAATAGAGTATAGTATTATAATTGGTCTTTTGCGAATTACTGTTCTGCCTCTGTCGGAGGACAGTTCTTTCCATTCCTATTGAATGTATTCGAGTTGGATAATGATATATCACACTGTATTCAAAAGCTATACCTTGTATGCGTTTTTAAAGTGAGATATAGGAGGAAGAGTAAGTATTGCTCCTTAAGATCCGAGAGGGTAGACGGATTTTGTTGTTGTCGCTGTTGCTGTCGCAGAACTGATTAGATATTCAAGCAATAACTAAATGGTAATGAAAAGATAACGAGAGAAGATTTAATTTCTTTTCATGAAGGCTTTCAGGAACTTGTCATCTCTCTAAAACATTGTGTATATTTATGATATTTGCGACACGACTATGACTTACAATCGAAGCTCCGTCTGGTATCATTATTTTGCATAGTTATCATAAGTTAATTAAACCGTAATTGACATTGATCCTTTGATGAAGAATAATTCTCGCCACCGACAATAGGCAATATCAAGTGATATCGTACGATACCTCCGATATCAAACCTCTCAGACTGGGGCAGTAACTTCCGGTTTCATGCATTAGTCACGGGGAGGAATGCTGTTTAGCGCCGCTCGGCTCGTCCATGTCGATTTTTGTCCAGTTTTTTCCTTTTAGCATCATCACAAGTACACTCTGCTGCCTCACAGAAAAAACCCATGGTGTAATGGATAGTTATATTCGGGAAATAAACAAACTAAAGTCTAAACAAATATATTTCTTTGGATCCAAAACAAAGCTGGCAAGTTCACGAATCGAAAAGCACACACGCAAATCAATAACTGCATGTCATTACCCCTGCCCTAGAGGTTCGATATCGGAGGTATATCGTACGATATCCCTTGATATCGCCTTCATATCGCCTATTGTTGGTGGCGAGAATTGTCATAAGAAAGTTTTCTTTCTTTCGTTCTTTTTTTTTTTTTTGGTTACTTGTTTAATTGCTGTTTTTTGTTTGGTTTGCTGTCGTTTTTAGGGCAGATGAAAATCTTGCCTTTTTCAGCGAATACTGGATGTCGTCCTTCTGGTAGGCTGGGTTCAGGTTGACCAGAATGGCGCCGATCCTGGCGGCAGCAAACTGGGTCAGAACCCAAGAGTAAGAGTTAGGGGCCCAGACTCCCAGTCGATCAGTGCGTCGGACCCCGATGGACAGGAGACCCGCAGCAAAGCGATCTGCCTGTAGAAATAACAACGAATTATGCATACCCACACTTCTTTTCTCTATATCTATCCATGATTGTATAAGAACAGTGTACATAATTATAACTATGGATCCAGCCTTAGGGACACAGTTTGTGTCCCCTTGTACATTTTCAACTACATCACATTCACATTTTGTACTGCTGACATTACCTATAACCTCTATTGCTTTCTACAATGTGTCTCCCAAAAGCTGGATAGAGGATTATTATGTTATATCTTTCTCTCATTCTGAAGAGTTTACTATATAAATATATTAAGCATTGTTTCTATATGTCTGGAATGTCTTTTTTGTTGTTGCTTTTTTACGATTTTAGATGCTGTCAGCTGTTAAAATCATTGACAGTTCCATTATAACCATCATCATTTTCATGATTGTTGATTCATCATCAGTGAAAAGTGCACCGACCTCCTCCCTAAACTGGTGATAGGTCTTCCGTATGCCCTCTGCAGAGGACACCACAAACTCCCTGTCGGGCGATGCCTCCGTGACGTCATCGAGAACCTGGCCAATGGTCTTGCCCTGTAAGGGCAGTGACGCAGGGAAGTCGTTCCCATGTGAGTAGCTGATAGTGTACTTACTCCTGACTGGACTTTGGAAGCTGCTGATGACCGGAAACAAATGCATAACCATAGGTATTAGCTCAAGTGCCATGGCTTTTTCTCCTTTGTTTTTATCATTTGTACATTATAACTTACTGAACTTCCTAATGGGCCAAAGATGGATCATTTTTTCTCTGGATAACGTCTGTTTCTTCTGAATCGGTTATACTTTGTATACTATAAAATATACCAATATAACAGCTGCGAAGAACGATACAGTTAGTACAAGTAATGATAATGGTGAATCAGGGTGATAAATACTGGTAATAATGATACAAGCAACAAAAATGGTTTACGTTTACAAAGTTACTTTAGTTTCTTCAATGATGGCAAATATCTGTCTGTAGACTGTATAGGCCCTGCTATTATTACCTCCACCCCGCAAAGTATATATACGCAACCCAACACGTGGGTCGAAAGGGGTACCGCAGTAGTATAGACTGATGTTAGTCAATAAAGTCTCCGTTTTCTGAGTCATATATTGTCATCATCCACTATTAAAAACCATGTGATCTCACTATAAGGATCACTATATCCTCAAATGTTTTTTTTTTTTTAAATATGGTGTTTCTACCACTACAGGGCCTAAACATTGTCGAAATAACTTTGGGCGCCATGGCCATGACCGGCTCACACCTGACCTGTCCACTCGTATAATTTTTTCTCCTATCGTGTATTATGGACAAGGTTAAACCCATGCACCTGTTATGATGACTTTATATACTCATTAATCAAGTAACAAACAAACAACACGCGCACAACAAAAATTCACACACACACACACACACACACACATACCTCTGCGAGGATGTGCTATATTATATCATGAAAGATAAAATACCACTGTACCGATACGCAAACATATTACGTGAGTGATAATCGTCCCGACCTGCGATGATTTTCAGCATTCCAAAACCTTCGCTGGACGATCAGCGGTAAACATTGGGCGATTGGCGTTCTGTGACACGGGAAAGCTCGGACAACGGTTAGCAGGTTCGCCATTTAGACGAGCGACTAATCACGGTTTCGGGTGAAGCACGAAAATGTATAACAACCTCACAAGAATGCTGGTAATGGTGTCTAAGTTCATGACACCGACATGTTCGTGTGATGACGATGTTCTCCACAGATGTTATTCGAGACGAACAGCTTGAAATCAAGTGAAAAGTTACACCCGCCACTGACCTCGGTGGTGTATTCAACCATGAGCTTGCTCCGGGGCCCCTGCTCCCCGAAGGTTTTCAGTCGTTGTAAAACTTTGAGGCCCTTAGAAGATCTCAACGACAATGGGTCAAAGTTCAAAGTGAAATAAAGGTAATGTAGTCAGGAAAAAGGGCCTGACTATAAGTAAATACCGACGCACAACATGAAAACATATATGGCAGTGAAGCGAGGCATGATCGCTTGGCTGATTTCGCTGACATATTAGCTTGTACTGTTATGGTGAGAGGAATATTCTGCAGATGAAATATTTAGCTGGGAAAGAAGCTCCACTTCCTCGTCTATAGTCTTACTTCTGAGCATAGTTGTCAAATATGTTTAGACCCAAATACCGCTGTAACTTGTCACTATTTTAGAACTGTAACAGCAGCTCCTATTATATCGTCAGATCTGGGCCCTGTTTCATCAAAAGATGTACTAGTAATCGATTTTGAATTTCCTTAACACACAGGCTGCCATAGACTTATGATAGAAATCAACTTTATAATTCATAAAACAGGGCCGTGAATTATTAGTGCTACTATGGCATATCACAGTAATTTTTGTAAATTATACATTGTGTACACCCGCTTTTCTGTAAAGGAATGTATCAGATCAATGCTTTATACTGTATTGATATATCGTTTAGCCAATTACAAGAGCAGGAGACTGCATGATAAAACAAAGAAGATACAAAACATTGAGTGTAAGACAGCATTGCCTGGGAAATGTATGACCTTCAAAGATACTATTGTAGAACATAGATTAACTATAATGGGCATCAAAGTTTTAGCTGGAACATTGATTTACTTCCAAATCTATGGCATATTTCTTTATTTTCCCTTTTGAACGGTCAGGGCATCAACAGAATAACTACCTGCTTTACTCATTGTAATTATAGGTGTTCGTCTCTCTGACAAAGTGGAAAGTCTCGGACACTCGAACATGTTGGCACTTTTTTGTGAAAATCTTTGCGTTTATAGAATTCAAAAAGACGAAGAAACGATTGAAGATTTTTAGTGTTTTCAAAACCAGGACCCTCCTTTACTTCTCTTCTTTTATAATCTCCTTCTCCTGATTAAGATGTTCCTAGAAACAACCATAAAAACAAAGGGCTAACTTCAAAGCTTCAACGGAATATCGATTCAGACAGGACTGCTCCCCATTGTCGGTTTGATAGACGAATGCTGTTCTCCGATATCAAGAAATACGCTCTGTGATTTCAATTAGTCGTGCATTATAAACAATTTCTCATTTACTTCATTCTTTGCCACAGACCAGCAAGGCGTTGTATTGTGGACAAGAAGTGGAATCCCTTCGCAATTTGAGCAAGTGGGGGCAGTGTGGTATACTCGTGGACAGGGCGTGGATTTGTAAGACTCTTTACTTCATCAAATGGAGGTGCAAGTTTCAGGTTCTGCCGATTTTTTTACCTCCTTTGATGGGGGCGTTTGTACCCATCATGTCCCTCTCAATCTATATAATAGGTGTAACTGCTTGGGTACATGACAGCGCTATAGGGTAATAATAATGACACAGCCCTCTGGAAAACCAGAGGATTTACTCTGCAGGCTAACCTAAGTAAAATCAAACTATGATTATTCATGCGTAGGTTATACGTTCTACAGTATGACATGCGGATACAGAGAATTAAAATGCCTTTGATTTCCCATGATCCAAACCGCTTTTTCATTGAGTTTGGACAAGGCGACCGAAGAAGTAGTTCTTAATTCTAGCAATTTTGTATGGTATTTCAAAGAAAATAAATTCTTCAAGTTTTTCTTCAAATTAATGCCAGTGGACGGGAAAAGGGAATCTTAGTATTTCACGCAAAGTTAACTTTTAATCCCCTTCGGCACCCTTGGTTTAGCAGTGAAATTTCGGACTACAGATAAGTAATTGCAGCACAAATGCGCCGTTCTGCGTATCAATGCTTTCTCTACAGTCAAAGAAGTACTTTTTGCTCCTTTTAAAAACTGACTTTTCTTCGCATGTCCTGTTCTTTGCACATTTTTGTTCCTGAAAATTGGAAGGGAAAGCAAACTACTACGTATTCGCTACTGAGTGTCTGATGGGATTTAGGAAAAATTCACATACTGCAAGAGGATTATACTCTCTTCGTCAAAGTAAGTTATGAACACATTGGATAGAGCGTATAACTTCTCCACGGCATACATGGATTATACACCTGAAAGGAAAAGGGGACAAATAGATAGTTGCATGATTTCTCCTCCTTCTTGAGCAAGTCCTCCTTGCTCAGACCCAGCGGCAGTTCAGGATGCCTGGACAGGTCAGCTCCCCCGTATTTTATGGAGTGGTTTTCATACAGAAAACGTAAAATCATGTTGTCGATTTTGACAAAAAGCTGTGGCAGCGGTGGGATTCGAACCCACGCCATCGAAATGACTGGTGCCTTAAACCAGCGCCTTAGACCGCTCGGCCACGCTACCTCGGTGGCTGCGGAGGTGTTCGTAACGACGAGATCGATCAATTCTGTCCCAGTTGACATGCGCGTTCAACACACCACAGTGCACAGTGATCTATGGGACACGTGCGAATGGCAGGTTGCCCTTTGAACATACGTGCAGAATCAATGTTGACTTTGGTATACAAGACTTTAGTTTAAAGGAAATATTCCCGACAGAGATGATATAAGTTCTCTATTATGTTGCCTTATTTGAATTAACACTCTTCTTCCCATCATTAGTGACCTTGTCGTCAATCAATTTTCATCAAGTAATATTATAGACCTACGAAGATTACAGAATTCAATAGTGTCCGAAAAAAAGTTTCTTTTTAATGAATTAGTGCAGCACTGGTTATGCAATGCTTCCACTCGTTATCTATAATCATTTATAGCGTCATCACTCAGATCTATCTTTATACGCTGCACATACAGCTATTGTCTTGTGGTAAATATTGACTCTTTGTTGTTGGTAAACCAGCAAGCCTATACACAGTACTAGTATTCATTTTATGATTTCGTCGATTGAGTTATTTTGCGAGCAATCATGGCAATGTGTTCAGAAGATAACTGATATTATAGTCTTGTAAGTCTGTGCTGTATACATGCGAATATTAATTTTTTTGACTTCTGGAATTATTATTCTCTCTCTCTCTCTCTCTCTCTCTCTTAATTTGTAGTTTTCATGCCCTCTAAAAAGTCATATTTACGCCTTTTTTACTTTCACATTATTTGTAATGGTTCCATGTTCTACATTTCATAATCACCATAATTATAATGTCATACAAATCATGTTAATTTCCATTTGATATCAAGAGAGAAAATAACACAATACAAAACAGTTGATTTGTGATGGAAAGAGAGACATATAAACCAAATACAAATAACGTGCGTAATACGAGGAACTTATTAAAAAGCAGAGGCTTGTAAAATGTATTTACAGGCTCTTAAAGTAATGGTTTTAATAGTTTGTTACAATGAATGTCTTAATGACGAAAAATGACGAAGCTAAAGTTAAATATCTTTGTACGGGTACCGATCGTGCAAGGGGAGGGTATACAATGGAAGGGCGTAGCTCCCTCAAACAAGAGCGAGCTTTTGCATTTTTACAATAAATGCAACGATCTGGCGCACACTCTCTTTTTATTTGGTGGAGTATGTGGGAATTTGTCGATCACTATATCGTGAAGTAGGTATATTAATGGTGGAAGATCGAGTGTAAAAGGGGGATGTTGGTGGGGGTATCCCCCTCAGCGAAAGCTTTTGCATTTTTAGAATTGAAATGAAATCATTCTGCTGCATATTTTTGTGTAGCATTTGGACAATTCTTAATCCCCCAAAGGTTTTAAACTTATGGAAGCGAGTAAGAGGGAGGTGGTGGTGGTGGCGGTTGGGGGGGGGGGGGGGGGGGTATCCATCCTCAAATACGAGGGGTCTTTTTTTTTGGGGGGGTGATTCCGCCCGAGCCTTTTTAGGATTTAACTTTTATCTGTCAATATTAGTGAATTTTCTTCATTCTCAGTTCTTTCTTGTCTCCATGTTCGATGCTTTGAACAAGAAAAGAGTAAAGCTGGATATACTTTGAACTACGAAAATATGAAATAGACCGGTTCTGTAATGTATTCAGATTCTGTGCATGCTTTGTTCACAAAAGCTACCTTGACAATCACAAAGCTTACCAGAGGTTTGCCCGACCAAACAACAACTAAGCGAATTTCTGCCTATGGAACTCAATGGGAAAGCGCAGGTGAGTGAAATACTTCCTTATTACTAGGCGGTTAGGGGAAAAAATGTTCAGTCAAGTTACTGCTGAAGCATTTATCTTGAAAAGTTTGTGTCATTGCTCTACGAACTAAGTAGGTCTATATACTTACAGTATGAGTGTAAACACATAAAATTGCTTGTTGAAGTAAGTTCTTTATCGAAATATACGTGTATGCTGAGTTACCTGAGTAGGAGAGAGCGTTAGACACGACCGTGTCAAACATTTTGCAAACACTGTCAGTGTATTCTTTGTAGATATAACACGTACAAAGAGTAATTTGTAGCAATTATTCTACACGTCCTCGTTCGTTTGGAATCACCACGGCTTTAACAGAGGTATCGTTCAACCACATTCATCGAGGCACGTAATGATCTTTGATTACTTTGAGAGCCTTGAAGACGAGATGAGGATAAAACACAGTTTCATCAAAAGACAGTTTCTCAACACGTCCAAGGAAAATTAATGTTTCTCCTCCAGTAGGACATAAATGCACGCAAGGTATCCAGTGAACATATTATTTGATACAATCTTATTTAATTGCAACACATCATGGAGTATTTGGCAGATATTTAGACAATGTGCAACGTGTTTTTACTCTGTTTTGCTGGCCAGCATGTTGCCCATAGTCTGGGTGCCAGAGGCTGTGCCTTGTTTTACTGTCTACCCGATGTTTTTGGATTGTTCTACCCTATTTCGAGGGTGCTGAATTCGAATCTGGATGATGCAACTCTTGCATCCTTGAGGGTTTTGAGATATTCAAACTGGCCGCCAAAATGGCCGCCAAAATGTGAAATTCCGATATATTTCCTAATAAATGGCAAAAAATGGACAAAAAATATTGATGTAAGAACATCAATATTTCACATTTTTCACTGTTTCAAAGGAAATATATGGGAATTTCCCTTTTTGGCGGCCATCTTGAATATCTCAAAACCCTCAAAGATGCAAGAGTTGCATCATCCAGATTCGGATTCAGCACCCTCGAAATAGGATAAAACCATCAAAAAAACATCGGGCAGATGGTAAAACAAGGTTAGGTCCAAATTCTGACTTTGGCACCCAGACTATAGAAAAAAATCATGCACTTAATGGTAAAAGCACCATGTTATACTTGATACACATGTACATGATGCTAATACAAGTCATTTCTGATATGGAAGCCACTCTGATTCTCCCTCTGGCGGCCGTGGTGGCCATTTTTCAAAATGGCCGCCATGTGATACAGCAATGCTGTGTATTTTGGAAACTATAAGTCTGATTGTCGTGATTCTTGTACCAAGTATAAGTTTTGAGGGTCAAGGATTGCAATAAAATAATTTTTGAGAGGATAAAACCATGACAACCTACTTATTGGCGGCCATTTTAAAAAAATATGGCCACCATGCTAGATATAACATATTCTTAAAACGTATGGACAAAGGGTCATGACTCTGGTACCAACTTATATGTTTTTGGGTCAAGGGTTCCGATAAATACAACTGTAAGTGAATATGAATCGTTTCATCTTACGTTTTGGCGGCCATTTTAATAAATATGGCTGCCATACAACAGATAATGAATATTGTATCTTCGAACTCAAAAGATATACAATCACGATTCAAGTGTAAAAGTATAGTTTTGGGGTGAAGGTTTTCAATATAATGATGTTTTAGCAAAGTGAATAGGTTCATCACATCCTTTGTTTTGGCGGCCATTTAATGAATATGGCCTCCCTCCTGTTATATAGCGTATACGAGTGTTATGAAAGCGGGATGCCCATTGTAGATTGATTCTGGTGTAAACGTTTGTTTTAGGGGTCAACAATTACTTGTTCACTCATTTTTAGTATTCTAATTTGGAACATCTGGGCATAGTTAACTTTGTAAGCATTTTGGAAAATATGCTCAACCTACTTTATAGGATTTCTGTGTGTACAGTATGTGAAAAACATGATCTTCACAATTTCATGTCTAAAATACAGATTAATCAATATCATACATTTTTCTAGAAATATAGACTCTCGCTTTCTCTGGTCCCTGGACCATGGAATGAACATCCGGCACTTGTATGAGGTTCATCATTTTCCCTCATCAATACAGAGCGAAGTTTCTTTTTACCAAATTGAATTCTGCATCTCTTATGAAACTTTGCAGAGTTCCTTTGTAATGTAGTTTCTATGCCGTCTCCATCATTAAGGCGTGAGATGTTCAGCGTAGTGGGTAAAGAATCGGCCTCATGAAAAGATATCAGATCTTCTGCCAAAGTTTTGTATCCTTTACCAACATCATTTCTTTTAGACAAAGCTGGACATGATAGGTTTTTTGTGTCATCATCTTGACATAATTATGATGCACTTGGTCCAATCTGTTTCTTTCCTGGGAGCTGGTTTTTCGGTTCAAATGAGTTTTACTTTTGAAGCCATGTTATCCTGCAAATAAAACCAATCACCAATTACTTAAAAAGATAACATTTTATGTAAATGTGCTGAACAGAGGTAAAGTAAAAAACGTATGTGTACATTTTCTTTTTCTAGAAATGTGACAAACATTTTCTTTAAATGGATTTGTGGTTGTGAATTTTACCTTTTGATGTACAATAATTTGTAAAGAACAAGAACAAGGAAAAATCAAATTATCTGTTTCTGTGTGTAGTTCTACTCTGAATACATTACTTGTTATGGTTGATTTATGCATTAATTTTTATCAATGATTTTAGCCTCTTGAACTGAATTTCACTCTACCCTAACCCCAAAGAAATTATACACATTTGATGCATTTGCCATTCTCTTATGGAATAAGGATTAAGGTTTCAAAATTCAAAAGCAACTTCTACAGGTAAATGGACAGTGGGCATTCAAACACAATTTTATAACGTAAGAACGCCCATCCAAAATATAAACTACAAGAAAAATTATGCTTATTTGTAAATTTAAGGAAAACCTCAAAAAATACAAATTTCTAGGTTCATAATTATTGGAAGATAAAACTGCAGAATAAAAAATTCAGTAAATCGATCTTACTTACCGGCACCAGTAGAAATACTGAAGACGTTCTCTGAAGCGCACCTGCATCTACATATATGCATTCACGTTCATCATCGCTCATCAGTGGATGATCAGGAACAATAATTGTTTTGGATTGTCAGAGCTTATTCGATTCCTTCATATGATTCCTTATAATTTTGTGTAACAGTTTTGACAAGGTCATACTATGAAATAACGAATAAGAACTGAAAACAAACTTTAGAAATCAGTAGGTCTTATAAGACTGCAATAATCATGTCTTTGTGGCTGGAAACTGTGACAGTACACTATAGTTGTAATCTCCTGTCTATGCATCCAAAATTGTGGTTAAAGTCTTCTATTCCATTCTCACCATTTATTCTATTATTAAACATAATTATCTTTAGTATTCCAGGTTGCAACAATTGCACTTATGTGATGCATACCTACTTGAATAGTGAATGTGATCGAGGTATGGTCAATCAACAGCAATCAATGAACAATGAAGAACTAAACGCCACATTAACAAAGGAGGTTCATTTTTTACCAGTAATGGGTGAACACGATTCTTGTCCATGGGACAATACATATGGCAAGTAAAGGTGTGTATATATATAGTATATAGGCTATATACAGGGTGGCCCCTCAGAAAACGGAAACGAATATTTTTTTTTTTCAAAACCAAAACGAAATTGTCCAATTTGGTTGAGTGCTTTTCTTTCTAGACATGTTTTTGTTGATCATTAATTTCTTACTTTATTTTATCAAAGCTCAGCAACGGAGACTACCCAACAGTTGAAGGTCAATTTTCGACAATAATCCTATTCAAGTATTCCACATTGTGATATGCTGCCTCAATTCTTTGTTAGTCTCCCAAGGCAGTGGCTTTTGTTCGATGCTGAAGTTTGTTGAATTGAGCTAAGAAATTTACGCTCGACCCGTCTTTACAAAAAAATATGTAGAATGAAAACTGCTCAACCAAATCGGATGATTTTGGTGTCATTCTTCTTCTAGATAAATTCTCTATAACTCTATGTCATTCATTTTTGCATCAAAGTAATGCAAATGTGCAAATATTTGCGAAAACTTGCGTTTCCGTTAATTCTAGGCCACACTGTATATAATGCGTGTGTGTGTGTGTGTTTTTTTGTGTGTGTGTGTGCATACTCTATGTAGTGCGGCAGGCAACGTCATCAAAATTGACATGAAAACGGAATGTGTTAGTTCTCGTCATCAACAAAAGAATGCTTGTTTAAAATCGTTGATCCCAATTAGTTTCAAAGACGTATACAGTATAGTATGTATGCGGTGGCCATGTTTTAAAATGGCAGCCAAAACATAGGATGTGATGGTTGTATACACGAAAAGATGTATCCATTTAAATAATTGAACCTCAAAAACATATTTTTGAACCAGAATCATGAACATGCATCCATTGGTTTTTTAAGATAATATGAATAGCATGTAGAGCGGCAGCCATGTTTTTTTTTTTCAAAATGGCCGCTAATAGGCCTAAGTAGGTTGCATGGTTTTTTCCTCTCAAATCTTTTTTTTTTTTCAATCCTTGACCCTCAAAACCTATACTTTGGTACAAGAATCACGACAATCGGACTTTTAGTTTCCAAAATACACAGCATTGCTATATCACATGGCGGCCATTTTGAAAAATGGCCACCACGGTCGCCACAGGCAGAATCAGAGTGGCTTCCATATCAGATATGACTTGTATTGGCATCATGTACATGTGTACCAAGTATGGTGTTTTTACCATACATGTGCATGATTCACCCTACATGTGCTCTATATCCGTTGGACTGTGTACATTTATTCATCTCTGTTCATGAAAATATAACAATAGATCATGCTTGATTAGGCAGGGTTTTGTGTGTGTGTGTGTGTGTGTGTGTGTGTGTGTGTGTGTGTGTGTGTGTGTGTCTAGACATAATTGTGTGTGTGTCTAGACATTCAGATTATGTCTAGACACCAGAGTCCAGATGGTGTTTTACCATGGACCTACTACACACATGGACTATGAACGCGGGTCTTTCTTTGATCCGACCTGCATCACCGCCACCTGATTATGTGCATTTCGATGATACATTCAGATGTTCGGACAATATTGTGTAATCATTCATCGTAACTGACAAAAGAACCGTTTCCCTAATTTCGGTTTTATTTCGCTGAGGTGCCTTTTCAGACTTAACTGCCTTTGGAAAATCGACAATGATGGGGAGCAGCAAACCTCAAATCCTGACAAATTTCGTGTCACAAAATTAGTAATTACTGCGCATGTAACGTTGCTTAATGGTAAGACATATAATTATGTCGTCTACCATTACTGTCCATGTTTTAATACTCTGAAACAATGTGCGAAAATGGGAAAGATTAGATTACAAATTACAACCAACCCGCCGAAATACTTGCTTTCTCTCGTCAAGCACGTGCATTTCACAAATGAAATTAACTGAGCAATGATTTGCCAATGTATACAACTGCACATGCATTTTTCTTGATTTAAGAGATTTATTATCTTCTGCGCGTGTAGTTTGTAGGTATCTCAAAGCGCCTTCTTGTTTTTACTCCAGGCTGGCAGTCGGTGATGCACGATGAGATCAAAGCAGGAAAGCACCTTTAAAATGTTATTGTGACGCTTTTAACAGAAACAGGTGTTTGAATTAATAAACGAGCGAGGTATGTCCATGTGTGGTAGGTCCTCTTTCATGAAACGGGCACAACATTGGAATGTGCAACTTATTGCAACTTCTGGCATAACGCCCTCACAAGTTCATTTTCAGAACAGGCTAATCACATTAACGTCCTTTTATTTCCCCCGAAATCTTTGAATGCCTCAAACAATTAAATCGCAAAACAATCATTAATACCACGTATGATGATTGCATGTTCTGCAATAAAGTTTAGACCAGAAATTGTAATTGCATACAATAGTTTAAACGGATGGTACAGCTTCGGTTGAGATAGGGTTGAGATTCCCAATTAACGTGTTGTGATGATGGTTTTTTGAGAAAATGATAAACCTCTTAGGAAAATATGAAAGTGCATATAATTCTAAGAGGAATTCAAAGTTTATTTGATTAAAATTGGTTTTGAAATGGCTGAAATATCTAAAACAAAGCAATCTTAATAAAAGGTGGGACCCATCTTTCATCAAGATTGCTGTGTTTTACGTTGTTTTGTGATATCTCGGCCATTTCAAAACCACATTTTCATCCAATAAACTTTGAATTCCTCTTAGAATTATATGCTTTTTAACATTTCACTAAGTGATTTCTAATTGTATCTCACAAAGGGTTAAAAGCTAAATTCTCACCTCAACCAATATCATACCATCACTTTAAGAAACACTGAAATGAAAAAAAAGAATGCCTAGCTTGGAATTTGCATAAGAAAAGGAAACCAGCTGCTACATGGCCCATATTCCCCCTCACCAAAGCCCACATAAACACACAGACACGCATACAGAACACACGCATGTCATTACAAGCACTCCCATGGCCTCACATGCAATGCTACCATGCACCACAGATACATGGATACACACCAACACTTACACACACTCCCACACCCTCACCTTACCCGTACATACCCTTTACTAAACACATACCATGAATATAATATACTTTGGGCTGCTAAACTCAGCGGGAACTCAGAGAATTTCAATATCAGTTATTCAATTTTTTTTAATTCATTTATCTATTATTATTATTATTATTTTTTTTTTTTGGGGGGGGCAGTGATCCTCATGCCATAGGCCTACCCAGTGCTCGACTAGGCTTGCTAATTCCTCCTCCTGCACAGCTAGGCCATAATGTTGTCGACAGAAGCTCCTTGGCAAAACCTAAGGTTGGTATTATTCCGCCTCAAATTACATGCATGCAAGAGCATCTCCCAAGTTTGATTTTATTGCGAGGCATTTTTTTTTCGGTCAAAGTACAGAGACGTATTTACACATATTTTGGAATTGTTCATAAGGCTCAAGCCTTGTGTCAGGATACCATTGAAAGTTTGGATTTATGGGAGATCAGAAAAAGCAGACTACCAAACCATTTATCAAGGCATCAAACAATCTCTCAATGTATACAACTTCTTTGGAGAGATGGAGAAAACTGGGAGAATGTGTAAACATAAGAATTCATCCAGATAAAGTCACAGAAACTTGTCACTAAACGAACATTTATGTGGTGTATATCACCACGCTATTTTTTTCCCAAAAGGTGCTAAATCCACAAAATCCCAACGAGATAAACATTCTTAAAACTCCAGTGTAGATACATATATTTTTTCCACAGCACATTTTCTTTTACTACATTGTGGGGTACTATTATCAGACATAAAAGTCATTGAATGAAAACACTAAAAGCGTGTGAAATAAGTACTGTATTAAGGTTTTTTACCTTTCAATCAAAAGTGGATTTAACACCTTTTGGAAAGGAACTTATACAAAGGGCGGAAGAAAAAAATGCTGAAACAAAAAGTAGAAAATTAGGAGTTTACCTACTAAAATGGGAAGATTATATAATCTGTGTTTTCCACTCAAATTCTGAAGAAAATAAAAGTATAACTCTCTGATTTTACTTACGGTGTTAAGAAGCTGTCATAATTCTAATGTAAGCAGAAAGGTGCTGATGAACATTGGATTTTTAATGCAAGGTGTAAGAGGTCTATGTATGTGTGAGATAGGTGTGGGTTTTTTTCTCATTCTAGATGATATTGCATACAATTACCAATTCTGTTTGCAATTTACATAGTAGCAAATGTAACTGTAATATTTGGTTTTACTATTGTTTTGTTATTACAATTTTTTGAACAAAATCAAGTAAAGATTTCAGAACCTGCCCCCCTTAAAAACAAATAAATGAATGAATAAATAAATAAATAAATAGATAGATAGATAAATAAATAAATAAATAAATAAATAAATAAATAAATAAATAAATAAATAAATAAATAAAGTGTGTAAGTACATATTGCTATGTTCATGTTAGTCAACCATCTCATTGTAACCACCTCACTATTAGGAATACAGGAGACTGGGGACTTCACACACTCTGCATTCACACATCACGTACCCCCCCCCCCCCCCCCTCCCCAGTCATGGACATCCTCCGTTGGTAGCTATGCACTACTCCTATTAACTACGCAAATACACACACACACACACACACACACACACACACACACACACATTGCATCACTTATGCATTTTAGCTTTTCAGTTTAACACAAATTAAGACGAAGTATGACACCTGCAGTGCTGTTGTATGTCATATATTTATTTACATATGTTTTGGTACATGAAACATATATATCAAAGTTCCTGACAATGCCTTTTTGATAAAAAAATCAGCTACATTTAAATTCTCACAATCAAATTTCTGCCTGACTCAATTACATCATTATGATTAGAGGAGCAACTATATCCTCCACAAGAAAACACGGTATTGCTTATCAGACAACAAATCCCCAAATATTATTCATGACGTCTAAGATTTACACCTATAATCACACATACATAACTTTAAAGAGGCCATTCATTGGAAGTTACACCCCTCATTAGGCAAATTGCTTACACAATTATTTACATTCATATAAAACTTCTAGTACGTACCATTAAATGTCAGTTCCAATGCCATTCCATACGCCTTCACTCTCTTCAAATAATTCACCAGATTATATTCAGCGGTCAATCAGCCATAGTTTACCAAAATAATCAGACAGTCCAAATGTCAATTCATCTGACAAACTTTGCAAGAGGGCTCCCTCTTGGGGTGAGGATTAGGCAAAGAATTTAAAGAATCTCTAATGACACTGATTGCTGGTGACCACACTGCAAGGTAAGATTTCACTTATAATATTCGGGGGAGGGTTTTGTGAGTTAAGTGTGTGTGCTTGTGGGGGGGGGGGTGTTTGTTTATTAAAAGTGAGGTTATGAGAGACAAAATCTAAATCGTTTTCATGATCATTTCTTTCTTTACAAGGATTCACCAGTACAAAATGTGCCATCAAATCAACTAATAAACTATGTACTGTAAAACATGATATATTCGCGGCACAAAATTTTCGCGACTTGGAGCTGACGGCCTTTTTCATGGCATGAAATTTTTGCCACTGGCATTCAATGCATATAGAGTAGACAAGAAATTTCACGTGCATTTTAATTTCGTGAATCTTGGCACTCACGAATTTTGTGAAATTAAAATGCACGTGAACATTCCTCGTTTTACAGTAACTTAAATGTAAGAACTTAACATAGACAATGTTTGATACACACAGAATAGTAAACAGGAGCTGATGAATTAGCCCTAATATCAACAACTCTGCTTCCTAACTGTAAATTATTTATGCTCCCACAAGTGACAATCAGTGACAAAAAGAAGAAGAAGAAAAAAAGAACATACTTCAGATTACTGAGAATTCCTTACTTTATACACTGCTAAATCCTGATGTATCTATGGTGATTTGTGATGTCAAAGACTACAGAAAAACAGTTGCAGGAAAACATGGCAAAGAAGGCAAGTTAGTTATTCACCATGCGTATAAAATGGTTACTATGGAAACACCCTACATTTACAAATCAACCCTCGGTAGTACCTATAGTACTGCACAGTCATAGAACTATTGGTGTGTGTTCATAAAATGTTTTGGCAACAAATACATATAAATGTAGGTACTGGCATTTGACTCTGGGAGTGAACTACTGAAAAAAAGTAGAGATATAGAGCACTTTAAAATGTATGGGAGGGCAATAACAACAAGCTCATAAACTTTTTACACTAATGCTTTCAGTTTCAATGACGAAAAACCAACAAAAACAAACTAAAGCAATATCATATCAAACCATATTGACTGATTCACATGGGGGGGGGGGGGGGGGGGGTAAAGTGAAATTGAGGAAATTGAGGAAAACAAAATTGCCACACTATAGACAAAATATCTTCCTATACAAGACTGACCAGCCACTGACTTAGAGTCAAAAGGGTGAAGTCAATTTTAGGTATTCCAGCCATTAGAAGCATAAGAGCAATACTCATTCTCATCTATGACGTGACACTAAAATCTCGAGTTAAATTCACTGATTTTTTTACAAATCATTACAAAAAAGGGCACATGGCAGGTTCTGGGGGAATTTTGCTCCAGAAATCATTATCTTGTCATCATTTGTATTAGAGAAAAAATTGAACTGGTGGAATTCATTAGATCTGCACAAAATCAGGAAGATATTTACCAAAGAGGGACACAGAAACTTTCAATCTTCTAAAAAGGTTGCCAATTTAAAAATCAGTGCAAGATTTACAAATGAACAGCCTTTAAAAAAAGGCTATAAGGCCAGATTACAAGGATTAGAACCAGCACTGGCTGTCGGGTTGAAGTTGGTCAAGTGGATAAGGCGCCTGTCTGGTGATCAGGAGGTCATAGGTTCAAATCCTGCCCCAGTACGTATGCCTATGTTTTACTTTTTGTTTGTGTTTTCTTTCATGGCCACTACTATTAATTTATTCAGTCCTTATTGACATTGATATAGGGCAATTTGTCAATCATTTGCATAGTCTTTTAGATTATCATGCACTATATCTTACAAATTATTTTTATCATTACAAAAAGGAGAGATATTTAGAAAAGAGTTTCTGCTGACTAAGGAGAACATGACTCAACATCCCACAGAAATTGGTTATAATACGAACTTTAAACATAATGCAAGGACACTCGGAATACACTAATGTATAATGCAATGGGAAAGCTGAGAACATACCACTAACAAAAACAGGCATATTTTGTGCACAGAAAACCAAGAAACGAGAACAATAACAGCTACTCAGTGGCTAACTGCAAAGAAAAACAAATATATCTCTCCCTTGATTAATGACAGGTGAAAAGATATGACAGGAATACCTTCATTATGTGTACACAGAAGAAACTGTACTCCTAAAATGGATCCAATATTCTGTGAATTCTAAGATAAACATCATGGCTCAGCAAAAGCTTGAGGGGAGAATGGACAAGTATAAAGTAAGTAATGACCATACCAAGGATCGTATACCATCTAAAGTTAGTATCTGAACATACCATGATAGCTGCCATGGTTATGTAAGTGCAGTTTTGTGTGTTTTGACTCTCACTTTGGTATTACATCTTTCATTATAATCTGATTTGCTCTAAAAATAATGATCCTTCATGCTTCTCTATAAGATATATAAAAAAGAACAGCCATGACATACTGATATTCAGGATAGGAAGGTAATCTTCTTGAAGGGAAGCAACATCACTGTCAAATATTTTCACATTTTCTTGTTTACCCCATAGAGAGAGCAGAAATTTCTGTGAACCCCAAAGTCTTTGTCAGATGAAGAAAGTTATCTAGAGGTCACCACGGGACACAAAAATAAATGACTATTAATACCTCTATCAACCCTCTGAGGGCAACTACCCACAGTCCTCCCCCCCCCCCCCCCCCCCCCCAGCTAAATACTGGTTAGTGATAAGGTCAGAGTAAAGATTAGGGGTAGGGGTAGGTTTCGGGTATAGAGTTTGGGTAAGGGTTAGGATTAGGTTCAGGATTAAGATTAGGGTTAGGGTCAGGGTAAGGGGGTAATTGCCCAGGGGATAATTGCCCTAGACCCGTAATAACATATCAACTTTCTAGGTACAGTTGTACCTCTCAGATATCACAAATACTTTCACTGACAACAAATCAAACAAATCTTCTAAGGAGATAACTGTTCTTCTACGGTTTCTATGGTTACAGAAATTAGACTAAATCTTATTGGATAAAACATTCTCGGGCTGCTGGGTCCAATCAACACAATCAGCAGAACAGGCTGCCACTTGCTGGAAGGTCTCATCCCACTTCATAAAGGGTCATTCTGATCCATGGCAAAGAAATTACAACTCTGGATACACACACACTCAAACTTTGAACACATGGTTCCTTCATAATGGCATGCTGTCTGTAACACAGGCATGTCTTCTTTCTTTTGTAAGTATTTGTGATTTATATTGTAAAATTTATGTGTAACATGTTGGAAAAATATGTCTTGAAATTTCATCCACCTCAGGTTACATGCAATAAAACCCAAAACTGTAAGAATTATTGTATATTCTATACGAGTTAAAAAAAAAAACCCACAAACAAACATGAGTGTTAACTTCTGTGGCAGAATTCCACATGCACATTGACAATTTGTTACAAATACTCGCACATACAGATAGGATTGTAATCGTATCAGGACATATATAAGCTGCATTATCAATAAAATATCACAAAGGTATTGCAACTTTATAGCAGAAGTACTGTTGTTACATTAATTCTTACTCTAAAATTAGTGCATAGGCCAGTTTTTGGCATTTTCCATTTCATTCTGACCAAAATGAGGGCTGTCAGCTCAGCGTACTTCTACGGGAGGGGAGAAACCTCAAGAGGACTGTAACCATGGCAACAGATGCAGACCGCAGCAAGAAAAACTCTCACTTACACAGGTGACTCTATCCCTCTCATGATTCTGCTTGTCAATTTTCATTTTACATGTGGATTTGAGATCCGACAGAAGAGTTTTGTAAAGTTCCCTCCCTTCTCAGGTTTCTTGGTCACATGTCTCTTTCATTTAGAGGACAACTTGCCACAAACTCTAGCATCAATGAAACTGTTTCCATACTTAAAGTCTATACACCCTTTTACTTCTCAATCTTCACTCCAACATTCACCCTATTTACAGCATTTTTAAGCACTTTTGTTCCACAGACATGAGCAACTATCAACTAGCCGTGCATGATTTCAGCAAGACAATTCTATCTGGTCAGTTCTGATGTAAAACCTTCACTGCATTCAAAAGTCCATTGTAACAGCTTAGTTGAGACCAACAAAAATGGGGATAAATGTGTTGAAGCAAAGTTTAACTCCAAAGAAACAAAGACACTACATATTGTACATCTCTTTAATCAAAGACAGCAGAAAATATCCCTTATCATCATATCTTTATGGGAGCAAATGCACTTTTTTTTAACTATATTTTTTACACCATAAGCACTGAAATGGCTCAACACATGAGAGATATATCTGAGTGAAATCACAAATAATATGTAAGGATTGTTATGACCAATGAAATATCAGTGAATGAACTAGAAGTGCACTCTGGACGAGTACATGAAGCTAAGACACTGTGCCATTTTGACATCTTTCATACACATGAAAGAAAGGGTTTCTCAGGACATTAGAGGGTATATGTAGACCAGATGACACACAGATTGCCAGCCATAATGTACACCTACAGAAGAGACCATGATGTGGCCATACACACAGTCAAACAATCACAAGGTTCACAGCTCTCAGCTCATGATGCTTAAATACATTAACCCGTTGAAGGCTAATCTTGAGTAAATCGGTACCCAAGCAGGTGTCTACCAGTCTACAGGTGTTCTCTATGGATTAAGTCATGGATTGCACACACATCTACTGAGCCATACAATAAATACAAATTCTCAACTTTCAGAGTTCCTTCAAACTCTGATGACATAAAATCCAAAATATACAAATAATTTCAATCCTCAGCCCCAACTACTCCTGATCTAGATAAAAGACCACCACCTAAAAACATTTTCTGCACTGCTTGACAGACGTGGAGTGACCTGGTTTGACCCCTGTGATGTCACATCAAATGCTTTGGTTGAATTCCTAATGATATTCTGTATCATCCACTAATATTCTTGGGTGAAGGTATGCTTGCCTTGTCTTTAGACTGCTTCATATGTTCAATGAAAATGTTTCTCCACAAAGAAAGTTTTTCCCACATGAATAGATAAGGCCTTTAAGAAGTATATTAGATGAATTGCTAATACATGGGATCATTTTCATCAATTAGACACACAAATAAAATTACTTTAATAATCCAGTGATTCATAGTATCATCCCCATCAACATTATGTCTTGACATTAAAGGGAACGCAAACCCAAAGAGCAATGTGGATTGAGTGAAAGCAGCAACATTAGTAGAACATTTTAGTGAAAGTTCGAGGAAAATTGGACAATTGATGCAAAAGTTATGAATTTTTAAAGTGTTGGTGTTGGAACCGCTGGATGAGGAGACTAATAGAGGTTATGACGTATGAGTGGACAACAATATAAAGAAAACATAAGTAAAATTCCACAAAAATTCATTTTTCATAAAAATTACAATTCCATCAACTTGATACCGACATATGTTAAGGGCAGCAATTATTCCCCCTGCTTTCTGAAAGCGGTTAGTCAAATGCTCTTTGATAATGCTAGAAAAGTGAATTTTTGTTGCTCTTTGGGTTTATGTTCCCTTTAAAGCTGCAGCTTCTAGGAATGGCCTGATTAGTTTTGATGACATGCAAGAGAGAATTGGGGGAATCCAATTCGTCACAATAATTACACCCATAATCATTATCTGATATCAAACATATAATTCCAGTTCAACTGGCTCCCAACCAACTCCCCATGTCAAACAATCACAAAGGTTTACAATCTAGGTAACCCAATGCTGGCTTTACTTCATCTTCTGCCGACACACTTGTAAAGTCCTCAGACTCTTTTCAAAACGTGATTTAAAACAGACTCATACTTTTGAATGTTTAGCTCAAACCACTTCCACTTTCTGAAGCAGCTCTCTAAACTTGCTCTGTTCAGCTGCAGTCTTTCTCTATACAATCCTGGTCTATGTAGCATGCATAAGCTAGATTATGGCCCCTAATCTAAAGCTTAAGTTGCACAAACATTAATCCTAAATCTTGCTGTTACGATTCTTTCAAACCCCCCCCCCCCAAGAAAAAAAGAAGAAGAAAACACAAATTGATAGCTGGTTTTGGTTTTTGTTTTTATCACTGCAGTGCAGAATCATTATAGAGACTGACAATACTTCATGGCTTATATAAAAAAAATCTTGTGGCTATGATGCAACGTTCTACCGAGAAGTGTGTCAAATCATAGCCCAGGACAATCACTTTTGGTTCCAAATTTACTGAAGCTAGAGAACCTACACCGTGCTCTGGGAGGAAGAAGAGGGAACTCTGTATCAAGGCATACAATGAAGCAGGAAGTTAATAATGGGGGAAAAAAAAGGACTGAAACTCAGCTAAATATGTGATCTGTGGTTAGACAGTGATGTCCTATCAACTCGATCATAGCCTGAAGGAGAAACTGATATAGAGGGAGATGATATGATTTTGTTCTAAGTTGCTCACAACTTTCATTCGGGGTCTTCCATTGAATTCAAGACTGTTACTGAGTCCTTGTAAGAATAGAACAGTTTTGGTACGTCAAAGGCCTGGAAATTAAAAGCACTCTCACAGACAAAGAGTATCATCAATCACTATACATGGCTGATGATAATATTTCCTGCTTCTAGAGTAATTCAGAATCACTGTATAATCCTCTTTCTCCCCTTCTGCTCTTTCAAACAAACTGGTTCTGTTTCAACCACACCTTTTGAACTCCATTCAAATGAAAAACAAAATATTATTATGAAAGTGATGATGCCGGAAACTTGGCCAAGAATATTTTTGCTTAGTCATGCAGGCATGGAAAAATGAACCCATAAATCAGAAATAGTTTGAGTGATGATGACTGCATGAACAGAGAAGGAAGAGCATTTAAATGCCCATGAAGTGACCAGCATGGCATCAAGGGGTTACTTAACTATGATGTTTTCTTGATAAAACCTTGACTGTTCCATGTCTACACACACAGAGAAGAAAACAAAGTGGAGCGATTTATTTTCCCTTCATTGGAAGAAACTTACCAGTGGCGGATCCAGAGGGGGGCGCAACCGGCGCACGCCCCCCCCCCCTTTATTTTTCGTAAAAAACAAAAGAAATGAAAAGAAAAACAATGAAATGAAACTTGGAAGTGGCACCAGAAATATCAGTCACGCCCCCCGTTTACAGAATTCCTGGATCCGCCCCTGCTTACATTATTTTCATATCAGAGAAAGTTGTTCAAAGCCTAGTCCAATGCAAAAAAATCTTACTATGTATTGTGTATTATAGGAAATATACCTACTTCTAGTCCCAAATGGGCATATGAGCACAGGTACATTTAAGAGGTAAATAAGCATTCGTTATCACTTGCCCAATTGTGAGTTTTACTTGCCCTGGACAGGCTGGCAACTGAGTTTGTAACATCTGTGATATTTTACAATGGATGCAGTCATATAGAATACCAATGGCATAATATGTACTGGTAATATAAAGTAAAAAAAAAAAATACAGTCAAATGTAAAACCATTGGAACGTGGAGAAATTTGCTATTTGTGAGTTGTACAAAGGATCTGATGTTTAAATGGTCAAAAAGAACTGTTACATTTGTTTGCCTGAACTTTCTCACGATCACATTCTGCACTTTTTCAGCTTTATTATTCCTTTTATGACCACTTTCTCTCATAGAGGAAATCCTTATTACACAGACAGTTGTCCATCGACTGAGCCAGAACTCCAACATAAACTCCAACGAGCAAAATTCAGCTCAAGAACCCCAACAGAGATTTGTCACAGACATCTGCCACCTTCACAGCACAAAGGATAACATGAAAACCAAAGATGGATGGAGAATGAAAATTGGCATGCAGAAGATATGCTATACTTTGCTATTAAAGAACAGAATATTGATATGAGAAGCTGTTTCTAACTATATCTTTTACTGTAAATCCTTGGTTAAAGTTTGTACTGCAGATATGAATAAACCATACAAAAAACATATTCTAATCATGCTTCTGAAATAGTAGAATATCAAAAACTATGCATAAAAAAACAGTATGATGATATCAGTAACAGAAGAAATGATTCTTTCATTGGTATGTTCAACAGATATATGAACACTTGCCTGTCTGCCTGTTCAGATAAATATGCAATGCCACTTATGCATGAGGGTCATCAGAGATGTGAAATGCCCAATCCCCATTACAATAGAGCTTTTGAAATACGAAACTCACATGAACAGTTTTATGGCAGAGCCGACATGTGTGCACACTGCATACGTAGGAAGGTGTGTTGAAACCTACTTGAGGAGAAATGGGTTATCTTTAATATTCTTATGTTGTTGTTTTTTTCATTTTTTTTTTCTTCAAAATAATGTTTCATTTTTTTCCACCACCAGTAGAGATGGCATCATTTCTTGAGAGTACCCGAGTCACTGTTCTTAGGCCGGTAGCACTCCTCCCGGTTTTGAGTCACCTCCTGCAGTGCTTTAGTCTTCTCCAGATCAAGATGGATGTACTCCACCTGGTCCTTGGGTGAGGTGGCCTTGGGAGGGGGCGCGCTGCTCCCCTGGGTGTCGCTGTCGTGGTCCAGCTCTAGGTACTCTACGGTGTGGCTGCGGGGTGGGAGTGTCGGCGAGTGGGGGTGGATGGCTGAATCGATGCTGGCGTGGCGCGTCTGAAAATGATGAAACTGTCGTTGGTCATATTTGCAGAGGGGGAAAGTGGCAGGTTATTGGTGATTTGGGAAGGTGGAGGAGGGGGTGGGATGAAGATGTTGAGGATGACGGTTGAGGAGACGAATCCCGAGAGGAAATAGTGCACGGCAAGGGAAGAAAAGAGAGAGAAAGAGAAGAACATTTTTGTTTGAATGTACCACAGCACACAGGACAACACCAGCGATTGCTTTCATCAACCTTCTTTTCTTCTACATCAGTTCCTTTTCCTAACTTGAAAAAGAAAAAAACAACAACAACAACTAAGTGGCTATAGTTTGCAGGCAGGTTTGCATATGATTTGAAAATAAAATTTACTAACAGGGGCAGGCAGTATAGGCTAGGTGGATATACTACCATTCAAACTAAATGTGCTAACTTATAGATTGGCAATAAAATTGCAAACTCATTTGTATTTCTTTCATTGAGGACTTTAATGCCCTTTATAATTGATTCCCATTTCCCAATGCATCAAATGTTACTTGTGATGTGTCGGAAATCTCACAAATCATGCATGTGATTAAAATGAATGCTGAATCTAACAGCTTCCCTTTACACCATCTTTGGGTTAGCTGCATCTGTTTCCGATATAATTCTTAAAATCATTTTGTCATGAGGCGAATGCACTTTGCACAGAAGTTACAGCTGTTTCCTTTCCGAACAGGATTTAAAAAAAAAAATATGCCTCTAATGACAGGGAAATATCCATGCCTCTTTATATGTGTAGGAGATGCAAGTTCAGAGAGAAAAGCAGAAATTTGAGTACACTTAAACCCCATGGAAAAAAAAAGAAACATTGAATAGTTCCGTACTTGAGAATGGCTTGAAAAGCTGAGTGATTGTGCAACATAATCTTGGTGCATGTCGTGCTGTGGTGGTACATAGCAAACAAAAACAGATAGGAAGGCTAATGTGCGAGGGTACACAAAGAAACAGCAGGTGAACTAAAGCAATATAACATGGTGAGATGAAAACAAGTGTATCCAAAATAAACACCAAACTGATGATGTCATAACTTGCAATGGATGAAAAATACATCTATCACTGGATCTTATTAGAAATCCAATTCTGCAATCATATGTGACCCGCTACAACAAAAGGATTCGAAAGTCGAGGGAGGTCGATTTTCTGAAAATGACATGGCTTTATTCCCTTACTCTTCTGCTTCAATCTCATATATAACATGACTCATAAAAGTAGCCAGTTGCGGAATGAGACCATGTTGAGTGGTCTAGGAAATCAGCATTTCAAGAAAACCGCATTCAAGAAAACCGCCTTCAAAGTTTTCTTTCCAACCCAATCGTGATCAAGGGGAGGTAAGACAGTTTTCACCTCTTGACAATGGAAGGTCCACTCATAGCAACACCCCCCCCCCATGATCATTCAAGCTTAGTGCCAGCGGTCTACGCATGACCAATCAGTAACCAGGATGCCACGCACTGACCAATAAGATCACTCCCTCATTGCTGGGGGCGGAGTTTATCTGCCGCACTACATTCAAATCTTTGGACACATTACTGTTCCATTGAAAGTCAGAAAATCATGGCCCAGAAAAATGATAATTTCTTGCCTTCATTTGAATAGCTTCGAAAATTTGGCAGATGATAGACGAAACAGACTACAACATCATGCCAACAACAGAAGTTCGGTGGTTCTGACTGATTTTGATGATCTGACTTCAAACTAGATTTTCTTGACTCAGCCGTCAGTGACTTTCGGATCTTTTTGTTGTGGTGGGTCACATATGGGAAATATCATAGCATGTAATAAATAGATGAAGGATGGTAATAACATTGCATGCATAATAAACTAAAAACCAAAGCAAAATATCTTCTATCCATTAATTAATCACATATGATGGAGTTTGGCAAACTTCATCTCATTTTCATTGGGTGCTTGTGGAATTTTGGGTAAAATCAAGATGAAAATGATGTTTCTGCTGTAAATATTGCATTAGAAGGTGCAATGAAAAGATATGACAACGTCTACAAGACCAGCCAAACTATCACAAGCTGCAAGTACCTATTGTCTGTTTACTACCTCTATAAACATTGCAGACTGTATTACATCATTAGTTTAATTGACTCCATATAAAAATCACATGAGAAAACATCACAAACACATACAATACTACCAAAATGTTGTACTTTTTGTATGTTTATATAACATTAAGACATCAATCGCCAGCCATAAATAATGCATCCTATAAACATATATTACTTTGTATAAATTTCATAATAACAAATGAATAACCAACAGCCTGATATAGACAAGCCCACTACAATGTTTACAAAGGCATCTACAAAGGCTTTGATATAACTTCTGGCATACCAGGAAGAAAAGAAAAAAATCTAATCATGGCAGCTTACACAGTGTCATAAAATATATGTCTGACATGGAGACTAAAAACTGGTGATCATTTTGAAAATTCCTCTGAACAGATTAAAGGGAGTAATTCTACACTTTTTGTGAAATATTATGTAATAGATGGGGAAGGTATATAGGGGAACCCCAAAATAACAGGCAAAAATTTTGGGTTCTTGGTGTGAATGTAATGTATGCCCACAGGCATTCTTTTCTCTGTATGAAATTGGAATCAGGCTTTTTGGTTTCAAACAAAATGATAAAAGAATTAAAAGGACACATCAATTTCTCTACTGAAATTGAGAATTATCACATCTTCTTCAGCAACCAACTGTCATCTTAGCAAAAGTTTTCTGACAGGAGTGGGGGAGGAGGTTTGGGGGCTTGCAACATTGGCGGTACTTCCTTGAATTCATTGATAGTGGAGCAGAAACAGGAGATAGCCATATAAGGAAATCTGCAAACTTTTGAGGCTTGGATGCTGATCTTAAAATGGATAATAAACACAGACTGCTCTCTGGGACTCAGGATGCTCAGAGGACTGTCAAACACACATTAATGCCCATAGGAGGAAGTTTGGCTTGGCTAAGCCAGCGACTTACGTCACAGCTTGGCTGGCGTCTTGTTTCGAGCAGTTACACTGTCTGTATCCTGGGCACAGTGACTTCCATACTTTGTAAATGCCTATTTTTCATATCTTTCTAATGACCTTCTGCTAGTTTCAAGTCTTAACAATGCTTCTAGCACCCTGGGATTAGGGGTGGAAGTAAACAAAGCCATTTGTGTCTTGGCCTTGGATGCCACTTACAAAATCTAAAATAGTACAGTCTGTGCATGCTTTGTTGTTGCTTTGTTTTTGCGCTGCCAGGCATAACAAATCTGCCTGCCAGGTACAACAAATCTACCAACTACATAATAACATGGTCACTTCTCACAGGGTGGCAAGTACAGTAGTATGAAGTAATCTGTAGCATTCCCAGCAAAGCACTTGAAAGGAATTTCAGAGCATTGGGATATAGTAGCGGACACAAGTTCATTCTGAGTTCCAGTCACCATTGTCAGCCATTGCTACAGAGGAGGTGCTGTTCTCAACTGCTTACCTCTATCCTGGGCTTTGTGGAAGGCGGCGCGTCCGTGAAGACGTAGGCATCGTCAACCAGAGATGTTGCCGAAGATGGGGGCACTGAGTACGGGTCTACCATCAGCTGGGAGTGGTCCGGGTGGGAGCTGCTGGAAGAGTGGATACTCCGGTGGGGGCGTGGTGGGGTGCTGGGAATGGGCGGAGAATCCCGGTGTCGGCTTCATACAAAGAAAAGAAAGAGAGAGATGATGACAATGATAATGACGAGTGGGGCACATGAGGTTGTGAAAACCAGTAAATGGAGACCCTTAACCTGTTCAGGACGGTTTGATTTTGCTACAACACGCATTTCCCATAGACACTTGCCCGAGTATACTCAGGGCTCGTCCTCATCTAGGCAAAGCTTATTTTAACTCCTTGTAGTGAAAGGAAAATATTTCCAATTAATTTCTTTCCTTTAAAAAAAAAAAGCCCCATCATCATTGGATTTTCTTCTATGGAATTCGAACATCATCTTGGTGGCCTTTAATCTTGACCTTTGACCCTACTACCACCATCATATGCAAATTATGCAAATAATCACTGAATAATTTCTATCCCATCTGTCCACTGACATCACTAAGGGTGGGATTTCACGGAGCACGCGAACGATTTGCAAAGGACGCGAATGACAAAATCCAACATTCGGAAAAGTTTTTCTCCGAATGTTTTCCGACAATGAAGCCGAAAACTATTCTTGCGCAATTTGTGCGAAGTTTCCACGACGTATGTGCGAATGTCGTGTGTATCATTGCTAAAGTACAGCATGTTACGTACACGAAGAACAAGCGACGGAAATGCGAACAACGAAAAATTTTCAATAATCATGGGAGAAAATGTACCCAAGGAGAGGTGGAAGCTGTCTTGAGTTGAATTTTTTTCTTCCTCTATTTCTCCTTTCTTTTTCTCTCATTTCTCTATCGTGTGCTTGCCTACATTCTTTTTCTTAATACCTATCTCCACTATAGTAAGGAGCATTTGATTTTTTTTTCAGTTCCTCCGACACATAATCTCTATAGTTCAAATGAAATTTTACATAGTTAAGATATATTCTAAGTGTATTCTGCGATTTTTTTGTATATCAAACATCTCTTTATCTTTGCTAGTCTTTAATTTCTTTTGTTACTATAGTTGTTAAAGGACAAGTTCACCTTCATAAACATAAGGATTGAGAAAATGCAACAATATTAGTAGAACACATCAGTGAAAGTTTGAGGAAAATCGGACAATCGATGCAAAAGTTATGAATTTTTAAAATTTTTGTGTTGGAACCGCTGGATGAGGAGACTACTACAGCTTGTGAGTCATATGCGTACAACAGGATAAAGAAAATGTAAAGAAAATTCAACATATTTTCACTTTTTTCGCATAATAAAAGAGCACTTGACTTGTCTCTTTCTAAAAGCAGGGGGAATAATATTACCCCTAACATATGTCGGTAACGAGTCAAGGGAATATGTACTTTTTTCAAAAGATGGAATTTTGTGAAATTCTCTTTATATTTTCCTTATATTGTTGTACGCATGTGACATCTAAGTTATTCATACACTGCAGTAGTCTTCTCATCCAGCGGTTACTACACAAAAACTTCAAAAATTCATAACTTTTGAACGGATTGTCTGATTTTCCTCAAACTTTCAATGATGTGTTCTACTAATATTGCTACATTCTCTCAATCCTTATGTTTATGAAGGTGAACTTGTCCTTTAATAATTCTTTGATGTTTAGATGTATTCTACAATTTTTATCTGCAGAAAACGTATAAGTCATGCATCACCCAAACGTGCGCTAAACGTTCGCGAGAATGTCTCAAAAGGTACGCGAACCGTTTGCAATTACGTCGTAAAATGATCGGAAAAACTTCGCAGATTTCGCGTAACATACGCGAGATATTCTCCAAAGTTTCGGAGTCTGTTTGGGGTTTCACGAACATTTTGCGAACATCGCGCGTGTCTTGCGAAGGTCTTGCGCATATGACGAAGCTTTCAAGACAATTTCGAGAACAATTCACGAGCAAATCACGACCAAGTGTGCGGAAAAGGTTCGCAAAAAATTTCAAACTTTTTTGAAATTCTCGCCGAAGTAAAAACGACATTCGCGAACAACTGACGACGCTTCCGAACGCTCACGACCGTTTGGCGAACTTTTGCAGACTAAAATACGAATGCTGGATTTTGCCATTCGCGTCCTTCGCAAATCGTTCACGTGCTCCGTGAAATCCCACCCTAAAGAGCATGGTCAGCTGAAGTGTTGTCAAGGCATGTCTTTCTATTTTTTGCAGAACTACCATACAATTTCACCTTTTCCATTCATGTTTGGCCAGAGGTTTTATGACTTTTGAGCTTTGCTCTAAAGGATTTCCCCCAAAAGCAACTCAGCGCATCTACACCTCATGAAGCATACCTGGGCCAAAGCATTACAAAAAATCCCCAGACCTTGTTTCTGTTTTTAAATGACAAAATCTGCAAAACTGCAAAATCTGGGTGAGATGGACGGAAAGACTGACAGACAACCAGAAGACATGTTGCCTCCCACACTCTTCAGTACAGAGTCATAATTATGCACCAAAAAACGCTTGCACATTTCATGTTGTTTCAAGCTATGAAGTTTTTACACAAGTTCTAAAAGAAACTGCTGAATGCGACCATTTCTTCATTTCAGAACACTAAATATATTGACTCCTTTACTAGCAGTAATGACAAAAAAAACCCCTAAAACTTCCAAATTTGATTCCCATTAGTTTCACACAAGAAAAAGGGAGAAAAATAAGTTGAACAATGCATTATAAGATGCAACCTTGAATGCATATAACATGGTTTCAATGCCTCTGTTTCTATTTTGTAGGCAAATTTCCTCTTCTGCACTGAATATTACATCACGCTGTCAGGGGGTTCCCCTAAACAAGCTTTGTCCATTGTCAGAAACTCTGTTGAGGAATGATTGCTATCTACTAAATATCTTAAAAGACCTGGAAAAGCTGAACTTTAACTACACCATAAAATGTTGTTTGTAATTTGAAGGACAGTACCAAGAAAAAAAAAAAAGGACAGAACCGAGAAAAAAAAAAGAACTCTTAGTTCATGGAGCAAAAAAACAACAACAAAACAATAAAATACAAAAATTTTAAAGAGGAAGGTCCGAGAAAAAAACCCAAAACCAACGTGGCCATGGAAAAAGAAATAGAACGTAATTTTCACTTCCCGCAATTACTATCAAAAATAAAATAAAGATTGCTGTTAGACTGACTGTGAGTGTGGAGCTAGCAAAGGGCAATGCATCTTTCACTGATACAATACACACACCATTTATTTTGTGGGGCTTTTATTTCCATGAATTTCGAGAGTCAGGTGCTCTTTGTAAATTAAACAACACACGAAAATATCAACTCTTATCCCAACATGAATGCAACATCTACGCATACACGTACTGGTTTGTAGTGCACAGTACATAAACAAGGTGCATGAAAATAATATACAGTAGTATAGTAGACACAAGTCTCAGCGTACCTACTGTGTGAATGGATGCACTTACTTCATTATTTCTCCGTCCATTTTCGTACTTCACGATTGCAAATCTAACCACAAGCAAAATCGTTGGGAAGTCCCGATTTGTGAAAAACTAGACTCGCTAAATATACGGTGTATACGGAATTAATCTGAAAACAGTTTGCATCTATATTGAGTGTGAGAGTTCAGTCACCGATGATGCTATGTCCAAGCTTTCTTTCTTCTTTTTTTGTTGTTGTTGTTGATTAAAATAAGAATGACAGAGGAAGAAATGTAATGGTATCACAAGACTTATATGGTGTGATGACTAAGCTACGGGATTTTCTCAGCCAGTCAGCATTCACAGCACACAAAGAGTTGAACGAAAGGGAAATCTTACAGGGGAACTACTAGACCATACTACAAAAGGACTGAACAAGATAACATCGACTCTTTCGATCTTTGCAAACACCCAGTGTGCCCTACAGTACTGCCAAACATTGGCGGAGGAAATGAAAAAAAATAAATGAAAACAAATCTACACTGTATGCGTAAAGGTGCCATGGACAATACATACAGTGAGACGGGGCTGAGTGTGGGACAGGTACCTATTACTTGATATTGATTGTCAAAGACTGTTGCAAGCACAATAGTGTCTGAGCACTAAAAAGAAAAGTCGTAAATGGTTCACTGCTAAGATAGTCAACCATGCAAATGTAACAAAAAAGTTTTCATACATTGAGGACTTCCCTTTTTCTCGAAGAGTTACTCAGACATGCGCATGGCAAAACAAATACACATTTAAGTCATTCATCCTGATGGTAGACTAGCAAAAATTTATGACTGAATAAAAGTGCATGGGAAAGGCTTTGTGATACTTGTGAATGATAGGAAAGCATTTTTAAAACTTGAGATGTGCAAAATGCGCAAAGGAAGGATTCTAACAAGCAAAGATCAATGGCATGGACTTGGTGCAAAAGGCATAGACATTGCCATGGATGTTACCACGGCAACCGCATCCTGCCCATCTCACCTTGACGATTTCCTGCTGAAGCTCTTGGTGCGATGGTTCTGGACGGGAAAGTCTGGCGGAAGCTCCGGTCCCGTTGCATAGAAGCTACCCTCCATGCCAATCATGTCTGGGTTGATGATGCCTGGTTGGTGGTGGGGGTGGGGTGGGGGGAATAATACCATGAATAATGGTGAATACAATAAAAGAGGTTGGCACATCCAGAAGACCACTGCATATATGGCAAGTTTTTATTTTAACAAATTTTGTGAGTCTGGTATACTCTTTGCAAATTTCACAAAGTCTGAATATATCAACACTGATCCCAACATGAATGCTACAATTTTGTATGTGCACGCGTACCAAGACAAGTACTGGTATGCAGTACACAGTACAATAACAAGGTACCTGATAACACTGTACATTGTAATCATGAATTTGACCACTAGCAAAAGAAAGTCCCGATTCACAAAAAATTAGACTTGTTAAAAAAACAAGAGACCCGCGGGTCTAGCGCTCACCTGAGTATCGCAAGTTCACCTTTCACGCAGTCACTAATCTAAATTATTCACAGCTCTACCAAAATTTGACCAGGCATTCTCAAGTAGAAGATGAAACTGTACAATAAGGGCCCAAATTTTTTAAGATTCCTTAATTTGGGGGGGGGGGGATTGGGGCCCCCTGGGGCCCTCTGGGTGGGGCATGGTGCCCATTTTTATAAATTGAGATTCTGACCCCCTAGGGATGCTACCTGCCAAGTTTGATGAAAATACATCATGAGGTTTTCAGGAAGAAGATGAAAATGTACAATTCAGGTCCCCATTTGGACCTTCCCAACCAACCCCCCCCCCCCCTGCCCCCAAGAGGGGCACCCCTTGATCTCCTATGAACAAACTTGAAAATACAGTCATTAATGTACTCACTCATAGTATTATCTTACCTCTATAACTTCTGATTCTAGAGAAGATTTTTAAAGATTCCTTCATTTTGGGGGTTTGGGGCCCCCCTGGGGGCCCCCTGGGTGGGGAATGGTGCCCATTTTAAGAAATTGAAATCCTAACTCCCTAGGGATGCTACCTGCCAAGTTTGGTGAAAATGGGTCATGGGGTTCTCAAGAAGAAGATAAAAATGTACAATTTAGGCCCCATTAGGACCCCTCCTCACCCCCCTCCCCTGGGTCCCAAGGGGGGCACCCCTGATTCTGCCATGAACAAACTTGAAACTACAGTTATCAATGTACAAACTCATAGTATTAACTTAGCTCTATCACTTCTGGTTCTGGAGAAGAAGATTTTTACAGATTCCTTAAGTTTGGGGCGTTTGGGCCCCCTGGGGGCCCCCTGGGTGGGGCATGGTGCCCATTTTAACAAATTGAGTTCCTAACCCCCTAGGGATGCTACCTGCCAAGTTTGGTGAAAATGGGTAATGGGGTTCTCAAGAAGAAGATGAAAATGTACAATTTAGGCCCCATTAGAACCCCTCCCCACCCCCCTCCCCTGGGTCCCAAGGGGGGCACCCCTAATTTTGCCATGAACAAACTTGAAACTACAGTCATCAATGTACTAACTCATAGTATTAACTTAGCTCTATCACTTCTGGTTCTAGAGAAGAAGATTTTTACAGATTCCTTAATTTTGGGGGGTTTAGGCCCCCCTGGGGGCCCCCTGGGTGGGGCATGGTGCCCATTTTAACAAATTGAGTTCCTAACCCCCTAGGGATGCTACCTGCCAAGTTTGATGAAAATCGGTCTTGGGGTTTTCAAGAAGAAGATGAAAATGTAAAAAGTTTACGCACGACGCACGACGGACGCCGGACGACGCACGACGCACGACGCACGACGCACGACGGACGCCGGACGAAGGGCGATCGCAATAGCTCACTTGAGCCTTTGGCTCAGGTGAGCTAAAAATTTACTCATTATAATATACGGTCTATACAGTAAGCTAGCTGTAGTTCTCATTTGCAATGCATGATGTAATGGTTTGGACACATATTATAATAACACTCTCACTTTCTGGTAGAATACATTATTGCTGCACATAACTGTCACATTAAGAGATTTAATTTCCCAATCCAATGAATATGAAAGAATAGCTAACTGATAAGACACTCTGATTGATACCACTTTTGATTACACAGCAGTCCTAAACATTCAAGCTCTCATGATCGTCAGTTTGATAATGAAGCATAATTAAAATTTATATATACTGCAATCAATCTTTAGTTATATACATACTGCAGTCAATCTTTAGGTATACATAAAGCAATCAAACTTTTGTTTCATATGGGCCAGGAAGGTGAAATTTTATCTTTTTCCAATAAAACGGACTAAGGAGCAACAGTGAAGCTTTATCTGCAGCTGGGCTACTAATCACCGAATGTGAAATCATGTAAGTGGAGGGTGCACTCAGAGGTAGACTTAACACTACGTAGAGCGACATACTAGAGTCTGTACTCCTGGGCTTGTTTCTCCTGTCAATAGGGGGCGGCACACTGTCGCCACTCGTCGTGGATGAGATGCTGATGGTTGAACTGGTGCTGGGGCGGGGCGGCCGTCGGGGCACGGCTGGGGCGGCAGAGGGAACCTGGGAGTTCATGTTGGTGTACATGTCTGGGCTGGCCTCGTTCTGACTCTGCATGGGCATGTAGCAGTCCTCGGTGATGGCGCCCCCTAGAGGCAGACCCATCTTGGGACTCTCGCTGCTTCCTGTACAATGACCCATACACATATCCATTGAATCAACATACTTTAGCTACGGTACAAAATCATTGCCCTAGCGAGATCTGAAATCAATGTGGTGTGAACATATTCTAAGTTGGCTAAACTTTGGTATATGAACATATCTTTTGAATGGAAAGTATACCCAATACTTCAAAACATTACCTGTTGTTGGGGCAAAATTAGGAATGCAATGGACTTAGTAGTAATGACCATAGAACAAGTATGGATGCCATGAGATGAAAAGAAAAGGGTCTTATAAAAATGAAATGCTTCTGACTCAAGGTGTGCATTTAGGGACGTTCATTTCCAGTAAATTTAATGCATTCCTAATAACAATTCTCATCTTCTTATCTTGCAGACAGGTTGATCCCAGAGAGTAAAGAATGAGAGTGCACTACTATACCTTGCATGGCCATGTAACTACCAGGTTGCTGCTGCTGGCCTATTGGGGAGGCACTCTGGCCATTCTGAAAGCCCAGTGGCACACCACTGGCTACTCTCCCACCAGCCAACGTGTTGGACCTCATGGCCAGGTAGCCTCTACCAGGCGGCATGTGGGAGTTGGGCCTAGCAGCAATGGAAGAACTGGAGCGCTTGGTGTTGATGTAACCCACGGGAATATGCTGTTCTAGCCACTTGTGCTGGCCTCCCATTGTTGGTGGGAGTGGACTGTTCTTCTGGGGAGGGGTGGACCCACTGTTTAGCTCCATGCTGCCCAACCTCCTGCGCACCTCTTGGGGAGAGATATGGTGGTTGGACTGAGGCGGGATGCTGTAGGTTTCGTCCACACTTGGTGGAGGTGTGGGTGTGCACATGTAGGAGGGCTTGGCGGGGCGAGGAGGGGCCTCCATGGCATCCGAAGCCGGGCCCATGTCCCTGAACATGCTGAATGAACTGTTCGACCCGATGGACGAATTTAGGTCCATTGCTGGCACAGGGTCATAGGTAGAATGTTCAAGGTCTCCGTTCGCAAAGGACTGATGCGCATTGTTTTGAGAGATCTCTTCAAAGGACCGCGCCAAGTCATCGGTGGATTTGCTGAGTGGTTCTGACGGCCTCAGGTGCGAGGGAATGGGCTGCTTTGGGGTTTTTTGAAGCGGACTTGGCAAGACATCGTACGTGCTCTCAATTGGTGGGGACATGGGTGGAATATCATAGGTATTCTCTTGCTGTTGGTCAACACTGCCCCTCACAGGAGGTACCTGGTAGATCTCGTCAGTAGTTGGAGGGGGTGGGGGTCTCGGTGGAGGTGCATCGTAATTTGACTCCATGACATCACTCTCGGTACTCTCAAACATCATGCCTGAGTTCCTTTCGCTTGACCCGCGCACAAAATCATAAGAAGAATTCCCACCAGTGTCATCCGAATTTGAAAAGGACCCTCTACTGCCCGCAGAAGAGATCTGCCTATCAAACTTGTAGCTCATTGGATCCTTTGTTCCTGGGACCACTTTATAGATGGACTCCTCCGTTCTAGGTCTCCGCGGGACAGGAGGGGCATCACTTATCTGGGCTGGAGGTACATCATAAATATCCATAGCGCCCTCAACCTGCGACACTGGTCTGGATTCCGGTGGAGAGGGCGCTGTATCACTGGGTGCGCTACTTGACGTGCTGCTCAGAGTGTCCCACTTCTTCTGATGCTGCTGCGCCTGCAAGGCGGCCGACAGCTGGCCGTTGACCTTCGGAGGCAGCTGGTGGTTGGACGAGGGGTTGTCACCCGTGTTGCACTCGTCCAGCTGGATGTACGACTCATCTCCATTTGTACGTGCGACCGGCTGTGCTGTCACCAGGGTGGTCTCCACCGGTTCTGGTGGCAGGCCGTCAGGTACATCACCAATGTCTGATACTGTCAATGCAAAAAGGAGATAAAAGATAATGATAAGAGGATCAGCTAATGAAAGGACATAGTAAATCCTCTAAAGCTGCCAGGTACAAAAGTTTTGCAACCACATGGGACTGTTATAAACTTTACTTAATGCCACAGACAGAAATATGGACAAATGGGAAATTTAGCTCCGCAAATCATCTATCAGTCTACATAGCTTTATACTCTCTGCAACCACTGAAGGGAAAACACAATCCATTTGGAACAGAATACCAATTATCCTACGAAAAAGTAGAATGAGTAAAGTATGAAATCTAATGAGTCTGACACACACAAATCATTGGACATGGCTTTCAAAATTGAAAGGATAACATCTTGGAGTGAAGAAAGTTTTATTCTACTATGATTGAGCAAAAGTTTTTTTTTTCACTGCCTGGAATGTTTCTCACCGCCCTGATGATTTACTAAAGCACCAAATGCAGCAGACAAAATTCTGACATCCTTCAGGGTTATCTACTGTGTCACTGATAATCACACTGACTTGATTAACAAGACCATACTGTATACGCTGAATATTTTGCGAGGTTTTTATTTTTGCTAATTTCGCAAGTCAGGTCCTATTCGTGAAATTAAAGACACGCAAAAATAATGACTCTGATCCCGATATGACCATGATGCACACGTATACATTTCTTTATTCAGTACAGTTGTACTCCACGATCACGAATTTAACCACTTACGAAATTGTTGGGAAGTTCCGATGCGCCAATTATTTAAAATAGCCTCATATATGGTGTATACAGTATCAGATGTCAATATTGCAACTGTCTGCCTGGTCTGAACCAGGTACGACCATAAAAGGTGTCACACAAAATCACTGAATTGATCAAGTTTTTTGCTGTTACTTTACATCAGTGCTATATAAGGCTTTCTTTTTTCATCAGTGCCACCCTTTTTTTTTACATTCATACATTAGGGTAAAGATGAGCGCTCTATTAAATTTCTTAATCTTTTCGGGACAAGGAGAGTTAACTTCGTTTTTGTGTGTGTATGTGTGTGTGTGTGCAAAATAACAAAAGCCATTTGCTGGCTACACCGCTAGCTTTTACCCACGATGCATCTGAGACATGAAATACTTAAAGCTAGTCTGTGTGGAGCTTCTTATAAATGTTTGAGCACTATCAAAACTAAACGTCAATAGCTCTTCCTGTATGTGCCCAACAACACATACCATGTACACACACGTTACACGCAAACACACAACACTGATAACACAACAAACACACATTTACCACAGCACAAACACTAACGCACTGCATGCAATTTTGAGTGCAGACATTCTATTCACTACCCTCATGCTCTTCATGACAGCTGTACTTTCATTAAAACAAAACAAAACAAAACAAAACAAATTTTCCTGAAGATCTGAAATCTGAATCCTGCTCAGTTAATCAAACATTTTGAAGCTGACAATATAAATGCACAATACATACTTCATATCAACACATAGTGGACTACAAGTGTACCTCTATGACGAGCATGGGATTGATGTCCTAACAAAGCACCATGGATTGGGAGTTAATCGTCAAGCTGTACTAATTGGGGGAGGGAGGATTACTTTTTCATTTCTTGGCCCATCCAAAACAACACTTTAGCTTTAAAAGATAGTATAGTTTTGGTTGAGATGGGTTTCATGTTTCCAACTTTTTTTGTGAGATAATGAGAAACTTCTTATGAAGTGTAAAAGAGCATACAATTCTAAGAGGAATTTAAAGTTTATTTGAAGAAAATATGTTTTGAAATGGCTGAGATACCCAAAAACAAAGAGGTCCCAATGAAAGGTGGGACCCACCTTTTATTAGGACAACTTTGTTTTACTTTATGATATCTCAGCCATTTCAAAACCAGTTTTCATCAAACAGACTTTGAAATAAATAAACAACAAACTTTGAATTCATCTTAGAATAATTGTATGCTCTTTAATATTTCATAAGTGGTTTCTAACTATCTTGCAAAAAGTTGAAATCTGAATCCCCATCTCAACCAAAACTATACCATCCCTTTAAAGCAATAAGGAGCATTTCACTTAGAGCTGGCCTCGGAAGATGTCGCCATAGATACCAGGAGATACCCTGGATGACATCAAACATTAGGCCTCTATCATATTAGGTTTTTATGTTGCAGTGTTTCTGTTTCTACTCTCGCTTGCATTATCTTGACTTTGTAATCACATAATATCAATCATATGCCCTGCCCATTAAACTGATACGGGTCCCTTTGAGGAATCTTGGGTCTTTGAAAACTTCTTAATCAATACCTGCCAAGGATAGCAAGTCATTTACTTTGACATCTCTTCTTTAAACTGCATCATATAAAGTGATCATCACTGTTCCCTGGTTCCATGAAATTTGCTCCAGCGACAATTGTTCCCATGAAATATCTGCACGCTAAGCCACACATAAAACCTACTCACAACATAACCCTAATCCTAATCCTCATCTGCGCATTAAACTAAATCTAAAAGCCTATCATACCCTTACCCTAACCCTAAGTCCTTGGAAAAAATTACACCGGAGCAAATGTCGCAGGAGCAAACCTCGTGCCACCCTGTTCCCCAGCTCTTTAAAGTAAATATCAGTTTGCAAATGAAGCTTTAAGTCATACAATTATGCCCAAAATTAATCATTTTGACTAATTCAACAAAAGTCTGAATATTGGATTGTTACTATCACCATCATTACTATCAGTCATCACTATAAGGAGCAGTTGTAGTAGTGGTCATAGTAGAAATAGTAGTGGATTAGCATAATTGTCATTGGTCCCTTTTCTTCTTATTATTATTATTCTATTTGACACTTCATAACTGATAGATTTCTATGTAATTTAAAACGATATAAAATGCCCATAGTGATGATATGTGTGAACAATTTCCTTTGCATCAGTCTGAGCTGACAGAATACTGAAACAGTTGAAATGATAAATACAAAGTAGTCCTCGGACCTTCCTCAGTGTGGTCAGACTAATGTCTAGTCAGTAATATAATATGTCATATACATATATCACTTTGTTACCAGTCAAAACTGGTTCCATGACATTTGCTCCTGCAACAATTGCTCCCATGAAATATCTGCACGCTAAGCCATAAATAAATTCTACCCACAAACATTATCCTAACCCTAATCTTAATCCTCATGTCAAACTAATCCTAAAATCCTATCACAACTCTAACCCTAAGTCCTTGGAGAAATAAGACTGGAGCAATTGTTGCAGGAGCAAATGTCATGTCACCGAGAAACTATGGAAAACAATTGCTCGAGGAAATTACATGCTTAACTGTCTATCTTTTTTTGCCAGTGTGGGCATAAGAAATCTCACCAAGTAGCATGTTCAGCATCGCAATCCAAGTTTCAGGAAATCTTATGATTATTACGGAATTTATCAGGATTATTTGAGAAATAGTGCTATAATTTGTACCACAGCTAGTGTCTGAATGCTGGAGCAAATAATCTATTAGATTTTCTATTCAATCATCGAACATCACAATAGCACTTCAACACAAGGGAAAGGGTCTTCATTTTAGCAGATTTCAGACATGTGCAGTTTGGTTGACATTTTATCGTGATTGTAATTAGTGGGACATTTCTGTCCATAAAAACAGGCACAAAAATTTTGGTATATGGATCATGATTGACATCCTACTAGTTTGTCCGTGTAAACGCGTATTGACAGTTCACATGTCACACAAGATAGCATTCATGTATCTTTCTTAACCCACTCCCCCCCCCCCCCCCCCCTTCCTGTTGGTATAGATACAAGTAGCTACTTGTATGCAACACTTTTGTCTATTGCACTTTGAACAAAAGACAAACATTCATGTTTATTGACTCAAGGTGAACTTCTGCACTGTGTTGACTGATTTTATGGGCATGTGGGATATTGTGCACAAAAATATGACATCTTTCTTCCTCCTTTTCCTATGGGGAGTGTGTACTCAATGTCATGCTTTATTTTCATGTTGGAATACTGCCCAATGCTATGCAAAGAAGTATAGGAAACTAATGTTCAAGCTGGTTGCTGGTACACAAGCTATGAGAGGAGAAACTGGATGCCATTCTAGTGCTCGTATCCCATCTAAACTCTCGGTATCGCTTGCTGCCAGAAGCTTTAAACCTCCACATCAAAGCGCACTTTATACAGCGACAAATTGTTGTATGCAGGCTGGAAGGGGAAAGAAAAAGTGTTATAGCATTTTTGAAAATCTGAAATCCTCTCAGCCACCAATATGGCATATATAAGTAAAAGTGCCAAGCGGTATGGTTCTTATGAAATATGCATTAAACGAAACACTCAGCCTGGCAAGAAGGATGAAGTGAATCTTGATCTCATATGACCATGAAATGCAGCAATAGGCTACATCAGAGTACCTTTATAGTTGGTAGTGAAAAGCACGAAGGAGTTAGTACATTGCTGCTCATAATGCCACTGTGTCAATGATTTCTTATCACTGTATTTCTTTTTCCATCCGTTTCTTCCTCTTGCTATGGGATTATAAAGTGTCCCATCATGTAATAAATTGTGCACAGTGATCCCCTACCATAAATCAATCTCAGTCTAAAATGAAAAACAAACATCAATACCATGAGCTGTATGCTTAAAATATGTTCCCTTTGAATACTGCTACTACTACTATTACTACTACTACTACTACTACTACTACCACTACTACTACTACTACTACTACTACTACTACTACTACCACTAATAATAATAATAATAATAATTATAATAATAATGATTATTTACACAGCACTACATCCACATGCTCAAAACGCTTAGAAGTGAAAATGGAAAATGCTATAAACAGGAACAATGTACAACAAACAAACAATATAAATGAAACAAATTCCTTACATGCAAATTTAAAGAGATATAATTTTACTTTCACTTTAAATACATGAATATACTGTGTGGTCATATGCTTTTATGAATTGCTTTAATCTTTGATAAACAACATGCTCGTGACATGAAAACTTCAAATGGGCACAGCGCCACATTCATGCTAAGTTACAAATAATTAACACATATGGGTATACTTTGATTCAAGGCCAGTGAGTTACATATCACAACAGCTAATAGTACGACTGTTTAATGCCTACACCTCCTCTGAATGAACTCATTACGAGCTGTATGCAGTAACTCTCTTTTAACGTTGCAACAGTACCAGGAATTCAGATGCATTTCGTCAGGCAATCGCTTCTTTTATGCTTCAAAACAAACCTGGTGTGTAGGTGTATAGGGGTGGGATGCTTGACTTTCAATGATATGGGCAAGTTCAGGGTGAATATGATAAAATGCAGATTATGAATGAAGGCTTCCACGGAAATCAGCTGGATATCATGGTACATGTGTACTACAATTGTAGGAGTTTAAGGCCATCAATGAAAAGTTCCCTTGTGATAATGAGCTATAAAGCATACAAGGAAAACAAGGAAAGTTTAATAGTAAACAGATAAACATCTTAATAGGCACGAATTAATGACAATCAATGACTTTCAAGCTGGTTCACAGAGTCATAATGTAGAAAAGACTGCTGAGTACATAATGGACATGTAAAACTCATTTCAATGTGGCTCCTGACAGTAATGAGCTGACAAGCTTTCTAGTTAACCCCATAGTAGCCAATGGCAAAACTGTCATGTACAATAGCAATTGTATATATTTACACAATGGCTACAAAAGGGTTAATCCCTGATTACTAAAAGGTTTCTCTCAATGCCAACCTCTACTCCATGAAGGAAGCAGTAAGTCCAAACTTGTCACAACTATCTAAGGAGATTTTATAGAATGGGTCTAGAAAATTCTGCAATTTCATTGGTCGAGAGCAGTGTATCAATTTTTACTGGCTGCACGTTCGATATCAAATAATCATCGTGATCACACACTTGCTATCACCTGTAATCACACACTTGTAGCAAAGAAGTTCATGCACTTAGCAAGAGATAACTAGCCATGCATCCAGTAATAACAAGTAGCAAGAGTTTGCACACTTAACAGCATGCGTTCAAGCACCTAGTAGAGTAAGAAATGACTAGCTATGCAACCGGTAAATCTACCGTGCATCCAGTAATTACTGAAGCACCGTTGCGTCTATGGCAAGCCAAAAGCAAATACATCCGAGTAAACTGGCCAAGCATTGTTGATTACAGCAAATATGACTAAAACAATGGATTTCTGGCAAAGATTTGTCCCCCATTCTATAAAACAGATGATGCACATGTCTTTTCATGTGTATAATTGGAATAGTGTGCAAGCAGTGACTACGGAATCTAGTCTAAGCCTACTCGGCTTCACCTCAAGGGTTAAACAATTCCATAGTTGTAATCAATTCTGATTGATGCACTCAGACCAGTGGACCACTTTATAAAGCCTCTTGAGACCACTAGCCTAAAACATATTGACTTGTACAACAAGACCCGTTCCTGACAGGACTGAGAGAGTTAACTTGAAAGAGAAGGAAGACACAGGACTAACATGAACCAGGCAAAGGAACACACATATCATCACAATCCTACATCCGCCACATACAAACAGACGAAGGGCCTACACAAGTGTGGAAATTTCAGCGGTGCTGCAGGTGGTTCTGTGATTTTCAAGAGGGGCAATCAGGAGTACGCAAAGTGATACTATCTGTATCTCCAACATTTGCCAGCTGAAGTTTACATGGGCTGTTATTTGCATCTGAAGGAACGCCCCCTCGGCAACAGGAAAAGGGTAAAGTGCCTGTGACTCTTGTAGTAATAGGCTACCATGGCAACTGCAAAACACCCGCTGATGTGCGCTGTTACTGCACTAAAACTTAGTCTGTGAAAGCCAATTTTGGATCAGCAAAGCTGAATGAGAAATGCATATGTATATCTACATATATATACACTGTGTATATACAGCTCTACATATTATATATATATATATATATATATATATATATACATATCCTTCACATTTGGCAATTGTTCACATCCTCCTTCGCCTTACTTGCTTCCATTTCTCTCTATCCATCATCAACCTGACATCACTCTATTTCTAAAACTGTTCACATTTAGCTGCTCAGTCAATCAGCAAACATAAAAAAGCGACTAAATCATTCACTAATTCCTGCACAAGTATTATTAGCTCGGAAATTGATATAGATGTCAATGTATAACTTGTTTACATGGAGATTAAAAAGCTCTCTTGTATGACATGGAGCAGCTACCATATGACTGAATATTATCTTGTATGCAAATGAAAAGAATCAAAGGCCACTTAGGAGTTTTTTTTTTCTATGAAATTTTTAAAAGAAGTTGATGTGTAAACAGTAAATGCACAATGCTATGTCGTACAGTGTACAGCGTATGTCAGTTGGTTTTATATTCATAGCAAAATGTGAGATACATGTATGCACAAAAGGAAAATGCTTCATCTTCAGCTACATTGCCTAATTACAACATTGATGAAGGTATAGGGGCCTACTGGAAAGGGTAGATGGACATGCTACTTGCAAATTCTGATAATGCACACTTTGTTGTACATATATCTGTATAATGGCCAACATTCAAACAAAAAACAAGCTGTGACTTATTTGCTACATTTACAACTTTCTCTCATCTTTGTTTTAAATGAAAATGAATTTTCCAAGAATATCCCAACTCCACATTTCAAAACCATTTCATCATGGAATGTGTCCCATAGGCGAGACATTGTGTGCTTTCATTGTGTGTCATATTGTAGAATGTTCCCTTCCATTTCTTTGGTACACTCCACAGTCCACATTCGAAAATCGGCTCATGAACTTTCACTTGGGCAAAAAAAAAAAAAAAAACCAACAACAACAACGCAGAATAGATTTCTATTTCAATATATTATGAATATTCTGCGTCATTTATATATCAATATCATCAGCGACAAATGTAGAATGTTATAAAGCACCTATTTTTCTAATTTACAAAACATGACTCCCAGAGTGAAATGCAATTATTGAGCCTTCTACTCATACTTGAAGACGTATGATCAGGCCGCTGCTCTCGTTGTTATCAGTTATAAGGCCAACAGTAGCCATTACAGGCAGTAAAATGAAATGGGAGAAAGATAAAAAGGTTTTATAGCTACATGACAAGGAGGTACAGTACACTTGTAATACAGGGTAAAGCTTTATATAACTGCTATCATTGCACAGAATGCCTACTTGAAGTAAAATGAGGTTGTTTAGCTGGTGGCCTGCAACAGACATTTGGATGCCATGCACTGTAAAGTCTGCTCAACATTCAAGGAACTTTTTTAAATAGACATGAGCAAACGCAAGCAAACAGAATGGTATGACATTCATTAGACGTCACATAGATATAGAAGTTTAGAGTTTCATATTTTTTTCTCGGAACAGTGATATCGATGAAATTAGATATGAAAATTTAACGAGGCTATAATATCATACTTCAAAATTATCCAACTGTGATATGAGCAGCAACCGGATGTATGCGCATTAGACAAGGAAATAATGTTATACCACACAACTCTCAAACTTGGTTTGCACCCAAAACATTTTTCAGATCATGCTTACTTGATTGTTTTGTGTTTGTGTTTGATGATTGCAGCCACAACCCAAATTGTCCATAGTTCTCGGCAGCTATGATTCACAGGGTTACAAACCTCAACAAACCAACCCCCCTGACTACAAGCAAGCAAGAAAGAAACAAAACACACCCATGAAAAACCCATACACTTAACTCATAGTAAAAGCATTTTCTGAAGGGGAAAAAAAAATTCATGAAATAGGAAAAATTATTTTTATGCTAGATGAAAGCTTTGAAACTGAACATTTTCCTTTTTTCCTTTTACAGCAATATTTGCTCACTTTTGATGAAAAAAAAAGCATAACTGTACTAAATATGGTACAAACACACTACTTGGCAACACTGTGGATTATGCTTTTCAGGTACAATGTTGTAACTCCATAACTCTAAATCCAGAAGAATGAGGGTCCTTATTGGCCCCAACAATTCAATACAAAGACCTCACAGAGACCACTGGGAGGCAATACCATAGTCCTCCCAAACAAGAGATTTACTCCTAGTAAGATTCTCACCCTTTCAGTCTGAGAAAAAAAAAGTCAGAGAGGGAAATCCCCTTTTGGCCTGTCAAATGTTTGTGAGACATTGTTGACAAGATGGGAGATCCCCTTGTGGTGTCCAGACTCTCAGGCATGTACACAATGGAGCTACACCTCCTGCGTCAGTAGTGGAATGACGTGTATGTATTTGTTTCAGTGACTTCCCTCTTTACCAGGGGGGAGAGAATCTACTCTGTGTTCAAGTCAACTTTGAGAAGAAGAGCAAACTCAAACAAAACACCTCAGGTTTCTGTAAAAATTGTTTCACTGAAATGGTACAACCAAAAATATGAAAGTTACAAAATACATGTTTCTACAAGATAGTGGTAATGGTCCCAGTCAATCACAAGAAATCAGATCGTGAATTTCGTGAGAGCCAAGATTCGCAAAATTAAGATGCACGCAAATGTTCTTTTCTTAACTATATGCATTGAATGCCAGTAGTAATTCGCGATAATTTCATGCCGCAACAAAGGCCGTCTGCTCCAATTTGCAAAAATTTCATGCCATGAAAATATCTTGCTTTAGAGTATGTAAATTAGACGAGGGGATGACATGGCCTCATGGGTTTCCTATTTTGCTCTCACAAAAATCTTCACTAAATAAACTTCTTTTATCTTTCAAATTTTGCATGAATTCAAGAAGGTGGAATCACAGCTCACAAATCATATTGTTCTGTAGTTGTAACAATCTAGCTACAATGACTTTGTGAAGAGGGTATTACACTCACTGTATTCTTGACAAAAGACTAGACAATATGCATGAACCATTTGCAGAGCAGTGAGACAATGACATCAGAGTCTTATCTAATTTGCATACAGGATGGTGACCATGGTTACTGTCCAACAAAAATAAACATAGCTTTTCTTCACTCTTCCTTTACATTATCCCACTAATCTGTTTGTTTGCATTCATTCTCTTCATTACAGTTCGATCTTTAACTTGGAGTTGAGTCTCCCTTTAATGACAGCTCATCACATTGCAAAACATGGTTGTCGGGTTGTTGTTTTTTTTTTCTTCAGTTGCGTATTTTCCAAAGTGCTCATTGCATTAGAAGTTAAATGAGACAATGCTAGCTTGTTGTATTGGACATCATGGCAGCTCTGATGAGGTACTAACAAGGGTATTGTAAAAGCTCTTTCTGGTACAGCTGTACTTATTTAGGACCTCCATTGTGGACCATGGAATATTTGAGCTTTTGGAGTTCTAAATTTTTATGTGGGGTGATTTGCACTGACCAATACCAGCCACTTAAAGAAACTAGATGTTATGCAAATGCATGATGACTTGTGTTGACTCCTGATACCCTCAGCATTATCTGTATTGCCAAATGATTATCTAAATACATGCCTTATCTTTTATGATAATTTTTGACTTTTTTACTTCAGATTACTTAGATACATCTACGAAAGAAATAAAATAAAACAAATTCCTAACCAAATTCTGTCAGTGACATCATCTGTCAATTATTGCTTTAATAAGCAATAATATGATTAACAAGCCACTGGCATGCATCTTCCCCTAGACCAAGAATAACTTGCATAATTTCCTGCAGTGTGCTTTGTTAATCATAATTAAGTAACATGGCAAAATTATAAAGCTCTTCAAAGAATTTCCCTATAAATGCCAAGGGCACTGAACGCCATTCCATTGACATTGACACGACATCGGACTTATATCATACACAATATGTCATGGAAGGTAAAGGTACCCTTACCATGAACCTCCATGTGTGTAGTTCTTCTCAGATACTTGTTCTTTTTCCCTTCCCAAGCAGGAGAGGTAGCTAGAAGTAGCCTTCAAGACTAGCTCATGTAACATCTCTGATCTCCGCCTGACAAAGGTACGTTGTCAGGGTGATACTACATGCATCTCATCAAATTCCAGGTAAATCCTTCATTTCTTCATTTCATCACCCTTACCCATGCTTTGCGTATTTGAGGCTACCATGAACTTTAATGGCGCCAGCACAATCAATGCCGGCAACAAGTAACAACAACAAAATCAATCTAAATCCATCAAACAAAATAATTGATCATCGAAAACAGGAAGCATTCCTGGTGCACAAATCAGCTGTATTATACCAACGGAAATGCTCTTCTGACTGCTCTGGGAAACACCTTTCATTTTGGACACTCATGTTCACTTGCACGGATAAGTAATACTCCAAAGCCGACATTATGATGTGTTCATGCATCACATCCACTACATCCGTGAAAAATCCTACAATTCATCCGTCAAAACAGGACACAGAGCTCATCCCATTGCCTTCTTTTCATTTTCTCTCTTTAAACGAGGAAGGAAATGCCACACTGTGAAAAATCATTCATATCAGAAAATCACTTGTTAACGGACTGTACCACTCAGGGTACAAGAGATCAAAATCAATCTTCCACAAACAGGAGAAAAGAAATGAGAGAAACAAGTGATCATCATGCCAAAATATGGGACATAAATCCCCTGAAATGTAGATTTAGCTAAACCTATCATAGTACTGTCTTTTTTTTTTAAAACCACAACCTATATTCAGACAGGTCTGTGTCATCAATACCTGTGTAAATGTAACATGTTTTAAATACCTTGATTAGTGCTTGGAAAAGTGGTTAAGGTCTAATATTAGAATTGGGAAAGGATTTGGGAAATGTACCATAGAGTCAAGATTTCTCTAGATGACCTGGAGAGTAGGACCTTATAGACCACACAGAATTGGATCACATCAATCTAAACCTCTGTAGACCACATACAAATGTTCACTTTTTGACAACAAAAACGTTTGTTATCAGGTTTACGGATATTCGTTCCTAACTCGAGTCGTGAGATGTTCAGAAACTGCAACCGAATCTCCTTGGCAACCACAAACTATAACCAACATTTAAAGGGGAATTCTAAACCAGTTAAAAGTTAGTCTTATAAGAGAATAAAATTTCATAAGCACAATAGTGAAAACCTGATCAAAATCAGATAGAAATTAAGAACTTTATAAATCTGTGAAATTTTGTTAACTTTCACAAGACAGTTCTTGAACAGTGAATATAAATATTCATATGCATGTAAGTGAGTTAATCATATTATCACCTAACAAAACATGCTATACAATTGTGTATATGGAATATTTTCCATATACACTGCACAGTCTCTCAATGGAATATATTCCATATACAAAATATTGAAATTTCCAGTGGTTTTGTTCAAATATAACTATATCCTGGTCTCAAATCCTGACATCTGACTGATCATTAGTTTGAAGTTATTCAGCCAGGAATAACATTATATTTCACACTTTTATAGCAGATAATTGACTTTTTGGCAGTTTTTGTACACAATTACTCGAAGTTGGTGAAGTAAGAACATCACAAGCTGACGCATTTGCATATTCACATCAACTATAACTTGAAGACTGTCTGGCTAAAATTAGCAAATTTTCCCAAATTCTTAACTTCCCTAATTCTTATCTGATTTTGATCAAATTTACACAGTTGAGCTAATAAAATATTACCCTTTCTTTTCAAACAAACTTTTGACCAATCATAGATTTACTCTGCAAAGTGCAAAGCCAGTCAGTCAAACATGCACAGTCTCTCAATACTCACTACATGTGCACATACATGCACACACAACACACACATTTCTGAAGAGTATCTAGAGTTAGCCATTAACAAGGGAATACATGTTACCTATGTATTTTCACATAACATGGCTTTATATAACTGGAACAACTCATAACACCTATTCTTTTGTTGTAATTTCTGAACAAATTGATTCATTTATCCATAACTGCTCTAAACGCAAACTTTGTCCACATTCTATTGAAAATGCCTAACAATGTCTCCTAGAGAAAATCCCAAGATGTCAGGGCATTCCGACAATATGCTGAGAATGTTCTCCTACAGTTAGGCATGACCTTGAATGTGTTTGCAGGAAACAAAGGGCATGCAGTAGGAGGATGAAAATCCTTCGGAAGTTCTTTCCGCACTTTTTCTTTTTTAATAGCCAAATTATCATGAGTCACAGTTATCTCGAGCCACACATGAACTTGGATGTAAACAAAACACAAAACATGCAAGGATAAAACATCTAGGTCTTTCTGCTTACATGAATCTTCGGACTGGAACCCGCAGGCCGTGCAGATACTCTGTACCCAGCGAAGCATGTCGGCCTCAGTCTCCGTGACCAGGAAGTACTTGCGGCGCTGGGTCACGATGTCAAAGATGTGGGCATCCTTCAGCTTGCTGCGTGTCTCAAAGGAGAGCCCCTGGTCCACCTGTTCACACTCCCTCAGGTTGATACTCCCCTTGAGTTTGCTGCAGGTGTTGTCTTTGAAGTACTGCAAGTATAACTCGCCGTTTGAACTGCTCAGCTTGAAGTAACGCCGACACCACCGCTGTTTTCAAAAGAGAGCAGCAACGAACAAAAATCATAGTATTATTTTATGCACATTCAAAGATATTTCAAAATTTTACACATACAAAAAAAAATAATTGTTACATCCTCAAGTAATGGGGAAAAAATTAGGTGAAAATATATTGCTACCATATCAATCATATGCCCTAGCTCAACAGGCATGTTCATTTTTTAGTTTATGACAACACAGGTTCCAACTGAAAGATGATTCAGTTTGAATGAAACAGAGTGAAGTAAAAGCATCATGTGAAATCCTAGCACACACGCACACATACACACACAATTCTACCAGTTTTCATAGACCACTACTCTGTCTACAGATAATAATACAGATGTCCTACAAGAAAGTTTTCTTCAAAAAAACTTTAAAATCATCGATATGGCACAGTGGGAAGAAAAAAGAAAAGTTTTTTGATGATATCTCACAGCCACTGGATGCCACCAGGTCAATCAAACTTAACCAAATGATTTATTTACCAGTAATTGTAATTATGAATGAAATATGGTCAAATCTCACACACCTATTTTGTGTGAAATTTAAACTACCATCCTAAATACCACAGTATTTTGCGATGTTTTTCATGGCATAATGCATTCACATTACAAATTCCCATGCAAAATACCATGTATTTCAACGTAAATGTTAATGCACAGCATGATATGATCTCATTTCTTCTCTTCTCTTCTCAAAGTACCTCTCTTTAAATGTCTAAGGGCTGATTTAACCCATTGCTCCTGAAAATCTGGTGTGCTCTGTACCAAATCTATGGGACATTACCCATATCTCAGAAGCTACATGTATGAGTTAAAGGGAACGCAAACCCCAAGGGCAATGTGGATTGAGTGAAAGCAGCAATATTAGTAGAACATATCATGAAAGTTTGAAGAAAATCGGACAATCGATGCAAAAGTCATGAATTTTTAAAGTTTTGGTGTTGGAACCGCTGGATGAGAAGACGCATAGAGGTTATGACGTATGAGTGGACAACAATATAAAGAAAATATAAAGAAAATTCCACAAAAATTCATTTTTCATGAAAATTACAAATTCCATCAATTTGATACTGACATATGTTAAGGGTAGCAATGATTTCCCCTGCTTTCTGAAAGCGGTTAGTCAAGTGCTTTTTCTTAATACTAGAAAAGTGAATTTTTGTTGAATTTCCTTTATATTTTCTTTGTATTGTTGTCCACTCTTACATCATAACCTCTAGTAGTCTCCTCATCCAGCGGTTCCAACACCAAAACTTTAAAAATTCATAACTTTTGCATCGATAGTCCGATTTTCTTCAAACTTTCACTGATGTGTTCTACTAATGTTGCTGCTTTCACTCAATCCACATTGCTTTATGGGTTTGCGTTCCCTTTGATGGCTGACTGGTCCACATATACAGAAGCACTGGCTCATACTAAATGCATTGCTGGCAATATACATGTATAGTTTCCTTGGGTCTCTGAGAATAAGTGTGGGAGATCAACACACAGTGTCAGACAGACAACATTGCACAGAGCAGAGGACATCAGGGCCAACATATAATGTTTGCCAAAGGAAACATGGACTGAAATACTTTCACTGAATGTCTAATGACCCATTTAAAGGGATGGTATAGTTTTGGTTGAGAAAGGGATTCAGATTTTAACTTTTTATGAGATAATTAGAAGCCACTTTTATGACATATTAAAGAGCAAACAATTCTAAGAGGAATTCAAAGTTTATTTGATGAAAATCAGTTTTGAAATGGTTGGAACCCACCTTTTATGAGGATCACTTTGTTTTACTTTGTTCTTGGATATCTCTGCCATTTTGAAGCCAATTTTTATGAAATAAACTTTGAATGCTACTTAGAAATGTATGCTCTTCCATATTTCATAAAGTCATTTCTAAGTATCTTGCAAAAATTAAAAAGCTGAATCCTCACCTCAACCAATACTATAACATCCCTTTAACTGCTTTCATGCTTTCAAATGCCAAGATAAAGAAACAGCAAACCAAAGCACAAGAACAAGGAATTATGGCAGACTTTGTCAAGTAACCAGGATGATTAAAACTTCTATTTTGTCTGAAATTCCAGTGCACAAGAATCAATACTAAACATTAATACATTCAGACAAATATCACAAGCCCAAAGGGGCAGACACATCTGCTGTTAACATGTTCATCTTGGATTCATATAGAGGAAGTAAAACCGCATTCTCCAACCTGTACAGAGAGATTGCTTCTGCTTAGAGACTACGAAGGGTAACATGAGCTTTGCCAAGAACATTTTGTGACCATTCGAGACGCAGGCTTTACAATTATAAAATGGGATGAAGTATGTAGCCAATCAGAAGCAATGAAGAGGGGTCATGCGTACCCTCTTTATTTTTTTGCTTACGCACGTCAGTGTCCACAGATAGGTACTGAAGTCACACCACAGGCAAAACCTGGTCATCAGCCATTTATTTCCTGGCAGTCATGCCATTACAGTACCAACGTCAACAGCTCAAATGACTTTATATGGATCAGCTAAAGGCTGGCACACACCCCCAGTTTTTGAAACACAATCTGCAATAGCCTCCAACTAGTACCATACAAAAGTACTTTTGTTTACAGCGAAATGTCATCATAAAACCATGAGAGCGTCATGGGAGACCTCGTGCAAACTTTCCACGTAAAGCATCATCGCCCTTTGTGCCACTAAACAATGACCTGCAAACTTAATCGTATGGCATAACATAAGTGGCCTTGGTTCCAGGTTTGACTTAACAAGATTTTCTCTTCCAACATAGAGCAAGAAGTAACAAAGTGGAACTCACGTCATTTTCATTGTTATGACTACAGAGTTCTCGCAATGATTTCGTCATTTCAGAATTATCTAAAATGAAACTGCACTGCAACACCACTAATATGATATATATGCTGAATACTTACCAGCACATTCAAAATCCTTCCCAAACGTTTGAATTGCGCACAGAGCCTGAAATGTGCAAAATATCATCGGCTACAACTATTGCCATGTTCCAACACTGGTTCCACACGGAGAATGAAGTATTCACACAACAGCAACTTGTTAATGACTGTTCATAATATGCCTGTTTACTTCCAAACCCAAAGTGCAGGCTTACAAAGCAGGAAAATGCTCTCCAAAAAATATATCAGACCCAGGCTTGGCCACAGCTTCCACTGTGGTTCACTTCACTTATATCTATAGGTTAATCAAGTAGAATCTAGTGCCATGTACCATTCAGCGGCTTGCACTATCACAAAAACATTGGACAAGCATATCCTGTGAAAACAAGTGGGTTTTAGTATGACACCACTCAGCAATGATAACAAACAATCTGCTCTTCTTTTCCTTCCGTTCCTCTCTCTCTCTTCTCCTTCTTCATCTTTTCCTTTTTAAACAGTAAGCGTAGTCAGAGAACGATAATAACCTCCCTAACTCATGTCCACCCCTCCTCATCTCAAGTAAGCGTTGAGTAATTTCCTACTGTATGACATCATCTTTCCCCCAATATACAGTCTTGATAGGATCATGAACATGATACTTCTATTTTCCCTACTTTCATTTATTCAGCCGCCAGAAATAAATAGCCTATTATTCTTTCAGGAAGTTTCTACTGCGGCCACCATTACCCATGTCAATCAGACACAGGAAAGAAGGCCATTATAAAGAGGTACAGTATTTTCTGGATAAATTACAGCTGAGAGAGGAAAAAAAACCAAGAACCCAAATGACAACAAACTTTCATAATTCAATTGTTGTATGCATGACTTCCCCTATTAGGGAGTAAGCTTGTTCTAGAATATTGGGGAAATCCACAGTTTGTTCTAGAATATTGGGGAAATCCATAGTGATATCCAGAACTCCAAAGTGAAAGTGGTCAGTCATTCACACAGACAGTGACAAGATACATTAGAAACATGGCAACTGATTGACAAATTGCCCTACATCGACGTAAATAAGCACTGAATTGATCAGTGTTTTAGTAGTAGCCATGATAAAAATCATGGGCGTACATACTCGATGTAGGGCAATTTGTCAATCAGTTGCAATGAAAACATCTCGACGGAAGAATTTTCATGAATTTGAATAATCAGAAACATTGCACAAGTTGCTACACAATAATACCAACAGTATGCATTTCCTTGACTTGTTGCTGAAATATTTGAAGGAAAATATCATCACCCATGCTTTCTGAATGAGTGAGGTCAAGTGTTCCTTGAAGTGTCCTGGAAAACTTGACTTTTATAGAATTCTGTTCACATTACCTTCATATTGCTCTATCATCCTGACGTCACAAATTGTATAAAGTTTTCAACCAGAAAGGAAAAAGAACATGCATTCTTGACCTACTACATCATCAAATTTGATGGGTTCATAAAAACAAAATTCACTTCCTAATATTTCTGCTATCCTCCAACCCACCAAGCCTGGCCTGAATGATACTACAATTCTGCTTGTATACAACCCAGTGTCTTGTGGCAATAATGCTCTATCACATGGAAAGATAGGCGCACCATAATAGACAAAGCACATTACTGCTTATATTCAAACTTTGGTGCTGAAGATTTCACAATGGAAGAAGAAGAAGGCAGAGTAAGAGAATGTGTGATAAGCACAATCTTTCCTACAAGTTCCTGAAAGGCTAGAAGAAAGGGAAAGGCAAAGGTCAAACGAGGACGGAAACCATGATGAGCTCACTTCCTGACATTGTGACAATTAATGGCAAATTGATGTGATTTTACTCTTTTTTTTCTCTCTCTCTCCACTGAGAGGCTATACACTTACACAGCCATTCTCTTTTGCAGATTTATAATATTTATCAATTTATTTATTATTTACTTATTTTGTGTTCATTATACAGTGTAGTCTCTTCAATAGGTAAACGCTGCTTTGCAAGAGAGCCCTGGATACATAAAACATTTAAAATCTAAAACAATTTTTGAACATTGAAATATCATACCTGTCCATAACAATACAATTCATATATTAGAATAGGTTAAAATAGAGGAAAAATATGTAGAGTTGAATACAGTATAGATCTCTCCATATTTGGAGCTCTAAAGACTCCAAAAATAACTCGAGCTCCTTGTGGCATCAAAATCATCTCTTTTTACTGATGCTATTGTCTGAAACAATTGATAAAAAGGGAAAAAAGAAAAGGAGGGGAAAATGGCTATTTTTGTTGTAAATATGACACAAGCTTGCAAGCAAATTCAATGTGAGAAGCACCAGACAAAGTAGCAAATCCAGAATATGATATCTATTTATTTGGGCACCCTGCCCATCTTAATTAGCCATGGCAATCATATCATTACGTGGTCACTGTCCCACTGGTTTGCAGACAAAATATTGTAAGTCATGCTATTAGTTGATATGTAACCAACACACCCCCATCCTCTCATACCCACCAGTGTCTAGTTATTATAACACAACAATGTGCATGACACAAGGTTTTCCTTTGATGTATTTTCTTTGATGTAAAAAAAAGGAAATAATTCAGCGCAGGTTTTCAGTGAATGGGAGACTTGTGAAGTGATGACATAATAACCTCATCTAAGTTGCATTTATATGGCTGCGACTAATATCACTGTTTAATGAAAACAAGTAAAACTGTAGAGTTTCCTCTTTATTATAATCCAATTTCCATAAAACTTCTACCATTCATTTCTTGGAGTTTACTCTTTGTTATTTTATTTCATATTAGTTCATATTTTTCTTTGTTTATTTTTTCAGGATGGAATAGGATTATAACTAAGTGGGCAAAATCCTTCCTATGCATTTTTAAATTTTTTTTTTTAAGTGTCTGTGCTCTGGGGCAACTGCAGACTTTAAGACTTGCTTGGACGGCATTGAATTTAAAAAAAAAAAATCATAACAAAGCAGAAAACTATGCAAATTTAGATTCTGATAGTTTGAGTGCTCTACAAACATGACTATTTCCCTGGATTTTCAGCAGCCATTTTTCATGCAAGTTCTCACACACAAGGTTAGCGACAATGCTGCTGCTGTGGTGGGGGAACGTTGAGAAATACAGCGAAAACATCGCTGTACTGACATTTTGGCTAACACAGGGAGATGCTATTTGCAGAGACAAACAGGATATTTTAACGTGCTCCTCGCTAGCTCAACAGGAAGTGCCGACCTCAATGCAAACACTTTCACGTGAGATTCATACCAACAGTGGCTCTTTGATAAAAAATTCTGAAAAACATGTGAATTAGCAAGTGCATATATATTCATTCCCCCATCAGGTCTGGCTTGAATAATCCCTTTTTGTTCTGCAATTTGAACAGTTGGTTTTGATTTCCTTGTTCTTTTCTGTTTGCTGTTGTTTTGGAAGTGAAGGTCCTTTAGTAAGTCAGGACAGGAATCCATGTAATTGCCACAAGTCTATCTAGTATTGAAAGGAAATGTCAAATTTCCATAAAGTGGTGAAAATTTGGTGGGTTTAAAGGATCCTCACTGTCATGGATTATACATAAATGGGAATATAACAAGAGACCCGCGGGTCTAGCGCTCACCTGAGTATCGCAAGTTCACCTTTCACGCAGTCACTAATCTAAATTAAAATTTGACCAGGCATTCTCAAGTAGAAGATGAAAATGTACAATAAGGGCCCAATTTTTTAAAGATTCCTTAATTTGGGGGGATTGGGGCCCCCTGGGGCCCTCTGGGTGGGGCATGGTGCCCATTTTGATAAATTGAGATCCTGACCCCCTAGGGATGCTACCTGCCAAGTTTGACAAAAATCCATCATGAGGTTTTCAGGAAGAAGATGAAAATGTACAATTCAGGCCCCCATTTGGACCCTTCCAACCACCCCCCCCCCCCTACCCAAGAGGGGCACCCCTGGATCTCCTATGAACAAACTTCAAACTACAGTCATTAATGTACTCACTCATAATATTATCTCAGCTCTATAACTTCTGATTCTAGAGAAGATTTATAAAGATTCCTTCATTTGGGGGGTTTGGGACCCCTGGGGGCCCCCTGGGTTGGGCATGGTGCCCATTTTAACAAATTGAGATCCTAACCCCCTAGGGATGCTACCTGCCAAGTTTGGTGAAAATGGGTCATGGGGTTTTCAAGAATAAGATAAAAATGTACAATTTAGGCCCCATTTGGACCCCTCCTCACCCCCTCCCCTGGGTCCCAAGGGGGGCACCCCTGATTCTGCCATGAACAAACTTGAAACTACAGTCATCAATGTACTAACTCATAGTATTAACTTAGCTCTATCACTTCTGGTTCTAGAGTAGAAGATTTTTGCGGATTCCTTAATTTTTTTTTGGGGGGGGGTTGGGCCCCCTGGGGGCCCCCTAGGTGGGGCATGGTGCCCATTTTAACAAATTGAGTTCCTAACCCCCTAGGGATGCTACCTGCCAAGTTTGGTGAAAATGGGTCATGGGGTTCTCAAGAAGAAGATGAAAATGTACAATTTAGGCCCCATTAGAACCCTTCCCCACCCCCCTCCCCTGGGTCCCAAGGGGGGCACCCCTGATTCTGCCATGAACAAACTTGAAACTACAGTCATCAATGTACTAACTCATAGTATTAACTTAGCTCTATCACTTCTGGTTCTAGAGAAGAAGATTTTTACAGATTCCTTAATTTTGGGGGGTTTGGGCCCCCCTGGGGACCCCCTGGGTGGGGCATGGTGCCCATTTTAACAAATTGAGTTCCTAACCCCCTAGGGATGCTACCTGCCAAGTTTGATGAAAATCGGTCTTGGGGTTTTCAAGAAGAAGATGAAAATGTAAAAAGTTTACGCACGACGCACGACGGACGACGCACGACGGACGACGGACGACGGACGACGCACGACGCACGACGGACGCCGGACGAAGGGCGATCGCAATAGCTCACTTGAGCCTTTGGCTCAGGTGAGCTAAAAACTTACCACTGCATGATATCCTGTCAAATTGCAGAAAAAGCTTTCTATGTTTTTATGTTAATTATGACTTTCCATCTACTGATATATAATACTTCAAATGGTATTAGAAAATGAATAGTTCAAAACACAATTATTTAATTCCATGAATTTGTCTTCAGTTTTTACTGCTGAAAGTACATGGCACGTCACATGTCCCAATCAAAAAAAAAAAGGAAAGCACTAGTCTCACTTCCAGGCTTAGGATATAGTAAAAGAAAGACTTTTCCTGAAATTGGAATAGAAATTAGAGCCATCTTAGTGAATTTGGTGGTCCCTTATGGCCAAGGAACTCTTGTTTCTATCCAGAAAAGAGAAGAATCGGGTACATCTCTATGGACCTGAAGCCATACGTCTTGAATCTTCGCTCCCTCCACCAACTGTGTATTACTCTACTGCCCTCTTGATGACGATAAATAAACAAACATAATGACAAGGACTCTGTGGTGTCATGAATAATAAATGACAATATGAAATGCTCATAATTTGGTTAAAAGCGGTGATCAGGCTGCCCAAAATTGAGGGACATGGGTGTTTTAATTACATTGGCAGGGCCAACAGGTTTCAGGATCACTCACCTGCGTCGTCACCCAATGAATTTCCTCCTGTGGGGATATTATTGGGGAGGTATCTACAACATGTGTCAGTTAGGTTTTGTCCCTTTCATGACCCCCTGAGATCGACATGACACATTCACTGTCATTATTCACGCACATACACACCCACACGCACGCACACAAACACACACACACACACACACACACACACACATGTGTCATTAATGCAAGTGATGTTACACAATGGACTTCTAAAGGAGACAATTACCACTCTCACTACACACTTAATGGGACAATATCAAGAAGAGATGATGTATTGCAAAGGCTGGCCCTATTCGGAATATATTCATGAGTTCCTGCAACACTTCAGAAAAAGCTCACACAACCAGCTCTCACAAGCGGCCCAGTTCAGATACGAAAATAAAGCAGTTATGGACTTCTGTAGGCCAACTTCCTAGTCTATGCACAAGATTCATACCATAATTTACTTTCAGAGCATGATGGGCAATTCTATTCTTGCAGGCCTGAGTAAGCCATGGTTTTCAAATGTACTACAGTGGCAGAGACTCCAACCCCAAGCACCTTCTGATCTGGAGATTCTCCCGCCTGAAACCCTAGCAAACGGGAGACTCCAAGTTGATGTGTGCGAAGCGCCAAGTTCCTAGGGTTCTAGATGCTCTCTTGTGCTATTTAAGGCTTATTTTTTCAACATACGATAGAAATAAGTAAGAAATTCTTTCCAACGGGAGACAAAGAGCCAGGGCGGGAGAAAATAAATCTCAAGCGGGAGAACGGGAGATTTTGCAAAAATGGGTTTTCGGCGGGAGATCTTCCGTCGAAAACAGGAGAGTTGGAGTCTCTGCAGTGGACGTTGAAAATGAAGATCAGTTCAATTGAAGAATGACATCTGCTGATCAGTTCCCTTTAAAAGGACACTACACCACAAGTTAACATCGATATGAAAAGAAATGAGAACAAGCCAATCCTATCAAATGCAAAGACCAACTCTATCACGAATGTGCATTTCTGTATGAATGATGCCTAGAAATTTGACTTATTTGCATGAGTGTTTGGTCTGTATATTTTTTTTCTTCATGAACCTGGTATGTGGTATAGTACTCTACTCCTTTTTATACAATTCTTTAAAGCATTTGATGTACTTTTATGCAATTCAAGTTTGCACCTTTTCAGCTCACAACAATCTGCATTAATGCCCTTCTGCTTCCAATGAAACACAAATCTGTCCCCGTTTTTGCTTTGTTTCCAAATAAGAAGATTTAATCTTTAAAATGTTTTCAACTACAAAAATAAATAGCAGAATTATGTTAAACAGTTATAACAGTAATATAACCTACTCTACAACCTACTACCTCATCCTATGCATAAAAAAAGAAAAAGTAAAGTAAAAAAAAAACAAAACCTAAGTGACCAACTCAATACCATGATGCATAATGAATCATTAACACAACTAAGGGGCCATTCACAATTATCAACATTTTCACAAGCGTACAAACCGTACACTGGGGGGAAGGGGTCAACACCCGGCGTACACTTTCCAATTTCGAAAAATGTCTACACAAACTGAAAAAAAGGCAGACCAAAGGGCAAGCAAGAACTGAACACAGTGAAAATAATGCGAAAAAAAAATCAAAATTTTTCTTCGTACACTTTAATGGGGGGGGGGGGGGTCTTGAAAAATGTATGGTTTGTACACTTATGAAAATGTTGATAATTGTGAACGACCCCTAATATCATTTACAGAAGCCAACATTTAGGTTGTATAGTTGACATATATTGATCTTATGGACAATGTTGCATCACATACTGTAAAACGAGGAATGTTCGCGTGCATTTTAATTTCGCGAATTTCGCGAGCGCCAAGATTCGCGAAATTAAAATGCACACGAAAGTTCTTGTTTACATTATATGCATTGAATGCCGGTGGCAGTTCGCGAAAATTTCATGCCGAAAAAAAGGCCTCGGCTCCCGTCGGCTCCAATTCGCAAAAAATTCATGCCGCGAATATATCATGTCTTACAGTATTACTGTCTGATGCTAACCATATAAGACAGAGCCTTCTGTACAAAGTGTGATACTGAAATCTGAAAGAAAGCATCATCTTCATTACAACAGCACAATAATCATCTGGCATGCTACCTGCCAATTACAATGTCCTGTTCATGTTTTCTTCTTCTTATTACAGAACAGTAATTAAGACTTTGTGGTGCATACACTTACTACAGGCTTTTTTTATGTGTGATAGGACTGGGAATAAACCCCCGCTGACAGACTCACGGTCACTTTAATCATATTACATAAGACTATCAATTGATCCTGATGCCAGGGTAGGAATGAGATATTTATTGGATGCGCCCTTAGAACCAATGTTTTATTCACGCTCTGACCTTCTGTCCAGCTAAGACTCAGCTGTGTCACGAAATTTACCCTCACCCACTTACTTCACCCACAACTGTACATAAGTAATGATGATAATGCCGGTCTCAAGGCTTCCCCCACACTCATTAATGAAAGAGAGGGTAGAAACGAAGAGAAGAGCAAGCAGAATGGGAAGAACTGAAGGAACAAGGAAAAAAAAAGATGAAAAAGCAGAAGAAAAAAGAACAAGGCATATCCCCGGCTGAGAACCAGAAGGCCGTTATCACTATTTTTTTTTTTTTTTTTTTTTTTTTTTTGGGGGGGGGGGGTATTGAATTACTGGTATCATGTTGTAGAGCTTGATCTCGTCTACATCATGGTATCACTTTAATATTATTTTCATTTTCAGTAAAATGTTTAAAATCAAAAGCACAAGGGTGCTATTTCACCCAATATTTAGAATAATGCTTATAAAGCTACCCACTTTTGATTAAATAAGCTTTTATTTTTTTTGAAAATTGATTGTTTCATTTTTATTCACGCTCAAATCTTAGAGTGCAATGGCGCCCTTTTGGTTCTCAGCTGACCATATAGGCAATTATAGTAATAGAAGACAGCGAAGAAGAGTGTTTAAACATGATGACGAGATTTGCATGAAGAGCCCTGTATAGGATTAGGAAGAATGCAGTTTGAGCTTCATCACAGTCCGTAGTACGGTAAAACATTAGGCCCTATATTTTCGCAGCATGAAATTTTCACAAACGGGAGCTGATGGCCTTATTCGCAGCATGAAATTTTCACGAATTGCCTCTAATCTAACATTTAATGCATATAGTGTAGACAAGATCTCTAGCGCGCATTTCAATTTCGCAAAACTCTGCTCTCGCAAAATTTGCGAAATTAAAATGCATGCGAACATTCCTCGTTTTACAGTATATGCACATTTCAGCTGCAGACAGTTTTAGCATCAAAACAAGATGATTCCAGGATTCACAAGGGAGAAATTTAGGCCATGGTCTGGCGGAAGAGAATTTGACAGTCCGGAAGATTTTATGATTGGCCACTGATTACATGTTGTAGCTGACTGAGACGGGAGGAAATTTGACGTATGCTTGTAGATCATCCCAGCCCAAATGGCGAGTTGGGAACAAATCAAACAGATCGTTACTACGAGTATGTTTCCTAGAATTCATTACCATAGAGAGAGATCTAGAGGGTAATCTATTTGATGCAGGCATCACCTCTGGTTTCATATCCTGTGATTGCCAAGCTTTATGTTGTCTCCCTCCCTACGCCCCTCTACCACTCCCCCCTCCCCCCCCCCATCCCTAAGAGAGGTTAAAGTGAAACCTCATCCACTATTTCAGCTGAAATGTATAAGAATAATACAATTAAACCAGCAAACTGTGACACTTTATTCAAAGTGCACAAAATATGAGTTATTGAAAGTAAAATAATTATGTCACATATGATATGCCAACAAGTTATTCTGGCCAAAATCACATTTCAAGTGTGATGTCACTACTTCACATGTCTCTTTATACTGCCCTGAATGCAATTCCTTGATCAATCAATTCAATATCTATATTTTGTTTTGTTTTTATGCAACTGTACTAAAATACAAATATTTTGCTTGCTCTACAACATTCTTATTCAAAGGTAACAGCAGCCGGGATAAAACTTCTTTGGGGATACTCTAAACTAGTTAAAAAGTTAGTCTAATAAATTCTATAATCACAGCACTGAAATTTAGTCAGAATCAGAAAAAAAAATAGGGGAGTTGTAAAATTGTGAAGTTTTGCTAGTGTTTGCAAAACAGTTCTTGAATAGTTGATATGAATATGAAAATGAGTGAGCTGATGATGCAGTATTCCATTGATCACGTAAAAAAAAAAAGAATGACATTAATTCAATTTTCCTGCTATGAAATGTGTGTAACACTTCCTACCTGAAAATCTTCAAAACAATGATCAGTCAGATTTAGAATTTGAGACTGGGGCATCATTTTTAAACAAGGCCCCCACCCCCTCCCCTGAACTTTCAAGATTTTGTGTAGTAAATGGTAAATTGTGAGGCAATGACATCATCTACTCACTCATTTACATACTCCTATTGACTGTTCAAGAAGTGTATAACGAAAATAAGCAAAACTTCAAAATTTCATTACTTTTTGAACTTTTGTGTGACTTTGATCAAATCTTTACTGTCATGCCTATAAACTTTTGCTCTTTTTTATCAGACTAACTTCTAACTGGTCCAGAATCTCCCTTGAAATAGTACAAATATGAACTAGAACAGAACTAAACCTTGTCATTACTGGCTGTATCTTCAAAGTGACACAGCCAGAGCCTTCATGCAATTTCTGGTTGCTGCTGCCATCAACTTTCAAGGCTTGCTCAGTCAGAATAAACCACCAAATGTGTTACACAATCCTGTTTCTTCTCTCAATCCCTGGGCGGGAATCTCATCTCAACAAAAGAAACAAAATCTTCCAGAAACTAATGTCTCCTTTGAGTCTCATAACACACAATCTTTTCATCAGAAAATAGGAAAAGAAAGTTCATAGCAAAAGGTTAATTTCCTTTATTTATCAAACATTCTCTTCCTACTCACATATTAAGGACGTGCTAAGATTAACACTCTTCACTAATCACTAGACTTAGTACGTCTATGTATGCATGGTTGGTAATTGCCTGGAGGGGATAAATTTTTGCGTACTTTTATCCCCATGGTTGCTTCACTGTCGAATGGACCACACGATGGAGGAATTCCGCCCCCAGAAACATTGATTATTCTCACAAAAATAACTGTGTGATTTGAAGTACGGTTGGTTGACTATCACTGGAAAGGTCAGAGTTTTATAAAAGAGAGACGGAAGGTTCTGTGGCTTTGAATGTCAAGAAAGGGTGTGCAAAACAGCCCGAGAGAGCATAATCATTAAAGCAGTCCTAGCCAGGATGTCCAGGGACATGATGAAAAAATGGCAAAATGGACTCACAGTTCTCAGTGTGAAACAGCTTTCACATTCAAAAGACTTCAGTCACATTGTTGTTCAATTTATTGTAAAACCAGAAATTTTCACAAATTTCGCAAGCCAAGATTCATGAAATCAAAATGCATGCGAAAGTTCTTGTCTACACCATCATGCATTGAATGCCAGTGGCAATTTGTGTATAATTTCATGCCGCAAAAAAGTCCATCAGCTCCAATTCGCAAAACTTTCATGCCGTGAATATTGCTGGTTTTATAGTACTACATATAGAGAATAATACACAAGACAAATCCCTACACTGAACCATACTGTCTGAAGACATGCACTCAACTTTGTGTAAGATAACAGCATAAGACAGCAACCAAACGTAGTCTGTTCTCGTTTCCTCTAACAATAAGTTTTTACACCAGAATGACATTGCACTAAATTCTATGTTTTACTGAGAATCTGGGGTTTTAGGAGGCACAGTGGTATATATATAAAGAACTTTTTTTTTAATTCCAGATTTTGCCCATTTTCCCCCCAGCCAATTTGGTCAATTGAGAGGGATATTATATGTAAAATTATATATATATATTTTGCAATGTCCTGCATTGCTCAGAGAACCACTAAAACTAACCAACGTCACATGATGTGGGTGATAAAACTCTTACCTGCTACACCAACATCTGTTGAATTCATGTACACATCCTGTGTGTATATACTCTAGAAACTTCTTGGCTGATTGTTCTGGGAAAGTGCATTGTTTTATCAGAGGATAAAACAGCATTGGTTTCTTGGATGAAAAATGCTGTTTTTCCATAGAAACAATGACACCTACATGACCACGACGGCTCTTTGATGTTTCTAATAGGATGCCACACCACATGACTCACACTCAATTGACTTGATACATTCACAATGACATAACCTTCTAAGCATGTCAAATTTAGTTCATATTTCATTAAACCAGTTGTTTTAGTGTATCTGCTCTGTCTACATCAACTTTCTTGGTGTGGTTTCCATGCTTGATTGACATAAAGTTGTGAGTTTTTGTCACTGTCATGGACACTTACTCAGTGATTTGCCTCATATGAGGGATATTTCTAAAGTTTGATGAGATTATAGAGTATCAATGGTGAATGATGATACTTTCACCCATGCCTTTGTCTTGTTGATCCATTTGATTGAAGAAAAAAAAAATAATCATCATGCAAATGTCTGGTTATACTTTATCCCAGTACCAATCTTTTAAAAATAAATCTTATCCAGGGATTAAATCAATTTTGTAGTCACTTGGAGCCATTTGAGACACCTGCTCAACATGAAAATGGCTCATTGAATCCATAAGACAATCAAATTTATAAGAAAAATGAAAATCTGACACCCCCCCCCCCCATGAGGGAGAAAAGAACAAGCAAGCAGTATCATATCATTGGCACAAGTGAAGTATGAATTGCTAATATTTTGGATGTCATTATAATGACAGCCTAACCCTCAAGACCTTCCAATGTTTGAGTTTTACTTTGACCTTTTCGGTTGAGGTTGGTACACTGAAACCTCACACTATCAATATAAAGGGCTTTTTACACTTGTGTTTCTTAACCCCGGACTTTCTCTGACCCAGGACTATCGTTAGTCCCGTACCAATTTTTTCAGCTTTTTACACTCGCCAATTAGTCCCGTACTATCTCTTGTCCGGGGTTAAGGAGAAATCTGACCTTTTTACACTCGTATTTCTTAGCCCCGGACTTTCCAAACAACATGAATATTCATAATTACGCTGTGTACTGTACACGTACACGCACGCACCGGCAGCACTTGATTACCTCGTTTCTGATTGGTCAGTGAGGGTCGGACTTCGTCTCCGTCGCTTAGCCCAGGATTATTTTTTCGTTCTGTTTACACTCACTTGCTTGGCACCGCAATTGCGGTGCTAACCCCTGCTATTTTGCAGGGCCAGATAGTACCGTACTATCGGTGGGGCTAGCCCACTTTGGCAAAAACGAGTGTAAACAGAAAGTGGGCTAAGGATAGTCCCGTACCAACGGTGGGGCTAAGGCCCCCCCTTAGCCCCACCGTTGGTCCGGGGCTAAGCAAAAATTTACAAGTGTAAAAAGCCCTAAACATGCTCATGTCCTCCACCAAAACCACAAGCAGACAAACAAACAAACAAACAAACAAACAAATGTTTGTAAAATGACAATTACTTGCTCATTCTCCCTCAAGGTTGTGAATTATGAAATTAAATGATAATCAAATAAAAATGTACTACGGATCAATGGCTCGTAACACTTGCCCACGCATTGCTACTGCACATTGTATGATCACTCAGTCATTAAAAATATTTGCATTTAAATTAAATTCAAGCTTTCAACAGTATCTCCCTCTCTCTCTCTCTCTCTCTCTCTCATTCTTAGAAACATGTTTTACAGTATAGCAATCAAGCAGTGCTGAAATCATTAGTATCCTCACTTTCTATATCTTCCTTTCTCCAACTGTGCTGACCAAAATTCCTAATCTGTATCACTGTATGTGCTTTATGTTTTTCCTAACTCTTTGCACAACTTGTTAGTGCTGTTTTTTTAATCCATAAGAATATGAATGTACAAAGTGACAGTCTGTTAAGAGTTGGTCTAAGGAGGAAAAATGACATGGAAATCAAAATCACCCCAAAACATAAAATTTCCTTATTGCAGCTGTGAGCATCTTTAAAGTTAAGTCTGCAATGTGGGCAACAAAATACCTACAAGAGTTTACTATAAGGTGACAAGTACATGTATAACGTATACCTCACTTGTTTTTGTTTTTTCTATCATTTTGAAAATTAATAATATATTGCTTTTCAGTTACAAAACCAAAATATGCAACAACAACAAAAAATTTGTTGCTCAAAGCTCATTTTTTGGGGTGCCGTAGACCTACAGGAAATCATTGATTAAAGTCTGATTAATGTATCATGAACAGGATCTAGGGTGTAGTGATATAACGCCAAAGACAACATCAGCAAATTACCTACCGGTAATTTTTTACTCGGAGCTCACTGACAAATCGGGTGTGACAAGATTTTCATCCTGTTCGTTGTTTAACACGCAAGTTTAACACGCAAGAGTGCAAATTAATGAATCGACAAATACTCACACGCAAACGCTGGATATTGAGTAGGATCAAGATCCCATTCCAACTAAAGTTTCCACGTCATGAAAGCACATCAAAATACCAGTGAAAGTTTATACACTCCTGTGGATGTCTTTGACACACAACCAACAACTGACACACACAAAATTGAAAGTGACCAACTCTTTGTCACTTACAGAGGAAAAAGCTGCAGGTTGATCTTTTGCTCCTAGTCCCAACACAGATGTTCAAAGTAGGACTGTAATCACAGATATGTTGCACCAAAATCCAGTATTCAACAGCAAAGGTTCTCTGCACCAAAGAATTATCAACAGTATCGGCAAAAAAACTCCACACGATTGATCTCCCCCAAAGCACACCGCATCGCGCCCCGAATGGCGAGGACGCGATTGAGAAGCCACTGACGTCTACGATTCTGGGAGGGATGAATCCGGCAGGAGGGGGACTCAAGATGGGTGAGAGGAATGGCAGGAAGGAGATATCCTGCCAATCTAATGAAGGCATCAAGGTATGCGCCATTAAATCCTCCGCTGAATCACGGAACACGGACACGCGTGCACACACATATTAACGCACACAGCGCTGGCAGGCAAATTGAGGGGTAGAAAAAGTGAGAGAGAAAAAAATTGAGGTGCATTCACACAAGCTATCTATGGTTGCTCACTGTGTCCAGTGTGAACAAGACACCCCCTGTTTAATCCACTTTATCCCTATCATGATGTGATAACAATATCCATCAGTCCATTTCAATTTTGGCATTCACAAGGTAATATTTAGGGAAGTATGTTATGAATCAGAATGCCAAAATTACTGCTTTTTTTATTGAATGATCGACTTTGTCAATAAATAATGTAATGAGAAGTTTGCTTTGCAGCTACTAAAATTTGGTGACTGGTTCTACAGTGTGATGGTCTTTAAGGGTGAATCTTGTCGACCAACACACTTGCTGTGAACAGAACACAATATTATTATGTCCTAAACCTGTTAGTTTTAGACTGTTCAATGAACACAACTCCAGATAGAAAGTGAAATACACTATAATTATTCAATCTAAATTAAAGATGTAGATTCATGAGAAGCATTATATGCATTGACTTGAAAGCATTGCAACTCCAACTCATGTTTTGCACACATTCAAAATATCACAAATGTGGACCAAAATGATGAAGCATTGAAGCGAAATGAAATTAATCAAAACTCAAACAAAGGCAATAGACCATATTTTGTAAGTTAAAACAAAAATAAGAAATTAAAATGCAGGCTGCTACAGAATCAGTCTCATGGGAGTTTTCCTTTTCTCTCTCTCTTTGTCTAAACATCCGAGATTCTATAGACGAGGCAAAATATCATATTGCTCATAAACTGCATCTTCAGTACGTGCTGAGAATGTCTCCGAGGTATAACATTTATTGCAATAATTATCATTCATCACAGGCATTTTCCCGCGCTGCATGAACAAAAGATTACATAATGAATGCTATCTACTCCCTGATCTCTCTTCCAGTCCTGGAAGATTGATGATGATGATGATGATGATGACGATGATGATGATGATGATGTTGACGTGGATGATGATGATGATGATGATGATGATGATGATGATTATGATGATGACGGTGATGACAGCTATGATGGTGCTGTCACATTGTTGTGGGGCAATGTCACTATGAAATCATTCCTTCTCAACTTGTGAAACAAGGTTAATTTTAGCTCCTTGGACAGTCAATATGACAGCATTACATCACTTTCATCATTTTGTCTAATTTAATTTCTTCATTCATGTTGATGGTTTGCATCAGAAATAAATAAATCTCTTAAAAAAAAAAAAAAAAAAAAACTTTGAAAAAGAGAAAAGAAATAGCCCCTCGCCTACCACCTGTATGATGCCCTACCCATTCCAAAGACATTGTATGAATGAAGAAAAGAGAGAGTGTCTGTGTGTATGTGTGTGTGTGGATGCACCAATGGTGAGTGAACAAAGAGCTAAGTGATGCCCAGGCCTGGGCCCCTGATGATGATTTAATTTCCACTCCAAAAGATCAGACATCTCTAATCAGGCGGGGATGGATAAGAGTGTACATTTGTTAGCCTCCTCACAAGTCTTGAGACCTTTTGATTTCAGTTTCATTATTTCCTATGAAAGTGTTTTCTTGTGTCCCTGTGCACATTGATTTCAAGTTTTATATCAATATACAGAAAAACAACACACACACACACACATATTTTGCAATATAAAAGGGTCATCTTCTTCTAGATCTTGGTTGGTCGTGCCAGTTCTTTTTCATTTTCTCTATTTCAGTCTAAAATTGTCATTACTTGGCACATTGATTTTTACTCTGTAAACTGTAGTTGCTATCACATACACACACACACACACACAAAAAAAAAAAAAGACAGAAAAAGAATAATCAATTTACGGTACATATAATAGCTGAACCAAATTTGTTGAATGCCAGAGTAGAGATATTTCGTGACTGCATTAAGAACAAAAAACTGTCCTCTATCTCCACCTATAACAAAATATCGAGGGTAAAGAGCACCAAGTTAAATGATACGAGGACCTAAATGTGGACTTTTTCAGGAAAGGGAGGCAAAATGCACATGAACATCTTTCTTTTTTATTTGGGTTTTAAAGATATGGAACTAAAACCTCAGTCATATGGTCAAATGTAGTTTCCTGATCTATACTTCTAAATCCTGTCTTTTAACCCGTTGAGGACGAGTCCCGAGTATACTCGGGCAGGTGTCTATGGGAAATGCGTGTTGCAGCATAATCAGTCCATCCTCAACGGGCTAACTACAGTGCCTGCAAAAATTACATGTAAAAGTCCTTCAGAGTCTATTATCGAATTCATTACATTGGGTTATAGTTCTACACATCTTCAGTTCTGATATTCTTTCTTTTTTTTTTAAATGCTTTCCATGAAGATGTGGCAATGTGGATTTATACTTCTTTTTTCTAAAGCCGATGACTAATGCTTTGTCAGTCTGTATGAAAGTCACAACTTTGCTAATATGGTGAAAATTATTTTTGTTCACTCTGCACTGAATTCAAATCAAAACCCCCTACCAACAACAGATATATACCATATTCCATCCCTTGCCAGTCACACTGACAAAGAAATTTGTTTCTCGTGTTTCTATGATATTCAGTCACCTGATATGAATGCACACACGTGTGCACACTCAGGGTTGGTGTGATTACGAAAAGAGTGCTGTGAAAGTACAGCCTGGAGTAGAGGCTAAGGCCAATCTGGAAGTTGACAAATCCTGTGCAGCCGAGGACTTCTCTCAGCCTTATCTCTCGGTGAGGAGCGTGTCCTCAATTTGGTACTCATCCTGCCTTCAGGTCTACAATGTCTCATTAACCCATCAAAGTCCTCATTCTTCATTTATTTTGAGACATCCTTACTAGATTTACAGCCAGGATTTTGTCCTCACTCTACCTACCCTCCCCCTTTTCCGCCATTCTCATCTATTCTGTCACCTGAAGACTTTACCCATCACAGCAGTTATCAATTTCCTTACAAATTATTAGTGTGCTAACGAGTTGTCAATTTGCTAACCTGATTTGACATGGATATTGTTGTTGTGAGAAAAAGAAAATCACAAGCTGTAGATCAAAAATTCACTGCTTTAGTGCTTCAAAATAGTTCTAAAATGTGAGATAGGGATAGAAACAACCAATGTAAAAAAATTTAAAATTCGTAAAACCGATATTAAGTATTGCTAGATATACAAAATGTGAACAATAGTTATAAAAATGTTTCCAGACTAAACCATCTACGGTTACAGTTTATTGAGAAAAATACAGATATCTCCTTATATTTTAGGTTTTACCATAAAAATTTTATATGATAGCATGTTTTGTGGTACAACAGACCTACATATATGCATAAAATGTCATATCTTGGAAAATTTGAAATCACTGTCCCCAAAAGTAAACAGGACCTCTGACTGAACGAGGGCACCATAGAAAACCCTGTTGTGTGTGTGATTGGCTAAAGTGCTAAAGGTTGAATTGGTTCATTTCTTCTGTTGTGACACCTATTTCTGCCATCAGAAGTGCCAATATTGCTGCCTTGATAAAAAGATTGACCCTGCAGAAACAAGCTAGTAATTTTGCAAATTATCTTTCTTTCTTTTTTCCCCAACAGTATTTACTTGCTTTTTTTATCTGTCCATCATTTTTGTTCACTTCTCGCAGCAACAATATCATTATAATGCCCCAGCAATAACTGTACACCTAAATGCAATCCTCTGAATTGCTGCTTATCATTTTCAAGCACCTTTTTTCTTCTTGTCATTCAACTCTTGAACTCACAAATACAACCCTCCCCTCCCCCTAAAAAAGAGACAAAAACAAATAGATGTCTGTGAGTGCGACATGAGAGTAGATGTTGTTTGTGTAACTGTCTACTTTTAGATTTGTATTTTTACAAGCCTGAAAAAGTTTGTACATCCTCCAGCAACCCAGCTCCCAATCGTTGACACTGTCAGCCGGCCATAACTTGTAAATCACCACCAATACCATGTTCAAGTTATCTACCATTGCAGTCAAAGTCAAGTCCATCCCAAAGTTTTGAGTGTTTTTATTTCCACATGGACAAAGCCATTATGCTGCTCAAGCCAAAATTGTCACTGCGATGAACCGCAGTATAAAGACTCGTCAATCTTTGTCTGGAAAAAAAAAAGAACAGTTAAAGAATAATTGTCAGCTGAGAGCTAGTAAGTTCTAAGATTTGAGTGTAAATAAAATGAAACAATTAATTCTCATACCATGAAAAGTGTATTTAATAAAAAATGAGTAGATTTATAAGCATTATTACAAATATAGGGTGAAATAGCACCCTTGTGGGTTTATTTTTTTACATTTTACTGAAAATGAATATAATTTAAAAATGACACCATCATATAGAGGAGATCGAGCTCTACAACACGATATTATAACTCAGTATCCCCCAAAATTGCGATAAAGCCCTTCTAGTTCTCAGCTGACAATATCAAGTTTAGCATTTCTAATTACTGCTGCAGCAATACTCAATACAGACAAAGCACCACAAAGTGTTTTTCAGTGTAAGTGTCTGAAACAACACAGCGTGTTTATCTGCTTGGTTTGCCCACAGATCCATTCCCCCTATGTGACGTGATAAGAGAGGGAGGCGTCTCCACTGGTACTCCAATCATCTACTGGAAGGGAGAAAAATTAGAAGTGAAGGAGGCCCTCTTTTGACTCAGGTTACACCCCTTATTTATGACGAGGGTAGCTTACTTTCCATGATGTATTTGGCAAGGACACACCAAGCAAGTTTATTGTATGATATTTCCTGTACAATTTGTGTTCATCAAGTGGACAAAAAAAAAAAGGCAAAATGATTTGCTCCTGTAGAAATAATATACGATCCATCATTCCTCATTTTGAGTGAGAAAAAAAAAAATAAGAGAAATATGAACCAGGCTTGGGTCAGAGAGCTGAAGGATAAGGACCCTGCTAGAAGAACATGTTATGCGCAAGTCTTTTCTTACCATTTTTGGCATAAGGGTAAAAGACTAAGCAACTTATATCAAAATAAACCAGTAACGTATTTAACAAAACATAGAAGTTTGCCATGTGTGTATGTTTCTTTTGGTTTTCCTTAGATGTTCCAGGGAAAATACAGCTTTGGGAGATAATTACTCACTGAAAAAAATAATAGAGAAATAAGGGCAAGACATTAATAAACTTTGGGAATAATCAAACAAACTAACATGACGTTTTGGTGTCCAACCATAAATAATTAGACCGTTTCAGATGTGTCTAAATAGATATGTGTGGTAAAACATACTTGAATATTAACCAGATATTTAATTGATCAATTACATGAATATCATACATAAGACTCAATCAGCCTGGGCAACAAAAACACACGAGTAAAAAAAAAAGTAATCATACACTGGTAATCCAAATAGCTCTGGCAAAATATTTGTTCTTTCTGTAATTTGTTTGGATTTTCTGCACCCAAATTACTTTACTTGGTTAGTTCTACAAATGTATTCTTTGAGAGAACTGTTCATGATGGCTGATTCAGCAGTGCATACAACTCCATGAATGCAATACATTGTGTGAAATGGAAAAATATGCATTTAAAATATAATAAAAGCTTGCTTTACAGAGACATTGCATGCTAGAAACCATTAAGAGGATACAAGGGTTGAGGATCAGATCTTTTTCATATGATTGTTTGCTGATTTGACATTTTACTTTTGTTATTTGTTATGGTATTTAAGCACTTTTTCCTTCAGCTTTGTGTTAAAAGATATGCACTTCTTTCAAATGTTCTGGTTTGTTTATTTGGGTTTTATTAATTTTTCATGGGGGATTTCATTGTTGGAAAACATCAATTTCCCAGCAGTATGCCCAAATAATCAATTGGTCCAGAAAATAGCTAATTCAATATTAAATTTGTCAAAGAACAATCTAACTCAACACCTTAAAAGAGGCTAATGACCTTCCTCAATTCTCATATTTCTGTTTCTTGGTTGAGAAAGTGCGCAAATATGAGGTGTGTCTGACAAAGTGGGGGCGCATTTCTTGGGACTGTTTATCCAGCTTGCTTCATCAGAAGTTCAGTACATTGGCAGCCCAAGTTCCCTCTTATTATCCATTTCCACCACTAGTTAAAAATCACATAAAAAAAAACAACAAAACTGCAAACAATGAGGATGAAAGTTGCTAGGCAACAGTACCAAACACCATCCAACATAATGCCTAAAAAAATTACAGACTGGAATGCAATTTTACTAATTTTGCTGGAACATTTTGCAACGTGAGCTCTCACAGGAGAAAAATTTTGATATTTTCCACCCAACGTCTACTCAACATTTGGATCCCTTCCTATGGCTACACACAAAATATGGCAGCCCTGGCTATTCTCGCAAGTTCTCGCAATATTCACAACTTTGCAATTTTTTGTTGCAGTGTGAAAGGAAAGGCAAATCATCAAGATTTTAAATATCACAATATTTGGCAGTCAGAATGGGTTACGTGTCTGGCTCTTCAATCACAAAGTCCATTAGCTGCGCTTTCAGAAGGAAATAACTAGCACAGAAGAAAACAATTCCTTCTCCTAGCAAATTTTCCTTTATACTCTATCTTCATTCTAAAAGACATTTATGGTGAAAGACAAATGGATCTATAATGGATTGTAGTATTGTCACACAATGGTGGGACTGTACAAAAAAGGTGAATTGAATTTAAAAAGCATTTATCTTGTTCATCTTAAGAGCATCATGCCTCATTCTATCATTATCAAGAATGGAAACAATATGGGAGAACGTGGGCATGTTATGGCTTTTAGCCATTCAATTTAGTGACATGAAATCCCTCAAAATGTGCAAATTCTATGTAAAAGTTACCCATTGTTCCTCAAGATTACCCAGAATCTGCAGAAAGTTTTTCCTCTACATAGTTAAATGAAAACTTGACAAATGGCTAACTAAATATAGAGAACATAGGAGACAGAGCGAGAGAGAAAGAGAGAGAGAGAGAGAGAGAGATAACTACTGTGCGGTGTTCATAACTGGTTTCTCAGTTTGTATGTTTCCATTAATTTCTAGTGGTTACATTCCACATAAAACAATACTCTTTGAATGAGACTCATAAACCTGAATTTTGGTGTCACGCACATCTTTCCCCTGCTATTACCAGTGCTAGGGTGAAAGTATGCCAAAGGTCAAACTTGCCCTGCATATCGAAATGTACACATGTAATGTGAAAGCACGGAGAAGCATTTATCTAATCATTTAGGTGAAGCAATAACCTGTTGAAGACAGTTGAAGACAGTCCCAAGTACACTCGACAGGTGTCTATGGGAAATGCGTGTTGCAGCAAAATCAGCCAGTCCTCAGCAGGTTAAGTTTAGGGAGAAAGTACCCCCCCCCCCCTCCAAAAAAAAAAAAAAAAAGAAGAAGAGAAAGAAAAAGATAGTTTTGACAATAGCACTACTTCCCATACTTTCCATTTACCAAAAAAAAAAAGGGATTACAATGGTTTTATTGCAAGTTCAGATGAAATCCATTTTCCCCTTGCTACTGTTGTCCATCACAAAGCAAGTAAACAATACTCAGTCTTGTGACTTTGGATGGTATTCTTCACAGCCTATGGATCTATATATCACATGACGCATTGATATCAGAGGGGGTGCATTAAAAGCAAAACATTTTTGCATGATTGAGTTCCTACGCGCATTCAAGAAGGATAAATGCAACATGTTTTAAATTTCACTGACCGACATTTCCAATAGTGTAAATTCATGTAGACAATCACCTAGTTAAGAAAATATTCACATGCATGCTTTTTTTTTCCATTAGTCTCAAACAACATCAAATGTGTGTTAAAAAAAAATCCACAATCCAAACTATATTCTCTCCTTACGATAAAGTACTGTCAGCACTTTAATATTTTTCCCCCATTTAATTCACTCATCTGGTGCTTTGAAAAACTTTGAAAAACTCTTGTACATGAGGATAAGCCTTCATGTAATACTTTATGGATGGTGAATGTTTATTTACTCTGAACCAAAACAAGAGTGAAACATGATCTACATTCATCCATAAATTTAGACAACCCCCTAAAAACAAATTAGTGTAAAAGAGTGTGAAAATCAAAACCAAACAAACAAAGATATGGGAAAGGTAAAACAAAAAACATAACAGCATGCTCACAGGTTAGTTTACAGGGTCAGAGAGATGGTAGAGAGAGAGGGAGAGAGAGAGAGGGAGAGAGAGAGAGGTCACTTTAGGACAAGGATAGCGGGACAAATTTAAAGGTCAGTTGATCAGAGGTCATATGTGACCTTCAGTTGATACTAGGCTAGGATACACAAAGACTGTTTGTATATCCTAGGTTTCATGTGCCATAGCATCATGCACAAATGAAAGCTAACTTGCTCAACATGACAAATAAACATACAACTCTCTTTGCTACATAATACATACCAATTCAGTATCAGGAAAAGGGACCTTGTATTCATAGCATCTTTCAGTTTCCCTCGATTAAATGTTGATGTGACATCTTTTATCAAAGCGACAGTATATGAACACCTCTCTCTAGACCTTTTAACACTTCAACAACGCAGAGACTTGCTACTTCCAGGGTACTAAAACCACTTGCCTGGTGTACTCCATATGTGCATATAGTATTCCTTCACCACAGAAGAGAGTTTCGTATCACAGATGCTGAACCGGTTAGCTTCGTGCCCTCCCCTCCACGACGATCGAGAATCACAGCATATATCATCAAAACAGATAAAGGTCAAAAATCACATGCACCGCTACCAAATTCCACACATTTTTTCCTCCCAACCTGATGTTTGACAATGGACCTCTGCAGGGGACCTCTTGCTACTACTCACTGCTACCAACTTTAGAGATCTTCCATGCACAAGCACTTCTTCGTTGCATGAGCTCTGCTCAACTTTGGCCAAATATCTGTGAGATTCCAAAATCTCTTCAGCTCTGATCGAAGACAGAATGAGAAATTGTGAGGACGACGATCAAAACAGCATCTCCCCCCTCTCAGCTACAACATTTCTAATGAAGTATGTATGAGTACCAGCAGTGTAGACGGCAGCAATGATATATTCCGGGGGTATTTTTGTTGTGTTTTTTTGTTTAATCCCACTTATTCCACAGGACTGCAGGAAGAGACAAAAAAATACCCTTATCTCTGTGCAGGGTTACTTCTCAGAAAGATCACCCTTCTATGGTAAAATAAAGAATAAATCACTTTATGTTGTAAACATCCTGTTTCTCTGGGTAGTGCTTTTTTTTCTCTCTCTGTTTTCAATATGGTATGAAAGGATTGATTTACACTAAACATGATACTAGCTGCCTTGTGTGTAGATACACAGATTAAGTTCACCTTGGGCTATATTAAAAGTGAAAGTTTCACTACAATCAGACTAGAAATATGATCTTTATATAAAAAATTTATCATGTACACAAGTCAGCTGTTCAATATGTTTTCAGGACAGTGTTATATTGGCCACAGTTTCAACGCAAAGGGTTATCAATGACATGATAGGCGCGGTCAGATTGGCGCGGTCAGATTGGCAAAAGATCGCGAAGTTTAAGATCGCGATCTTTAAGATCTCAAAGTTTTGCCAGTGTGACCGCAAACTTCCTGCGAAACTTCCCACGAAATTTCTCGATCTGTTCGCGTTCGGTGCCTCCGAAGTGCGAGGCCACTGTCATGACAGATGTGCATTGTTACGTCACAATCACTAGCCATCGGACGGCGCACTCTTGCTTGCGCGCGTACCAATGGCCCAAACTTCGCGATCTTAAACTTCTCGATCTTTTGCCAGTCTGACCGCGCCTAATGTAGCCTCACAAATCTTGCACTTTACTTGCACACAAATTTTCACTTAATCTTCCATTTTCTGACATGATTCACAAAGATGAAATATCCTTGACTTAACATTGTTCTAGAGTTGTAATGATTCAATGATACCAACTTTGTACAGGGGAAAGGGCAATAGTTTTTAAAAATATTGACAAACAAAAATGATCTAGCTGTTATAATCTTATGCACAAACAAGTGAGAAAGTTGTAGGCTGATGGTATCCAATGTTTAATTTGCACAGTAAATGTGATCCGAGTCAGTTTCACACAAATTTTAACTTGAATCATTGATTTAGGGTTTTTTTTTTCCCCAAGACAACTTTAATGTGGAGGATTATGATTTTAAAGCAAAAAAATGCAATGAAAATTCTGCTAAAACTTAAACAAAGACAGATACACATGACAAGCAGTTTGCGACCACACCTTCATCAAAGAAATCTACCCACAGCTTTTGTTCTACAATCACTGAAAATAATTACCACACCTATGCAAACTACGATGTTGCCTGCCAATGACACAATTCTGACATGCTTCACATGGGTATGTTGATGATTTCAATTTTTCATGAAAGAATTATTTTTGCTATAATCTTGCTTTTAACACAGCATGAATGTTAACTGCACCATTTCAGACACTCGCTACAAAAAGTACTGTAAACAAATACTTTAACTGTGTGCAAAGTTTAATGCATTTATCTTGGCATGGAACCAAGGAACCACAATAAAAAGAAGGAAATATGCATGCAAATGTTCTGCTCATTTTTTTTCTTCTAATTTGAACAAACATACAAGCCAGTACGCACTCAATGGGCTCAAATAACAGTGCACTGTACTAATATGCATCGGATGGCTACATAGTATTGCCATCCTGCAACATTCATTCCACATACAGGCATGCAATTAATGTCTGAATTTTTCATCAAATTTAAAGTAAATTGCTTCTGTTCTGCTAACAAAAAAGTGACGAAACAAGCAGAATTTATTCTGTTTGACTGGTGAAGACAAAAGTGAATGTAAAAATTTCCTCTCAGCTTTAGACCCTGTGTGGTACACTATGTACATCATGGTACTGCATTTAACAATGCATGGGTGAGTTTCTTTCACGTCACGTTTAACAGATGCAGTAATCTTCAAAGGAATTATTGATAATAATAATTTCTCCTAACATAAGAGACAATCACTTTTCAATTATGGATGAATGTGTTCTCCACTGAATGCAATATTCACTGTGAATCATGGGAATTCTGGTTCACTGCACAATCCTCCACTTGAAACAAATTTGACATGATTTCTTCAAGAATACCCTTAGCGTTGACGTAACTTATTATTGATCTGATGACTGTGATGTAGAACTATCGAGAGGCCCAGTTCATAAAGGGGTGTGCAATTATTTAAAGTCACAATACTGCGATCACTTTTCTTTCTTTTTTTCTAAGAAGAGCTGAAAACATTTTCTAACTTGATTTCTTGGTCATATTCTTGCTCTGCACGCTTGGCATCGTTCAAATAGCCTACAATATATGGAATCAGATAGTGTACAATGATAGTCATACACCTATAGTTATTTGTGCAAAGTCTTGGCACATTTTAACCCAAAAGCCTACTTGTGTTTGTATTGGGCTGCAATGGTGCTTTATATTTAAGTGAGGCCAACTTCCTCTTCAGACAGTGGGTCCACAAATGTAGATAGGCCTGTGTCTCGTAGAAAGATCCTGTTACTCGGGGCGTTCGTTTCTGTACAGCGGGCATATCATAAGGAGAAGCACATTGACCTTGTGAACTCTACAGTATTTCATGAATATCTCCTGCTCAGAGATTCTCCAAGGTATCATTTACATATTTTGGCAGACAGACTGGCCATGGCCGACAGAAAAGTTTGCCAAAAAACAGTGAGGCTCTACCAATCTAGCAGTGTGTGTTGTGTGGTGATACAATTTGTATGTGTCCCATCTTGGATTCTATATATAGGGGGAAAATTTCAATCCCAGACTTCTGATCTGTAACAGCAGTGCGTGACATGACAAACTTTCAATGGAATATACAAAGTGAATGCTTGTACCAACATAAATGCATACTTACACCCACATTACACAATACACCGATACACACACATACACGTATTTAATACATTGTACATATAAACAGACCCATACTTTGATTATGCATACATACACACACACCATTTTTAAACTTTATCCTCAAAAGACTGCTTCCTAGCCAATGTCTGCATTCCTAACATGATTTGAAAGTACAATATATTGCAATTTTTTTTTTTTTGGTGAAAAAGCAGAACAAACAGCATTCTATAAGGCCTCCCACAGACATGACTTCATATAGGGCCTACATCTTTTAAAACAGTGGAATTGATTCTTTTATGTCAGTTGAAGATATCTATGGGCTAATCATTTTGTGCAGGTGGACAATGTATGACATTTTCTTTATCAGCAAACCATGATACAGTTAATATTCTGATGTTGTTAAGAATTTATTGTATACTAATGTTCAATTATATGACTCACCGATACATTTAATTTATTACTTGTTTGTTAATGTTATTTTCTTTTGAATGTGTCTTTGTACGTAGCTGTAAGTCATCTTTTATTTTAGTTCTTAGCTACTCCCCCCCAAATTGCCCTACAAAAACAAACAAATTTACAACAAAAAGATTACTAAGGTATTTAATCTCAATTCATTCAGAGTGTATTCTGGGGGACAACTACATTATTTGCAAGCTTGTAGAACCAAAGCAAGCAGAGCACAGGGTGCATCAAAGCAGCACTCACAAAAGAGATGGGTTTTAACACTTGTTTGTTCCTGCCCAAAACCTTTAAAGGGGAAATCCAGTCCAAATATAAGTTAGTCTCATAAGAAAGAGTAAAATATTACGAGTTCAACAGTATAATTTTGATCGAAATCAGAAGAAAAATAAGGAAGTTATGACATTTTGAAGTTTTGCTATTTTGGGGGGAAAGAGTTCTTGAACAGTCAATATGAATATGCAAATGGAAAAGTGAGCATGTCATTCCCTCACAACTTACCATATAGTTTGTACATAAAATTTTGACATTTCCAATGTTTCATTCAAATGCATATGCCCGGGGCTCAATTCCTCGTATATCTAACTGATCACTATTCTTAAGTTATTCAACCAGGAATAACATCATGTTTCAGACTTCAATGACAGAAACGTTGAATTTTTGTCATTCTTTTTTTATACGATCAATGGAAAATTGTGAGGGTATGACATGGTTAGCTCACTCATTTGCATATTCATATCCACTGTACAAGAACTGTTTTGCGGAAATTAGCAAAACTTAAAAATGTCATAACTTCCTTATTTTTCATCCAATCTCAGTCAAATTTTTACCGTTGAGCTCATAAGATTTTCCTCTTGTTTATCAGACTAAAGGCCGTGTCACACCAGCCTTGCGTGCGACTTGCAAAGAACAATTTTGACTACCCGGAGGTCCCCGTAGATGATCCGCAAATGACAGTACATACACTATTGTAGCATATATCTCAAAAGTAGTCGCCCGGAGGTGCGCACGCATATTTTTTTACCCGCAACCGTGTTTAGGCCCTGTCACACCTTTCCGGGCAAGCTACTCGGGCTTGTTACGTGTAGGGATTTTCTAGCATACCGGACATTCCTGAGGGCGGAAAAGGATTTGTGCGAGTCAGCGCATGTGTCTTACTTGCTTGACGCGTTATACTTGCGAGTATACTGTGTGACCTTTGTACGAGTTGCGTGGGGGCTGACAACTCAGTGAAGGAATTCCTCTAATGGAATGGCTGAAATCTCACAGAATTTCATGATCTTGGCTGCATACGGGACTGCGAAGTACCTGCGTGGGAATTGCCTGGGAAGTACTGCCGCCAAGGGTCTCCTACTGCCGTTCTGCGTGGACCTCTACGGGCATTCCCGCGACTCACCCGGAAAAAGTTTTGGTCATGCTCAAAACTTGGCTGCGGTTAAATCGGACTTGCGCGAGCACCTCCGGGCAACTACGCGCTAGATACTGTCAGGTGCGGACCAACTGCGGAGAGCTCCGGGGAGTAAATTTGTTTCCCCGCAAGTCAAGCCGCAGACGTTCCCCCGTACGGTATGACAAGGCATGAATGAAAATTGCAAACATTCTTGTTCGCCCGCTGAAAATCTTCTACATGCTGGAAACTACCTCCTCGCCACAAGCCCGCGTAGCTTGTCCGGAATGGCGTGACACGGCCTTGACTTATATTTGGACTAGATTTCCTCTTTAATACTGATCCACTGTCTTAAATTCACCAGAGAGGTGAGAGGCCGACTGAATGCGCATTAAACAACTGTCTTGGGAGGTGGATTCCCATCTAATAATGTTTTCTAACAGCAAGCAATGCGATACTGTCATACTACGCTTTTAACTCTTAAGATCATGACATTAAATACCACTGACATCTAAATGCAGTACAGTTCTCTGAGTAAAGTACTGAAAATATGATCACTTAGCCACAGACATTGAGTCAAGTCCCCCCCCCCCCCCCCCCCTCCCCCGACTGTTGGCTGATCTGGCAAAGTGAAAGAAATATAAGAAACCTGGTTACTTCAGAACAATATGCAATACCCACAACACTTAATCGTTCTTTGGGTTTTGTGTAACAATAGCAAATTCATGTTGTATTCTACAAAGTTCATTGGGTATCTATGTACATTGATTCCTCATGAAGGTTCATAATGCCTAAGAAGGTCAAAAGTTGTTATTTTCATTTTTTAATTATGTTCAAATTCATTTCATTTTTTTCCCCCTTCTGAGAGGGGAAGAGACGAAGGCGCGAGAAGTTTCTCGGAAACGTGGTTATTTCCTTCTCAGCTTCCCCTTCAGTGCACCGCCATGTTCCCTTAACCCATTGAGGACAAGTCCCGAGTATACTTGGGCAGGTGTCTATGGGAAATACACCTTGTAGCAAAGTCAGTCCATCCTCAATGGGTTAAGAAAGATACTACCTGGCAAGGATCAACATCGTGCTGACCTGGAAATGAAATCTACAGAGGTTCTCGCTACTTTGACAAAACAGGTGAGTGCCACGTGCGGAGTGGTACCATAGGAATAGGATGTTAGACTGTGAGTGTGATTGGGCATTCAGCTGTGAGACACCTTTGTGCTTCTCGTAACTTCTAACAGCAAACTACTTTGTGAAGTATAGGTGGATGGTACTGAATTGCAAGTTTCAATATAACGTCACTTTGCTTTTCTGAAGTTTTGATGAGACAAAACTGCATGTTTTCATTTGCAAGCATGGGTAACTACTATGTACAGCGTGGCATTATACCACTGTAGTCTTCATTTCTAGTATATTCATAGTGTTCCATACCACTCAAAATTGATTTCATGGGTGTTTTTTAATGTGTGTATGTGTATATATGTGTATGTGTGTGAGATTCTGTGTGAAAGCACGCATAGTTTGTACTCTGTGTTGGAGGATGTCTATTCTGTGTTGGAGGTTTAAAGGGATGTTTCAGTATTGGTTGAGTGGAGAATTTTGCTTTTAGCTTTTTGCGAGATACTTAGTGTAAACCACTTCCTGAAATGTTGAAAAGCATACAATTCTAAGAGGAATTCAAACTTTATTTGATGAAAACCTGTTTTGAAAGGTTGAGATATCCAAAAACAAAGTAAAACAAAGCAATCCTAATAAAAGGTGGGTCCAACCTTTCCTTTGCTTTGTTTTGGATATCTCAGCCATTTCGAAACCAATTTTCATCAAACAAACTTTGAATTCCTCTTAGAATTATATGTTCTTTCATATTTCATAAGAGGTTCCTCATTACCTCAAAGAGTCACCAACAAAAAACGTTGGAAACTTCAAGCCCTATCTCAACAGAAACAGTACCATCCCTTTAAACTGCCTAGATTACTGAGAAGAGAATGATTAAGTATCTTTTTTCAGAAGTTCTAAATCAGTGACATGAACTGGCTCTTCCTCCTTTTTCTTTTCTTATGATAAACTAGCATCATGTTTCCTCATAATGCCATTTGACCTGGTCCCTGTATAAAGATCCTGAGAGACCCACTAACACTTATTTTCATACTCATATTACTATTGTCTAGTAAATCTTCTTCTATACACTCTCACTTATTCATGCCATTTCACTTTCGTTTCATTCTTTGCATGGGGATTTTCCCCCATATCTTTTTCTTTGAAGCATACTTCTGAGCTACTTTGATTGCTCATGGCAGTTCAAGTTTTCTTTCATAATGCAAATCACCTAAATCCCTATTACCTTAAATGGACAGAGGTAAGTCAATCATACAGAATGGTAGAAACTTTATATAAAATGGCCTTAAAGGCATAATTTACCATTTGCAGATGAAACAAAAACCCAGCAGTAGTGCTTCAAAATAGTGCTAAAATGTGAGTTAGAAACAGAAACAACCAAAGTAAAAATTTGAACCAGTATAATCCATGTAAAGTATTGTTATATAATATAATGTGAACAATAGTTATAATATAAATGTTTCCAGACTAAACTGTGTACAGTTATGCATTTATTAAGAAAAATAGTGATATCTTCTTAAATTTTAGGCTTTATTGAAATAAATATAATATGGTAGGATGTTTTGTGATACAACTGACCTACACAATGCATTAAATGTGATACCTTGAAATTTGCTTAAATCACTGCTCCCAAAGGTAAACAGGACCTTTGAGATACAGAATGCATGTTTCTGACAAAACAAAATATCAGTTGCAACCACATCCTCAGTTACAGGTTATGTTGCCTCACGAGATGTCCATTGACCTGCACATAAAATTGAACTGAATTCCATTTTTTTTTCTTTTTTAGTTCTTTACATTTACAAGAAACAAGGAAGAAAAGGGGTTTTATTCTTGGCATTACTTTGTGTTGTCTGAAGCTTGTAATTAAGAAGACCTGTAGGGGACTTGATGTTGCTGAATTACTGACTAAAAATAGAAATGTGATCATCTTTGTGCCTGCAAAGCAATGGAAGAGTATGGACGAGATGACATCATTACCTCATTTGAGGTGCACATGTCACAAACATTGTCACTGCTTAGTGAAAACATAGACAACTCTAAAACATCCAGAAATGTGTGTCAGAAGCAATGATTACTGCTGTACATGTACAAATGGTATTGTACACTGTTCCAAAGCTTCTTTTAATAGTAGATTTATGTTGCAGACAGACACCCTATTATGGTACGTCATCCTGAGCAAAAATATGCATTGGACCCACCACATACATTTTTTGCACATGGGCAACAGAATACAAATTCTATGTCCCATCCCCATGGTATATGATCACACTTAATTGTAGACAAGTTGTATACATATACACAACTGTATTAAAAATAATAAAACAGAATACTGGTACCAACTTTATCAGGGTTTCTTTCTACACCCTAAACCCAGCACTCATTACAAATTAGTGAGACTTATTCACTCCAGCATTCCCTTCACATGATTTGTCTTTACACTCACACACATAAGTTGACTTTTATACAGTTATGTGAAGAATATGCAGGCAATATTCATATTTACACACATACACACACACACACACACACACACACACACACACACTCACAATGAAGCTACCATTCATAGTCACTGACTGGAACATGGTGTCTTCGCAAAAGTATGCAAGCCACATTGTAATCCCACTATACACCACAAGTCCATGCCGCAAGTCATCTAAATTTAACTTTTTACAATACTATAGTAACTCAGGATGGATAAAAGGTGTTATCCGGGTACAGAAAACTGAGGGACACACCTGTACATCAAACAATGAGACATGCAGTACAGTTGTATCTGAACGCAGCCCTTTTCTGTCAAATGTTAAGACAAACATTCAGACCTGAGGTACTCTTTAAAAGTTGATAACTGGGCTATGTTGATGCTCTACATCAAAAAGCTCACAATTCCCTTTCTGCTATTTCTCAGTAAGAATGACAGCTCAACTATAATTTCAATACAACAAAATATCAATACTGAATAAATACTATATGTCAATACACCACTTCATCATTGTATATCACGGGTGCTTGAATAGATTTCATTATTAATACAATGTACAACTGGCATAGATCATATGAATATATGAACAGAGCAAGGTGTTAAACTTATAAAGGTGCCTTATACTGTAACCACAATAGGAAATAAATCACAGGTGAATCAGACTTGTGGGCAGATTAACATGAGGAGAACTCATGACTAGACAACCACTGAATAACAAAAAAGCTAAAGAGTAAACAGAATACGTATCAAATACCAGTAAATGACTTGTCAATGAAGGAGAGATATCTTTACACACTGAACTTTATGTGTGTTTTTCCTTTTACTGAAGACTCTGAGGTCATGTACAATGTACAATGTACGTTGTTTGAATTAAATCTCACAGATTTTCACTACTGTAAAAGTGGATATTTTCGCGCGACTAATTTTTCGCGCTTGGCCGGGTAAGAAGAGTTTCGCGTGTTTTTAATTCCGCGGAATCAAGACATCACGTACAGGAACATATGGCAAGTAAAAATATTCGCGTGCTTTTATTTTTGCGCTAGTTTCTGGTTGCGCGAAATGCGCGAAAATTTCAACACCGCGAAAATTTCCACTTTTACAGTATATCTCTGGCTTACGATAATGAGTACTCTGCTTCCCGAGTACTTCTTCCTCTACTTCTACTCCGCTTCCAATCAAAATGACAAAGAGAAATGTCAGAGTGCTAGGGAGAACTTGCAAGTAATCACATGAATACATGATTTTTCTTAACATGTTACTGTATAAAGCTGTTATTTTTGCGTACAAATATTTTCGCGAATGAGGAGATCACAGACATTTTCGCGAATGGACACCAATGCTAACATTAGTGCACTAACTATGAAATATCTAGCGCGTGTCGACATTTTCGCGTGTTGCTAATTCGCGGTCCAACAGTGATTCACGAAATTCGCGAAAATCAAACCCTCGCAAGAATAACAGCTTATACAGTAATCACGGTGAGCTCTGAATCTGAAATGAGTTTCTTTGCCATCTACTGCATTTAAATGATATTTCCAGCACCGACTGCACCACATGCTCCATAAAATGTTCATCAAACATGCAACTCTCAACACATGTATTGTATAGGGATGGTACAGTATTGGTAGAGATGAGAATTGGGCTTTTAACTTTTTGTGAGATACCAAGAAAACACTTATGATATAGTACGGAGCATACCATTTTAAGAGGAATTCAAAGTTTATATGATGAAAATCGGGTTTGGAATGACTGAAACATTCAAAAACAAAGCAAAACAATAGCAATCGTAATAAAGTGTGCGTCCTACACTTTATTAGAATCGATGTTTTTTTTGGATATCTCGGCCATTTCAAAACCAATTTTCATCAAATAAACGTTGAATTCCTCATAGAATTACATGCTCTTTCATATTTCCTAAGAGGTTTCTCATTATCTCACCAAAAAATGTTAGAAACCTGAAATTAGGTCTCAACCAAAACTGTACAATCCCTTTATCTATGTGATTTGATGTTCTATGTAGTTTGCAAACATCATAGCAAAGGGGAAGTAAACACAAGGTCAAACTACATGTACTCTCCAGCTCTTTGAACATTATCCTTGAGGTCACACTGTTCACATCACAAATGTGTATCCAGAGTTGAGCATAACTCGGGTGAAACCACAACTGTCATGGCCAAACATAGGTTCATTAAGAAACATGTTTGGGAAGGACACATTCAAGTTTGTTTTAAGACACAGAACGATTAATTCTTGTTTCAATAGCAAAAAAATCGAAACGAAACAAAACAAAAATGTGTTTCTATTTAATGTTTGCTTCCATAGATCTCTATCACTTACATTATGTACATACATGTACGTAATGCATACTCCTCATATACAGTAAATCATATATAATTGTTTTTGCAGCATTAACCACTGGGAGAATAGGGGGAACACCATGATATGTCATACTTAAAAATACCTACTTTTTAAATGCATGAATTGCTTTGCCATTTTTGTTTGTGTTTGTGTTTTTCTTTGTTTTGGCAAGCAGCTAACAAGCATGGGCAAATGCTTATCTAAGCACTGCCTTTTTTATTTGATTACTTTCGTCCATCCTGACACAGGAAAAGAATAATGCCACAAGACCTTGAAGCACAGTGGAAACTATATCAATTATAACTCCAATTGTTTCGAGGTTTTTTATGAAAAGATTCTTTCAGCTTATCAAAATATTGAAGAGGAACCAGTCTGAATTATTTTGATTTCTTTATTTTCGCAAATTTCGCGAATCGCCTTTAAACTGCGAATATAACAACGCGTGAATAACAAAGTTCAGTTAGACCCTGGCAACTGCGAAATTAACAACGCGCAAAAATGACCGCCAAGTAGCAATTCGCGAAAATATCTGTCCGCGAAAATATCAGCTCATGCAGTAACAGAGGATGAGCTGTATACTCAACTTCACCACTGTCAGCAACTGTTTGATGAGTTAGAGGTTCTGAAAGTGTGAAGTGTATTAAAGCATGACCAAAATGTGCTTTGATTCCTGGAAATAGAAAGCAACGACCTGAACACAGGTAAGCTCCATTTCTGGGATTCTGTTTTTCCTACACTGTAGGGTACTATCAATCATGATGAACCATTGTGTAAGCATCTAACTTTAGCTACCAGAGTAACTCACAGAATCCTGATGTATTTGTGTAAGTCCTCATTAGAGATAGGTTCACAGGAGTTTGAGCTGCTTCCAGAGTCCACACAGTATTATACTCAGCATTTTACAACTTTTACAACCTTTTACAACTTTTACAGCCATTTCATTACACAACTTTTTACTACGTTATATTAATTCAATGGAAAACTACAAGCTCAGCTTACTAGCAGCCATAATTTAGTTTCTTGTTAGGCAAGATACATTGTACTTTTCATCTTGTTGGCATTAAGCTTAATGGCCATTCAAGGACAATGGAAATGCATGCAGTAAGTGCTTCCATTCAGAATTTGAAAAAAGATATCATGCCATTTCACAAATATGATTTTCAAGGAACCATCCATAACAGCACAAGTACATTGTAGCTAAACTGATGGGATACCAGGAATTTGGGCTACTCACTAGCAACCCATTAGCTCACAGGCTAACAGCAATTTGGAATCTCAAGCCATTTCAGTGTTGATGCTGTTGTAATTTTGGCAAAGCAGATATGTAAGGTACATGTAAGAATACACACGAATACACCTGGAAGAATGTATGTCAAACCTATTGCAGACTGACTTTCCATGTACAGCTGTACCATGCAAATGGCTAACCACAGGTAACCATTATTTTTGCTGGTGGTCAAGGCTCAAGTAGAGGGGGGGGGGGGGAGAAAAACAAAATGGCAAACTTGTGTGCAATGCACCAAAAACAATCAGAGCCTTGAACTTTTTGTACAATGATGTTTCAGAGCAATTATGCTCCCCCATGTACTTGCTCCTTGCCCCAATATCTTCATGTATTCTTGGCAGGAGATGTGTTCATGTGGTTTGCAAAGGTAAACAGAAAATACACCACTGTTGTTATTGTTTTGGAGAGGCACAACTGTATCACTGTCATGAGTCTAGAACTGGACTGAAGGATCCACAGGTAATGGCAAGACAGAGATGATTTACTTTTGCCCAACATCCCGACTTCCAATCCATGAACACAGATTGGTAAGTTGTCACCATACATGGAGCTCTGGAAACTGAGGCAGTATCAACATACAGTTTCTTGTACACATCAAGACAATAAATTCTATTCACCAAAAGTCATCATACAGTCATCTTCCAGTGACACGTACAGAAACAATGGGTGTCAAATCAAAGTTGACACTCACCATTTTAAAACAATCCCAGGTGGTTTATACATCATAGACATGAGAGTCTCCATCAAACAGGCAATAAACTTGATGAGTCAACTCACTTTAATAAATAAGTTTACATAGCTTTACTTCTAACTGCAAATTCTCCTCATCAAAGGTGATTCACACATGCCTACTATTTTCATGTTTGAAACATTATCAAAACTACTGTAAATGTAACATGCAAAACAAATGCACAATCATAATAATAGCATCTAATCATTGCTACTATTACACAGAGTATATTCTTTTAATAATACAAGTTGTAATCGATGTTGAAAATAGTAGTAGTAGTGGTAGTAGTAGAGAATAGCAGTAGTAATAATAATAATTGCTATCAGTATTACTACATGTATATTATTATTATTATTATTATTATCATTATTACACTGTATATCATTATCATTATTATTTTGACATTGATAACAATAATCATAACAAAAATAACATACATGGTGCTACACAGTATCAATCCACTTCCTCGTAACATGCTGGATACATGAAGAAAATATTTTCAATACAATGCCCTGTAATAATAATAGAAGTAGTAGTAGTAGTAGCAATAGTAGTAGTAGTAGTAGTAGTAGTAGTAGTAGAAGTAGTAGTACACCTGTAGTAGTAGGAGTACCTTTAGTAGTCAAACTTACATGTACAATAGCAGTACTAGTAGTGAGTAAAAATAGTAGTCATTCTTTTTTTCTTTTTTTTTTCTTTTTTTTTTGGAAGTGTGGAACTGTACAAATTGTATTACCATGAGGAACATTGGGCATACTCTACTATAAAACTAGGAACATTTCCAGCATGAAACTTTTGCAAATACATCGTAGGAGCAAACAGCCTTTACTGTACACAGCATGACACTTTCGCGAGTAAGTCACTGGCATGCAACGCATTAGGTAGACAAAACCTTTTGTGTGCATATTTACTTTTGCAAATCTTGGCTCCTACACTGTATGTGAAATTTGCAAAAGTTTCACGCATGCAAAAATGTCTGGTTTTACTGTATCACTTCTTGTGTGTGTGTGTGCATGCGTATCTACATTATGTATAGTACCAGTATATTGTAAGATTAAAAACCGTTACTATGTCTCATTTAAAAACAGCTTCCAGTTTGGTTGGTGCAGCCCACTTCCTGCGCTGAAATTATCAGCTGGAATGAGCATCATTGAGGAAACTGTGTATACAGACAGTCATTGGTTCTGAATCTTCCCACTGGAAACACACGGTGCAGACAGATGACTACTCATATTCGTAACCAGACCGGCATCAGATCTTCCTGGTTGAGAAGGTCGGTAATTAATAACTAGAATCCAGGCAAAATGATCCACATATGGTAGACTGGTATAGCAAGGACCTGAACTTTCACTTAGTATACATATTCTGAAAAACACTTTTGGCTCTGATGCATAATGGTGTTTAAAATCAAAACCATGGTTTTAAATTTAGACCATGGTTTAAAATGAGAGCAAAATAGGCATAAATTGATCATACATGTACTTACGTCAGGATGCATTCATCACAAAGTGGATGTTTGTTGCCATTTGTAATCCATGAATTAGATTTAAACAACTTTAGTGATAAAGACAGACTTAACCTCATTATAAAACGTGTGGTATACATATAAAGTTAATTCTATTCATTCTTTCTGTTTGAGGGAGGTCAACTTTACAGCTCAAATGCCACTTTGCTAAATATTTTGCAACACAAAACAAAACAGAATTTGTACAAAGTTTGCCTCTTTTATTATATCCACATGATGAGAAAAAAAAGGACCTTACTACACGTAGCATTGTTCTAAGATACCACTGATGCAAAGAATGAATCCTAGACTACACCTATTTCAAAGGTTTTAGTTCAATATCTAGTGTTGTTGTTGTTTTTTTTTCATTATTTTTTTTTAAGCATAATCGACACAAAACAATATCAATAGATATTGGTCCCAATCTATTATTCTGTTGGTTGGTAGTTTTAGTGCATTAATTTCTGGTTTTTGCCAAACTATTTTCAACAACAAGATGCTAATACATTAAAGAAGACTGTACTATGAAATAATGTTTGCCATAATCACATACCACCGTACATGTACATGGAATGAAACTTAAAATCATAGAACAACCCAAAGCCATTAAAAAAGTGCATGATTTGACACAACACTATAAATGTTTATGACAATTTGAAGGTCAGCAAGTGCTCAAATAATATTCGTTTGCCAGCAAAGATAGTTGCTTCGTACATGCCACTGTGGAATCATGTGACATTATAAAACACAACTTTTCTTTTATTTGAAATACATGTACATAAATCAGCATGCTCTTGTCTTTAATGATGTTCTTGACAATGCTACGCAAAGTCCTGAAGTCTCCAGAATTAAAGGCATTAGTTATCATTTGCAGATGAAACAAAAATTCAGCTTTAGTGCTTCAAAATACATTGTAGTTGAGGAAGTTCTACAATGTGAGTTAGGGATAGAAACAACCAATGTGAAGATTTGAATCAGTATAATCAACATTAAGTATTGTCAAACATACAAAATGTGAACAATAGTTAAAATAAAAATGATTCTAGACTAAACCGTCTACAGTCATGGTTTAGTGAGAAAAATAGTGATATCTCCTTATAATTTAGGCTTTACTGCAAAATTTGTTTATGAATGGTAGGATGTTTTGTGATACAACTGAGCTACTGCATCAAATGTGATACCGTATCTCGAACATTTTTTTTTAAATCACCAGTCCCAATGGTAAACTATACCTTTAAGTCTGCTGAGAAAAATTTGCTATTAAAAGAAATAATCCTACTTGAAAAAACACAATAAAGGACTCTAACTTAATATGGCGGCGACTTGTTTTAGAAGTCAGCTGAACCCCTCATTTTGTAAATTATGATCAGTGATCTCCACTCAAAGACAACAGCAAGTTGAAGTCATTGCACACTATTTTTTGTGTAATCCAAATTAAACATTCTGACTTTTTTCTGACAAAAACAGGAAAGATTTGAGTGTTCCTGCACATGCGCATTTTCTGAAAAAAAAAACAGAAGGAACAATTCTGGTTCTTCTGGCAGTGTAAATGGCACATATCAAAAGATTCCATGACATTTGCTTCTGTGACAATAGCTCCCATGAAATATCTGCATTCAAAGGCAAACATAAATTCTACCCACAAACATAACCCTAACCCTAATCCTAATCCTCACATCAAACTAAACATAAGACCCTAGATCACAACCACAATCCTCACCCGAGGTCCTTGGAGAAAATAAAACCGGAGCAATTGTTGCAGGTGAGCAAATGTCCTGTCATCTATTGAAAACCTAGAGTTTTCCCGATTCCACTTTTTTTTTTTCAGTGTAAATGCCCATCTCGTCTGTTTTAAACATGAAATCTTATTGATAGAGTCATTAATAATGCCAGTGAAAATGGCAGTAACAAGTAAACGTTGTAAAGGGAACATGTAAATTTCAGTGAGGTCATGAAATGTAGTAGCCTGGGGAAATGAAAGGGGGGTGCCACCTGATATGAAGCATTGCATATCATAGTATGTTATAAAATACACTTCTCAAATGGCACAGTGTACACACTCAAAGCCACAGGAATGGCTTAAACTTGAGGGTAAATCCCACTTTAGATCATTCAGTGCTAACAATAATGGTTTTTGGACTTTTCATTGCTGGTAATGACCTATACATGATTTAAGCAGATCAATGCATCCCTGGTTTCTGAAATGCTTAAAGTTCGTCTGATGTATAGATGTCACATTCAAATTTGCGCACTGTAATGACGGCATGTTGACTAAGACATATTTTCCCTCCATAAAACCAGTATTTAAGTGAAAAACTTGGAATCCAACCATATCATGCTACACGTAAGTCTAATCAAACATGATCTTACAAGCTCAGTAATTTGTCTCAATTGCTTCCTCTTGGCAAAACATCTGTTCCAAAAAACCTCTGGACAATCATTTAAGTATGTAGTGCAGCAAAATAAAAACAAGTACATACATGTATTCAATGAACCTTTGAACAAAAACATAGTATGAGGTTGCTTATCATATCCTAAAAATTAATGACAGCATACTTTGCAGAAAATCATGGGTAAGTTCCCCTTTTATCAAATGTAACATGAATATTTGTCATCCAAATATTCCAATGAACAATGCACAAAATACAACTTTAAACAAACAATGGATACTACCACAACGTCATCTTGTAGAGCTCTCAGCAATGGACAAAATGTGAACCAAAGAGGATCAACAATGCCTGGACTTTGGTCAACCATAAAAAACAACTTAAAAAAAAAAACATAAAAATGCGATGATATTGTCAACAATGATAGATAAGGTGATTAAACAGTGAATGACCAACTCATAGATATAAATGAGTGTCGTAATGTCATGTGAATGCATCCTGACATGAGAGTCAAATATAAAAATGCATTTAAAGACGACTGGATCATTAGAGTCCCGTATAATGCCTTTATTACACTGTACCTCACAAAGCATGGGAGTTTGTATTAACTGACAACACAATGCACAAAACTATGAGTGTACTTCTTTAGGATATAACACTGATTTTAAGCTACCACCACGACGAATGATATGCTCACAGCCAACAGATAACTGCCTTGATGTTGCCAAATGGTAAAATCAATCATTAAACATATTAACAATTGTCAAAAGCCATTCCTAAATAGACCCTCTCAATGTAAGGCTCATAAGTTTGAAGTTGGTTTCCTTGGCAATCTATTCAGCTGATCAAACAAATGATCTTGGATGAGATAAAGTTAGGGCTGGTGTACAAATCTGAATTTATTCGAGGTTTCATAATGCTTTAATGAGAGAGGGAGAAGTGTTCTCTCTCTCTCATCTCTCTCTCCTCTCCCTCTCTCTTTCCTTCGGTCTATCTCTCTACACTTATCTTTGTGAATTCATGTGTATCCAAACTTCATTACAATATCTTGTAAATATTGCTAACTTGCTTTAGAATACTGTCTATAAATATATTTGTGATAGTTCCTATCCCATTGTTGTCCTCTTAATTGCCTCTGGTTTGAGCCATGGCAACAACAACAAAAAAGGGAAAGAAAAATAATATACACTGCAGGATTTCGAAGGTCACTGAAGCTGAGCTGGTAAAACAATCTTACTTTCATGCCTTTGAGGGAAAGCAAGTTTCAACCACAAAGTTGGTTAACTGTTTCATCCACTCCCCTCTATAAAACAAGAACAGGAGCACTCATCCTGCGAGAAGTTACAAATCACAGGCAGATGTTAATATTTCATATTTAGTCCAAATAGGATCAAGACACAAAATTGGTTTACATAGTTCAGTCAGACGCTCTCACATGTACTACACCGTGATGTAATGTTTTGGTTAGTTCTCTCTCTTTCTGATCACACCATCTACTAACATGACAACAGCATACTATATTAGTTTCTCTCTTGAATGAAGTCTCTCTGTCACTCTTGCCCACTGCCAGATTTGCACTTTCCCACCCGTTGACGACTACCGGTAGTCGCAAGTATACTCAGCCAAGTGTCTATAGCAAAATGAGCCAATCCTCCATGTATGTAATGGATTACGAGATGAAGGGAGACATACTTGCCACATTTATCTGTGTTGTGTGAATTTGTGTATGTGTGTGTGTGTGTGTGTGTGTGTATTTTTAATGGGCTGTTACATATAAAACCTGAACATACAACTGAATGAGAAAACAAGCCCATTACTTGTTGTATTAGTTAAGTAAGCAATGGAGCAAATTTCTAGTCTACATTTTTGGCAATCAGATTCTTTTAGAACTGTGGGTTTGTGAGTGGCCCTTGACACTAGTGACATGTACTGTAGTCTGTAACATTCTGATTAAGCAAAACTCTACTCTGTGGAAAGTTGTTAACTTTACAAATATCAGATGTCATATCTGATATGACTACCAAAAATAAAAACAAAAATTGCTGATGGAATTAGTTGAACAATTGAATACATACTAGTTAGTACAACTACACATGGAAGATACAAATTAAATGAAATGTAAACAAATGTTCACCGATGATGGGATGGTACATCAATTAATCACTCTACTAGCACATGAAACATTTAAAAAATTGTAAAAAGTGAGAACATGACTACTTTAGACAAACTAGTATCATACTAACATACATGTACAACAAAACAAGCATACAAAATCATGCAAAACTTACGGCACGATTGATCTTGTGTTCCGGTGGTGACTTGGTCAAATATCCTTCACAAATCACAGTAGACATCTTGAATGTCTTCCAAAAGTACTTTGCTTGGCTTAATCGGATCCACAAATGTTTATGGTCATCAATAGCATCAAAATATAGCCACTACACCAGTTAGCACTAGTAAATTTGACCCAGTCTGGTCTGGGAACTTCAGTTCTCTTACTGTGTCAACTCAACCACAGCAAACACAGCTCTCATTTGAATTGTATGATTTGTATGCATACCACCACTTGCTAGTATTTATTCAACATTGTTATCCAGTTCGAATAATTTGATGGTGATCATCTTCCAAGGCGAGGCCATAATATAGATCCACATTTAGCAAGTCTGTTGCTAGCACTAAGTAGCAGTATTCCATTAATTCAATTCACACATTGTTGGAATGGGTGCATTGATTCATCTGTATGTATTACACACCAACTCATAACAATGCACAACACATCATAATCACCATTGATCACTATTCTCAGCGGTGGTAGTGCAATGGTAATCAAATCCGTCCTCCTCCTGTGGGGTTTGGTCTGCTGGTCGTCTTCGAGCTACTGGAGTAAATTCAACCCTCTCTTTGGAGAACACCAATAATGTTTATTGGTGGGTTAAGTGTCCGCAGAGAGCAGAGCAAATCATGTAAAATGCCACATATGAATCTTGAATATGAGGAGCTGAAATACAGCTTGCTTGGAGTTACTGTCATATATTACTAGACAGATCAGGTGCACGTATCATTCGTTGTGTTGTACAGCGGGCGTGTACCGGGCGAACAGGTCGAAGAATACCGTAAACAGACTGGAGACGAGCAGTAGCGAAGCCTCTCTTTCACGCGCATGTAAGCACTCTCCAACAGCTTTTACAGCTCCAAACTGTTCTCCGTATCACCATCATATCCTGTCCTCTGCATTCTACTTCTACTGGATTTGTTTTCAATCAAGGAAGGTGATAAACGTTCCAGGAAGTACCTTGAATTACATGACCATTCCTCAATCTCACAGTGAGGTCATACCGTTTTCATATGAGACTGGTATACGCGTAACTTACAGGTACATAAAGCATGTTAGGTTGTGGTGTCGTTCCGTGAGCTTATTCCACCAGCGCTTCCCCAATCTTTGCCGAGCTTCCGAGAGAGGCAAGGCGAAAATGGGTGCTATACACCAAGAGAGGCGTAATTTGATTGGACCTTGAGAAACGAGTCCACTCAGTCGGGAGTTCAGAATTCTATACTTGGCATTACGATTTTGTTAGATAATGGTCACTAATTACCCCGTTAGCTTTACAAATTAATTTTACGATCACACTTCACATCAGGTGTAAATTTCAGTGTCCAACACTCAATAACTTACAAACAGCACTACAATACCTACGGCTTCTCTCGACTGGGACGAAGCCATCGGACCAGCGAATCAAAATCAGCCATCGAAGAAGATCGGCTGGATCCGGAAGTAAACAAAAAGCGTGTGACAGATCCGAAGAAAGAGAAGTATGGACGAGATTTCAAAGAACTCGTTTTGCTTGGTTCTGAAAATGAAATGCCCGTATTACAAGAGTTTACCTTTACTTATTAATAGATAGGGGAAGCATTTCCTATGTGCCTGCTGGAATCGAGAACTGCAGACAAATTGTTTAATTTCCATGGATTAGTCTGATAATTAATTGAAGTAACCACATTATTAGCAAACGGAAGCGGACAATCTATCGCGGTCGTTAAAGTCAGAAAATCATTAAAGGGAAATTTAACTCAAGCGCATTTGTGGTTTCAGTGACAGCGTACCGGTAACTTATTAGTAACACACATACAAAATGAGCGCTTTGAATAAAAAAGAAAAGTGGAACTTGGTAGGAATCCCTTTATCATTTTAAGTTTTTTTTTCCTTCCTCTTCTGTGACATTTGGGGCCTGTTGCATAAAACTTACCATTGAATTTCAATGGTAACTACCGTCAAAATTAGGCGTCACAGCCAATCAGCATCAAGGATTATAAAATTTACCGCTAATTTGAAAACTTACCGCTAGAAAGGAGCGATTTAAGTCCAGCGGTAAGGGTTTTATGCAACAGGGCCCTGGACTGTTGTAATCTCATTATCCAGGAATGATGGCACCGGGTAACCCAAACTTTCAAAATGCATGTTTACATCCGTGGAACGGATCGCCTTATTTTTTTTTTTTAACTTCACTAACCTCTTCTTTGTTGCTGTTGTTGTTGTTCTTGTTGTTGTTCTTGTTGTTGTTGTTTTTGCATTCACTTACTTTGCGAATATATGTTTGGGATAAATTCGTGGGAGCATTATTTTTTTGAATAAATTAACTACAACATTACACATGCAGGCGGAGAAACTGAATTCCCCTAATAAAGTGGACATTCTTGAAGGCGATTTAGGCCCTTTATCGTTTGCAAGAAAACCATGCAAGAAATTAGTATTGTTTTTTTTTTTTTTTATAACAAACGATATATCTGCCCCGGAGTGATCGAGGCTTTATACTTCTTCAGTGGCAACTATAAAAGTGTTTCGTTTCTCTCTTTCTCTCTCTCTCTTTCATGCGCGCGCGTGACGTGTGTGTGTATGTAAGTATGTGTGCTTACTGATCTCTGATTGAGTGTATCATATCATAGTGTTATAACTGAGTGTATTACCCTCTGATCTATACTAAAGTATAAGTAGCTGTAGCAACGTTGCCAGAGTTGCCATAATTATGCTTTCTGGCATAATTTTAGACGTTTCAGCATCTGGCATTATGCTAGGCATAATTTAGCTGTCTTGTTAGCATAATTCTGGCATAATTTCAATTCAATTTCAATTCAATTCAACTTTATTTCCACATAATCATTAAAAGGATACAAAGGATACATAAAATGTGATATAATAAACCTCAGTTGGAATATATAAACTAAAAGAACAATACACATAAGATACCATATTCACCAAAAGGTGTTTCAGCAAACACAAAATGAATTACAAAGAAAGGAAATAACAACATAATGGATGATTTGTGGAGGGATCATGAGAAGTTTTTATGGAGATTCCATAAAACTTATGAGTAAGATCCCCAAAGAGTACTGAAATAAAAGAGAGTATTACAGTGTGTGTGTGTGTGTGTGCGTGTGTGTGTGTGTAGGGGGGTATTTCGACAGAAAGGAAATCTCTAAGCGGTTTTTGTACTGTGGTACCTCTCTTTGGTTGGTTTGTTAGTTTGTGTGCCGAATTTGGACGAAATTGACGCCAAAAAGTTGTGAAGACGTGTCTTTTCAGGTGTTTTGTTTTGTTTTGTTTTGTTTTGTTTTGGCGATTGAGAGCCACAGTTCAGTTGGGAGCATTAGAAGTTGGGGACTTTTTTTTATTTTTTATTTTTTTATTTTTTTATTTTTTTATTTTTTTATTTTTTTGCTTGTCAGGTGATTGGGCACCATAGGCTTATTCGTGAAATATGAGGCCTTGTTTTTGTTTTTTTATTTGTTTTTTTTTTTCTTTGCTTGTCGGCTTATCGGGCACCACAATAATTGCAGTAAAAGATGGGAGGACGATTGGGCACCACAATGCGCACGGGCACCACAATGCGATTGAGAACCATGATGTGATTGGGCACCACAATTCAGTTTCATTTTTATTGGTTTTTTTTTTCTTGACAGCTGATGAGGCACCACAATTGGTTGGCTTGATGTGACATATAATTTCATGGCAATTTAGCATAATTTTAGGCCGCTTCAAGCACAATTCCGTGTTTTTAGCTGGTCACACTGAGCTATAGGGACCTGGAGCCTGTTACATAAAAGTTATCATTATGGTAACTTTGCCATCCTATGGTAACTTCCATGGAATTCTTGATTCTGATTGGCTGTTGAGTATTGTTACCATGGTAGTTACCACTGGATGACAAAGTTACCATATAGCTTTTATGCAACAGGCCCAAGATAGGCAGTCAACCTAGTATGGTATAATAGTAGTAGTATATAGGCCCTAATGAAGAAGAAGAAGAAATAGTGTGGTGGTAGTAGTACCCCTCCCCCCCCCCAATAGTATAATTAGTAAAAGCAGTGGTATAGTAGCAGGATATGTAGGCTTAGTGTGTATAGTTATTATACATACGAATAAACCATGCCTTCATCAGTTTCTGGTTAAAACTATTGGCGGAAGTGACTCCAAAATAGTACAATTCACTGCAATAGGGGCGCAGTACCAGAGTGAATAGTGCTTTTGGAGACACCGAGGTCCATAATTTTCATCCAGAAACAAGCGAAATTGAGCAGGGTATATGGTTTTATATTTGGGATTGAAAAAATAATCAAACAAAAGAAGGGAAAAATAAGAGGTGATAATTCCAGCCGTGGAAGCGATGCTGTGGAGCGATCTTATTATATACATAGTGACCGTTTTGTTTTGTTTTGTCGTAATAGAAAGTTAGTGCTTTTCTCATTGCACTGAATGTATGCGTTTTCTTCCGGTCGCGATCCTGATTAATCAAAAAAAGGAGAGACACCTTACCGACCATGATTTAGTTCATTATAACTTTCAATTTATTCAACAGTTCCTTCTTTTCCTGTCCTTTTAATCAATCTTTCATCATGCATACGACATCTAATAAAGGCTAGAAGGTATTTGTTTTGGTTTATGTGTGTTCAACATAATAAATGCTTTGTCATTATTTTATCCTTAGATTATGTTTATACTTCCGTCACATCTTTCGGTTTCGTTCTAAGTTAAATTGTGTAAATATGCGTCGCGAAAAGATGTCAAAATGAGTGATGTGCATCTTTACTTTTTCACCCATATTGAGTTAAAAAAGTAAAATCAATCGAGTCGAATAGTAGGACGGACATAAAAGAAGAAAATGATGAGATTTCGTTAAAAGTTTTATGTCACATGCTTTTATGAAACGGTGATATTAATCAAAAGCATTCTGCCACTAGCACGCAACTGAGGTGCGATATGTGTGATGATATTATATTCAAAAGATGAAATACATGTATATCCTTTTGATTTGCTAATAAAGTGAGACTCCTTTTAGACAAGAAATCAAACAGAATTAAAAAGTCGAATCCTCCGCTTTGTTGTTGTATAGGCATGCATAGAGGTGCAGTTTCAAAGGAGAAATATAACAGACTTGGGGAATCAACGTTGACTGCAAAACTATGATTTCTGGGCAGTTTCAATGTCACACCAATGAGACAGTTCAAGGTGCTACGTAAACATTATAATCGTCTCTGTTTACTTGTAACTTGTACATGAATTGTATAGTTTCGAATGATTGCACTGCTTTGAGAAAAGAAAAAGATGTAACATCATGCCTCTAAAATGTGACAGCGTTCTTATCTAACATTCGATCGACATGAGACTTATATACATTCATGTACACTTCATATTCTTTTCAAATCTGATTAAAGTCATGCAGTTTGAACTGTCACAATATTATATTCGCCATTCCGAAGGTTCGTAATTCCGGGAATGAAATGAAGTTCGTTATTCCGAAGAACTAATCCGAAAGTAATATTAGGCTCGTTATTTCGAAGGTTCGTTTATCCAAAAGAAAAAGAAAAAGAACAAAGAAAAGAAGGTTCGTTATTGTATGCCACCTTTAGTTCTATATTTTCGGTTTAACGAACCTTATTTCATTTTCTGATTAACGAATCAAAATTGCGAAAATTACTAATAGGGTCAAGAAGTGTACTCTTGCCACGTAGCCCAAAAAGGACACACCATGCAGATGGCGTCATAATTACAAAACCATTCACCGAAGCATAACTTCAGCAACGTTTTTGATACGAAAGTTGTGATGGGATTGAGAATATTATAGGTAATATCATTTGAGTTTGAATACAGCAGTACACTATAGTACTATAGCAAAGATGATAGAGCGCTCTTACCATCTTTGCTACTTACATTCCAAAAGGGGGGTCCAAAAGGACCCATTTTAATTCGTAGGCCTTTTTGCCTAATACCCCCATTCCACAGAGATTCTCATCGGTCACTCGTCGGAAGCAAGTGTTGCTTCCAGCCATTTACCGAAGTATGTCGGATCGCAGTCTGATGAATCCGACTTGATTGGTTGACTATCAGGTGAGTGTCAGACGTGTGGCGCATGATCCTCATCGGACGATCTTGCCTTATCGGATCATTGATATCACCTGATAGTCGACCAACACAAGTCGGATTCATCAGACTTTAATCCTATTCACTTCGGTGGGTGGCCAAAAGCGATAAACTTTGCTTCCGAACTGCTTCAGATGAGTGACCGATGAGAGAAAATCTCTCTGGAATGGGGGTAGGACCTACAGGTACATGTGAAATCTCGTAGAGCTAAGAGGTGTACTGACGGTTGAGGGCAGCAGGCACTGATTCCCATTCCAGTGAATTCACGTAACATTGCATGCTGTGTTGCTGGGCCGATGTCTTGGATGTGACACCATGAACGCAGCATCGCTATGTCCCGTTACTTTCAGGAGACTGGTGAGTACTCAATTAACTTTGCTTTAATTTATAGACTGCTGAAGCATGTACTAGTGATTAATTTCACTTGTGAAATCTCTGTAGTGGTCAGTTTCCAAGCGGTCATGTTCGAGCGACCCTGGGCCGTGCACACATGGGGCTCAAGTATGTGTAGTCCCACACGTTGAAAATTGCGGTAGCTTCTTCTTACGAATTCTTCTTTGCTTGAATTCCTCCACCCAGTCAGGAGAACTACCGAAGTTGCAGAGTTGTCTAAAACGTGAGGTTTTAGCATATATGCAGAAAGCAGCCGGCCGGCATAGACTTATTTACTTTTTTTTTTCTTCTTCTTTATTTTTCATAGGGATTGCAGCTGATACAGGCCAGGGCGTGCGGCCATGCGCGATGCGGGCGCAGGCAGGAGCACTAACCGTGAAATTTACTCACTATCTCTGGCTTTGACCAAGTTGAAAAATGAGTTGGATACTGTCATATAATATATAGGCGTGAAAGTTAAATCACATCCATAGACAACTCTTTTACTACAACAATACAAGTGTCCTGAAACTGGAAAGCTAGCCTTTGCTTAGTATTGGGCGTAAAGTTAAATTTACTTAAACCAAACTTATTTGCCTCTCTGTGTCATCATAACATTAAATTAATGTAATAGAAAGTGTCTAATACTCTTTAGTAGGCGTTGTACAGAAAATGTATCGCACTGACAAAAAAAAAAAAAATCTCTTTGGGGTTATATTTTGTTCTTAATATTTTGACACCAAAACCTCTCTAAATTAGACTTGAAATTATGCCAATACATCGTATTACCTAACACCCCTCAAAATGTTTTTTTTTTTTAAAGAAATATGACTACATAACAATGATGAGCTGCTCTATTAAATATTTGAATGTTGGCCAGATTGAGGGATTATGTTGTAGAACAATTTTCAAATGCAGTTCAAGTGAATGGTGCATAGGTCTTCTGACATCTGATCCAGAGGACACTTGGCTATTTGTTTTTGTTTTGTTTTTTTCATTCAATTTTGAACTTGTTCCACAGTATATTGAAAAGAATATTAACATCTGAGGCTACGACATGTATGCTTTCATTGAATGAGTAAATATTCATTGTGCATGCTTTATGTACACGTGTATGTTTATCAGTCCTCTTTTTTGTCAGTAAATACCTAATAATAAGTAATATTACTAAAAATCAAGACACATGGTGTGAGTGCATCTCATGCATATTTTCTCCCTCAACCCACATCAATCAGCTACAGGTCAGCTGTGCCTGTGTGAGGCAGTATGTGCCAGTGGCCAGGTCTTTGAGCAGTCACCCTCACCCAACTAACCCCGAAGAAGGGCAGGAGGAGACAGACCCGCACCTCCTGCATGCCGTGTGGCGGATACGGTCACTGAAGGGCCGACCCTACTGGGAGAGGCGCATCATGAAGCAGCTCCGCCTAGAGGATGTAAGTCCTGACAAGAGTCATACCAGTAGTCACCATCAAAGACAGTACCTAACCACAGCTATCAAGTATTCAGTAAAGTATTAATTCATGTTTGCTTAGTTATTTAGGACCTACTCTAAAACCCCCACCCCCTCCCCGAAATAATGCATTTTCATATCTGTCAAGACACATTTAAGTCTAGACTAGAAAAAATCTGCAGTCAACTTTGCTTAACCCGCATAAGTCAAATAATCCCCCGAGTCAAAGGTCTTTTCAGGTCCTCTTCTCTATATATTCTATTGATTTTGATCCCTCATAAGTCAGTTTTTCTCTAAAAGTCAAAGCTCTTTCTTCAGTCCAAATAGCTTTGACTTAGACAAGGTTGACTGTATATTTCACTGTGTTTTAAAATTGGACTTTGCATACTCCCTGTAATTCCAATCTATTCATTTAATTTACATGACTTTATATTTTGATCTGCCCATGCTTTCAGACACGCAAACCTGTGATACACAAGAACACACCCCTAGTGAATGAGCTCCTGACCAAAGTACGACACCTGGTGAGAATCAAACCTGTCAATCCTGTGTATGGGCTCCCTGATGGTGACTATGAGGAAACGCTTCTCAAATGGAATGGAGAATTTGTTGTGAAGAGAAAAATTGAGCCCCTTGAAGCCAGGAAAGCAGAGTTGTCAGATGGCAAGGACGTTTGACAGCAGGGTGGAGAGGAACAAAGTGTCCCAAGGAATGAATGCTGATGAGCTGTGATCAGACCTTACTAGACTGATGCTTTTATTTGTGTTGATGATGACCTTAGACCTTTAGAAGCATCCGATCAACTATTGTGGATTCTGGACACATAGCTGACAGCTTGTTGGTCTATCATGGTTAACTGTGCATCCATTTCAACAACACTTCTTGAAGGCGTAGTAAATCCCCTGATGCTACCTGTTCGGAAATGCTTGATATGTAGAGGCAAGACTCTTTGAACATAATTTCTCTGTAATCGTTTGAGAACCAGTGTGCACTGAGTTGACTGGCATGGAAGAAACTCCCGTGGATTGTCATTCACACTTCATACAATTTCATAACTTCCTAATTTCTTTCTGATTTTGATCAAATTTACTCTGTTGTGCTTACAAGATTGCAATCCTTCTTTTCAGACTGACTTTCAACTGGTCTGGAATTCCCCTTAAACCAAAGTGTCAAGTGTGACACCGTGATAAATATGTGAGATGGCAAATTGTGCAGTAATCCTTGCATTAATGTAGGAGCCGAGGACTGAAAATGAGTTGTGGCATTTGTTTACATTCAACATTGATGAGGTCTCATTCACCCTATACAGTGAAACCCTGTTTTAAAAGAAGTTGTATATAACCAAACCCTCTTATTACAGGGTGATTTCACAGGTCCCAACTCTTTATAGTTCTCTGTTTTTGTACCCTGATCACAGTGAGAAACCTGATGTAACAATATAAATGTCAGTACATGTACCTGGTATAGTCCTTAGGTCCTCGGTTATAACGAGGTTCCCATGCACAGGCAACTCGCGTTGTAAGGGAAGTCCTTGGGACTGGTATTTTATCCCCCCTTATACAAAACATGTATCGAAGTGTTGTTCAGAATTGAATTTTGCAACAGACATTAATGAAAATGATTTTAGGACCTGAATATTCACTTTAATGTGATGTAACAATATTTTGTTATAATTGTGTTTGTGTAATGGGAGCGCCGTGAATTGGTGTGTACAAGATGTATTCCCTCATGAGAGGGTATTAAAATACACGCCTGTAAATAAAACTTTGTGACTATGCCACACATTTGATTTCATGTTTCAGAAGGCATTGTTCATAAGATATGTGTTCTATTTTGTCCATCAGTTTGGCTTTGTGGGTTTGTCGAATTTGGCCCGTTTGCTGCAGTGAAAATTTCACTGTTCTGTTTGCTTTGAGTTTACGTTTATTAGAGTCAGCATGAACATGAAATGCATATTTGTTAATGCCATAGACAAAAAAAGTAAAAAAGAAATGCATTCCCTTACAGGTGAAAGTTTAGTACAGTAATGGTGATTGCTTTGAAATGTCTGAAGTCTATTTTGGTGTATATACTCAGTGTGCAATGATTGGTTATTTTTTTTCAGAGGTCAGAGCACACTACACGTACTTCCTAAATTCTTCTGTTGACTTCTATCTTTTTCTAATGGCTTGATTGTGAGTTTACAGAGAAAAAAAGACTAGTGCAGCTGGCCCAATACATCAAGTGGACTTGAAGTACATACAACGTACATACCTTCCATATTTTTAGTTACAGAATACAATACTGAAAACAACAATGACTCATTTGATGTCAAATACAGTGTACGGGGGCTTTATTGATTACACAAAACAATGGCAGTGTCACAAGAAATGAGCAAAATCAAAAGAGAGGAAGACTTGAATTGAACTGATTTGAAATGAACTGATTTGAATTGACTTCCTACAATGGTTTGCAATATAAAATTGTGATCAGGTTCAGATAATAAAATGACAAACCTGGCCTACCAAAGCCAAACATACAGATGAAAACGAGTTTTGATATTTATGAAACATTCACATAATTGGGCTGCATTTCAAGAACAACTGCAATACATGTAGCTACACCAATACTTTTCTCTCACAGTGTAAAATGCCCACATGGTCAATTGCCAGGAAACGACAAAAGTCCAAGGTTACCACACCTCCATTCAAATTATTTCACTGAAGCCCCCTTACAAGTTTTGCACACAAGGTACAGCATAATTGCACACACATCTTCAATACTAACCTATAAAGCCATTGGCAGAATCTCGTTTCCTTGTCTTTGTTACAAGCCTTGCTGAGGAAAATTGTAAAATTGCACAAATTGTTTCCAATCATCATGAGAAACCAGGGTTTAAAGGGGATGGCTAGTAACTGATCAGTGGGAATCGGTGGGAATGCTGAGGGATGATTGTTCCAATCCTTGTGGGATTCATTTAATAGTACATTATATATCTACTGTTGTGTGAAAATTATTTGCTTCAGAACAGTCTCATATTCAAGTAATGTGCAGATTAATGCCCTGTCCCTGACCAGGCACGCTAACCTGGAAACATTAAACTGCACATAACTTGAACATTATACCATTCTGAAGCAAATAATGTTCACACAACAATAGATATATAATGTACTCTTAAATGAATCTCACAAGGATTGGAACAATCATCCCCCAGCATTCCCACTGATTCCCACTGATCAGTTACTAGCCATCCCCTTTAAGTTGACCTACATGCAACCTAATATCTAGAGGGGAGATACATGCACATTTGAAATTGGGCGAATTGAAAAATGGGTCAAATCCTGCATGGTGAAAGCACTTCCCCAAGTCATAATTTCATGATAAAAAGTTTAAAGGGTTGGTAGAGTTTCAGGCTTCTGGTTTGCACATTTATTGCTGATGATTTTTTTTTTTCTTTTTGAGATAATAAGAAAATTCTCATGAAATATGAAAGAGCATATAATTCTAAAACGAATTCAAAGTTTATTTGATGAAAATTGGTTTTGAAATGGCTGACATATCCAAAACAAAACAATCCTGATAAAAGGTGGGACCCACTTTTTACTAGGATCACTTTGTTCTACATTGTTCTTGGATATCTTAGCCTTTTCAAAACCGATTTTCATGATAAACTTTGAATTCCTCTTAAAATCGTGCACTCTTTCACATTTCATGATGAGGTTTCTAAGCATCTCACAAAAAGTTAAAAGCTGAATCCTTATCTTAACCAATAATATACTGTCCCTTTAATCACCAGTTCTAACGACAATATGCAAGACCTGATGCTAAACAGACTGGCCTCATTGTTCTTTCTTGTCCACTGAAGAGATACATGTAAGTAGTGGCCATTTAATTTCACATGGCAGTGGGCACTTCTTGCCTGGTCACTAGAGTTTGAATGCCACAAAATGTGCTATTAGATACCATAACCTCAACCACTGCCCATTGCAAGGACAAACAACTGCTCCTGTTAAAACTATACAGTAGATGGTAAATACTCACTGATCCAATTACAAGAATTAGAACTTCACTGACCTATACATGATACAGTGTACACCGTATAATACTCTACCCATTGCTCTCCCCTTTCAGTCTGCAGCTTTACATAACTTCACCTTGAAAGGAAAATATAGCAACTTTCTTTAAATTTTGATGAATATACAAAGTGATTATTCTTTGGCATCATATATTCTATAGACCACCTCAAGATGAGAATTGTTGGAGTAAGTGTTTCTGAGGATTATTAATGGAAGGCAGCAATAAAGAAAATATAAGTCCAATTTCATTTTCACAGGCTAATGCATCTATAAACCTACTGAAATATGTTCATATTGCAAATTTATAAAGCTTTGTTAATGACTACCTTATTTGCAGCTCAAATCAAGGTAAAGTTGATGATCTAGGGTTATATATAAATATTTGTTAAAGGGGAGTCCCGTTAATAGCGAGGTCGCATGATACAATTCATATCAGCTCTTAAAGAGGTAAATCATCACGTTCAAAATAATCTTTCTGTGCTGACCTGTGGGAATTCGAAGTTTCTGTGATTGCATGTGAGATAAATTATGGGCTAAAAAAAGAATAAGGAAGAATTTGTGCGAATACAAAATTCTTGTCCCAAGCCAAACAGCAGGCAAAATCCCACATCTTGTAAAAACCAGCAAATTACTATTGAATAATCACTTTCTATACCTGTCAATATGAATGCTGTATGCTTGCAGTAAATAAATCTTCCAATGATTGTCACACACATGTGTGCTCCGTGCTATGTGAGCTCTCACTGGCTGAATAGTGAATAAGAGTAATGTGGGCCTGTCAATTGCTTGGGAGATGTCACTGTCTGTAGAAGTATGATTGACTCGGAAACATCCACACTTGACACTGTTGTTAGAGGGATAAGAATGTGTGTGCTTTCCATTCGTACTCAGTATACTTTGCATTCATTGACTGAAACCATGGTCATGTAACTGTCAGATCAGAAGCTAAGAAAAGTGATGCATTATTCACGAGCATAAGTTACAGTAGTCGCTGGCACTGCTTGTGTACTTGTGAGAACTCATTACGCTCACAGGTCCATATTCAAATAGCAGATTGTGTTTTGTTTTGTTGTTTTTTTGTATTTGCATACCTTCGTTACCACAAGTTTGCACCTACACAGCACCGTTGTATAATGTGATTGAGATGATATAAAGACGGTCTGTAGATGATGTCTCGATTCATTTACATACGTTACAAAAGGCAGGTCTTGTCTGAGACATGATCATTGTCAAATATAAAACATTCAACAGCAAATGTCAAAAAGTTGTTTTTTTTCTTTTTGCACTTTCCTGTCCCATTTCCTGTTCATCAATATTGCATTGTATTGTACTATGTATACAAGCCTAAAATACGAAATAGTAGATATGTCCATACAGTGTACGTCTATGGGTGTGTTTAAAGTGTACGGATGCAGGGGTGCAAATACAATAAGGTAAATTAGCAAGACCCAATGACCTCTATATAACGGGACTCCCCTGTATATTTTTAATTACATTTCTTCATATGAAAATATACTTACTGTAAAAAGTTAAAAATACACTTTTACATAAATCTCTGAAATATTCCTCTAGCCTCTAAAATCAGCCTAGTAATACAAGGTGTATGAAGCTGTAAATGCCACCAATATTTGAAATGCAGATTTCTACACTGTATGTCATTCACAGCATTGTCATCCCTCCTTTTCTCATTCAATATATTTTGTCACAAAAGTTCTCTTCATCTTTGATTCACAAACGACTCCAGGCTGCCTTTGATGCCAACCCGAAATGGCGTATCTGATACTTTGACCCCGAGACTGGTCACGCTTGATACATCCATGGCGGCATTGGCAGGGCGGGGCGTTCCCGCAGCAGGGGCACTGGTATTTGCAGTGATGTGGTGGCTGGGGAGCTGGAAGACATCTGTGATGATGGTGGCCATCTGGTATCTGGTCAGCTGCTCTGATGTGTTCCAGTGGAAGATACCCTTTACCTCATGACCCTGCGAAGATAGATTAAACAGGGATGAGGTACCATAGATAAACACAGAGATTAAAACAATCAATACCCTGCCATAGGAAGGCATGTGACTTGCACATTATTTCATTCATATTTCCTCTGATTATCATGAATCCTGAATTCTAGAGTATTCAAACATACATCAACCTGATCATTTTAGAGGTCTCTTACATTCTGTTGATAGAACGAAATCAAACACCAAACTTCATGGTTCCCAAGCACTAGGAGATCTATGAGGGGCACAGTTAAAATTATGGGCCCAAGGTGATGTGAAAACCATAACTATGCCCGAAGTGAAGCCGAGGGCATAGTTATGGTTTTCACATCACCGAGGGCCTACATAATTTTAACCGTGCCCCGAATATCAAGCTGTCATTATATGTTTTATATACTGAAAATATAGATTCCGAAATATAGATACCGAAAATATAGATTCTAGTCTCTTTTACAGCACTCGTAATCAACGCTGATCGACAGCGCGGCGGTTGTATCATTGGTGCGTACATATGAGTGATCTATGTGTACGGGGTTGCGACTGTCTCCAAACCTATTTACAGGGCACAGTTGATTCTATGCCCCGGGCACAGTAAATCATGACGTCATTTTGGTCAAAAATGGGGCACAGCTATTTTCATGACTCCACTTTTAACCAATCAGATGAGAGGAATCTATATATGAGGTATATTAATATTTCTGTTGACATTTCCAAGCTCAGACTCTGCTAGTTAAAAAATGAAATTCACACAGCTTGTTCAGGCATCAGCTTGAGATCTATGGCACTAAACAATGAGAACATCTCACTGACTTTCTTCACACGCACACACACTCAAAAATATATTACTGCGCACCATGAAAGTCCATCATCAAAGCTGGTAAACAGTCAATTTCATGGTCTGGTGTTTTGCAGTTACAGATTATAAAAATTATTCTAAGCTCTCTGATTAGAAAATATACAATTTTTCTCACTTTATTTCCAAAAGCTTCCAAAGTTTTGAGAAAATTAACTTTAAAGTTAGCTGGAGTTGAGCCAGCCAGAAGTTAGCAATCTAAATACAAGTTTATGTACTTCACACACCAATTCACACTGTCCACTAAATCATCTCATTTGACATTCAATATTCCATGATATATCATTTGCAATCTATTTAAAGTAACACGGCGATGAGTCACAAATCACTGGACATAATGTCATCAATCAAGGTGTCTGAAAATGTTTGTGAAGCATTATGATGGACAATATTTGTGTATGGACATGTTACATGCTCACTTGTGAATATTTTTCAGCCATCTGAAGGAGAACTTGGGCAACATCATTCACGTGGGTCGGCCTGCGCTGCTGGTAGTTGCACATTTCAACCACTTTGCTGGTGTCCGTTATCTGGGATAGGATGAAGGTGGCAGAACTCTCATTCAATCGCTCCACTGGACCGTAGAGGAGGGGTAACCGCAAGATGGCACCACCTTAAAGAGAGAGATTAGTGACACCATTATCATCACCTTTATCATCACCATGACAGTCATTACCATAATCAACATCATCAATAGCCTCAACATCATCATCAATGCTCGATATTAGCAGTGGCGTAGTAGCCCAAGGCCACCAGAAATACATGTCAGGCCACCATTTTTTAAGAAATATGTTTTGGTGGCGTGATCGGGTCACATTACCTTTATCAATGCCACATAATACACAAGCATCACATACCATCATCACCACTAGCTACCACAAGTGCTTGTCCTGGTTTGACACCATCGTTTGGCACCATTAGCACCATCCCTCATATGTTTAAGACAGAAAAATATATCCATGGCAACCACTCCTTAATACCACCGTATTACTGACAGTAGTGTCTTTGATAACACACCATCTCGCAAATGTGATAGAATTATATTTTGAATGGTTCATGACTGGCTTTTTTAACATTCAAAATATCAATACAAAAACTTTGAGAACTGTTTGTATAATTCTTTCACACAAAGACATTTTATCAATGAACAAGAAATTTATCAAGAAACCATAGAGTGTACATTAGTCTGTATCAAAGTAATTAGCTGAGAAATGAGCCAATACCTGGATAGTTTGTTTGAGTGGCAATTTCTCCATCTCGCTTGCTCTGCCCGTATTTGTTGAGAGGATTTGGTTCATCGGAGGTCCTGTATGGAGCCTTCTTGCCATCAAACACATAGTTTGTGCTGATGTACACCAGCATGATGCCTCTTGAAGCTGTACATGTAAAATCAAGGAAATTCTTGATGACAATGACCAATAACGTACACACTTTCAAGCAGCACTCTATGATTTATGTTATTCTGTTCTCCCTTTCTAACAACGATTATGGGAGCCAAGTTGGCAGGGGAATACATTTTTTTTTTCTATAATGCAAATACAATTAATAGCAACTGAACAAGTTTTATCTCAATGGCAATCCATAGATGCTACTCTTTAAATTAACCCATTGAAGACGGGTTGATTTTGCTACAACACACATTTCCCATAGACCCCAGTCCAAGTATTCTCAAAGAATTGAGTTTGTAGTGCAGAGTTTGAAAAATTCTGTGCGCAGCAACAGCTGGTAAACAAAAGACAGAATTCTCAGCCTGTTTCCTCCAACAACACATCATATTAAAAGAAGTCAAGAAATCAGGACTTTTCATGGACTAGTAAGTTTCAGCTGAAAAACAATCAACCAAAAACTTAAATGTCAAGGCTTTTTCTTCACAACGGGCATATTATGTCTTTCAGTTGCCTTACAACCATTCTTGACATCTGAACAGCATAATATTGTAATTTTCCACAATCTTTGAAACATCAATGATTATACACCAAGATGAGAATCATGGCTTGATAGGTACTTACCACACTCTTGTGCAATCACAGCAGTTGCAGCCACATTCAGTTGCTTGACGTCCTCTGGATTTCTCTCTACAACATCGGTCCTCCTCTCCGCAGCAGCATGAATGACAACATCAGGCTGAAGGATGGACAGTGGAAAGTGACAAAACACTGATTAACACCACTCCACTTTAACCCATCAAGTCCCGCAAAACACATTTCTGTGTCATTGCTAAATTGATAATTGATTCTTAAATTGGCTTCATATTTTGGAAGATTGAAGTTCTTGTTTCTCTTTCAAATGACAAATATTTGTGTCTTCCTGATTCTATGCACCTGCACTGACTTTTATCAACACCATCTTATTGTTTTCAAGAAAACATATACTGTAAAAGTGGATATTTTCGCGCGACTAATTTTTCGCGCTTGGCCCAGAAAGAAGAGTTTCGCGTGTTTTTAATTCCGTGGAATCAAGACATCACGCACAGGAACATATGGCAAGCTAAAATATTCGCGTGCTTTTATTTTCGCGCTAGTTTTTGGTTGCGCGAAATGCGCGAAAATTACAACACCGCAAAAATTTCCACTTTTACAGTAATTCAGTGTTGCCAATCTAATGAAATAATGATCATTTCTGAGGCAAGATTTCCCAAGTACTCGATGAGTTAAAACAGTACAATGGCTGGAGGAGAATACCAAAAGAAGACATGCTGGGCTTTGTTTGCTGAAATGCTTGTATTTGGAGGTATAAATCTGTATGGATATTTGTCAATGAAATAAAGTGAGAAAGAAGATAAGTAAATATGCTTAGTGCTACAAACCCATTGCCCATGACGTGCAAAACTCACTGTTAGGTGAGTAAGATGAATGGGAACTAGCCAGTTTAAAAACAAAACAAAAATAAACGAGTGGAGTGCTTGCCAGAATACTCATAGATTTATGTAAGTGGGAAGAATTTCTGTAGAATTACCCAGATAATGTGGTTACATATCATTTGCATACACAGAATTTGACATTAATTTTGTATGAATTGAAAAACAATGCTACGAAGACCCCCCCCCAAAAAAAAAAAGAAAAAAAGTTGGGTTAATTAATATGCACATATGAAGAAATTAAACTTTCATTTCAAAGACCAAATGGTGCAAACTGCTGTCATTGAAGTAAGTCACGCCCAACCTCATCACTCAATTTTTCCGTACCTGAAATTCTCTAATCACACTCCTGATGGCCTCAGAATCACGTAGATCAACCTTCTTCAGCTTCTCACCGGCCCTTGAGAAGCCCAGGCCAAGGACGTCCCACGAGGCTGACAGGAAGGTGGCCATCACAGCCCGGCCCAGGAGCCCTGAGGCCCCTGTGACCAGGACCTTCCTGGACATACTCCTCTCCACTCCCTCAATCCCTGCAAAACAACCTTCAATACCACTGGTACTGCATCAGCTACAATGTCTCTGCATGTTTCAAAAAGTATCAATACCAAGAAAATATTCAGTAGTGAATGTTTAAATTGTGCATTCTGCAAGGCAAGGGTATGAGATTCCTTCACATAAATCTAACAGCAAAATGGGTGGAGAATTTTTTTTCACTACCGGGTACCACAAGCAGTTTTCAGCATTGTTTGCTAGTTATGTAAGAGTATTAACGACAGATTGAAAACATTCTTCATGTAATCAGCCTTTCAAGGCCTGCCTGCACAAATGCAATTCTGAAGAACTTGCCGACCATTCTAGCAGTAAAATCTTGTTCCATACTGTGTCCTTACTTTGCTCTCAACTCGAGCTTATAACTTTAAAAATCAATTCCCATAATTTTTATCTTATGTCTCAATTAAGTTGGGGTGTTACTTAAGTACCAGGTATATGACCCTTGGGCGCTCCCCGAGTTGTACAGTTGTCTTGTAAACTGGCGGGGGGGGGGGGGGGGGGGGGGGGGGGGGGGGGCTTCGCGTTCGGCTGGTCGCAGTTAGGGGGTCACCTGTCTACTAACTATCATCCTTCGCTTCAAGATGCTTCATAATGACATAAAGAGCGTCAATACACCAAATCTTAAGAAATCATTGACACTACATGGACACAGGTAGAATTTAGAACGAGTTATAGTTATACAACCATGTTATTGCCCTACTATAATCAATATGTAATATATATGATTAAATTTAGGTGGCTTGAGGATTAGTAGGGTTAGTAGAGTTTAGGAGTAGGGTTAGGGTTCGGTTAGGGTAATAGAGTAACGTTGATCTTGGTGCCCTTGCCTAGTCTTAACTCTTATTAGGGTAGGTCTAATGCGGTGCAGACTTCAGAATCAGAGCTATTTACACACCCCTTTCACTGTATTAACAAGTGTCATGCTTCGCACTGCATCTGGCTCAGGCTACTTCAGAGCAGGAAGGTTTTTTCGTCTCACCTCCCTGTTCAGAGTATTAAATTAATGGGGGGGGGGGGGGGAGGGGAGGAGGGGGTAACCCCGGGGCGCTCCTTGTTATGTACACAGTTACACTGTAACACTGGTTAGATAGTGTAGATAGACGTAGAATAGACCCTATCTCCGATGATCTAGACTAGTAGGGTAGTAGGGCCTACGGCTACGTACAGCTGTAGAACTCTTTCCAACAACTTTGTGATTGTTGTTATCTGCAATATTCAATCAGTAGATCTATGGCTATGCCTTCCTCTGACAATTACGCGCTGAGATCACAAGCCAAGTTAGTTGCTGTCGACGTGGCCCGCAACTATTCACCGTTTACTCTTCGAGGGATGTTCCGCGCGCCGCGCCGCCGACAAGTCTGGGTGGGCGCTGCTCGCTCCGCCATCGCGCCATGGCATGATCCACTGTACGTGAACATGGTGAAGCCACAACTATACAAGTCACAATTAGTCGGCAGCGGAACACCCCACCAGAAGCTACAGGTTTTGTTCGTTTATACATACTAACATTCTTGCCTGCACTCATGTCTCAATTGCTACAATATATCTTACATAATATGATCGTCTTCAAGTAGTTACCAAAGTGCTGCTTTCACCACTACCTCATCGCGCCACGCCGACCGAAGGACTCTGCTTGGTTGGCGTCTGCTACTGCTAGGTTGTACATTATACACACAGCGTTAACTACGAGTGGGATCAACAGTGGCCGGTTGGCTGCGCGCACTCGAGGCCTACGGCCTAGGAAATGCAAAGTTTCCTGACGTGCCCTTCGTCACACCAGCCTGGTTGGTCGTTAGTTCAATTCGGGTTTGGGGTGCTTGATGATAAACGGACGCATATTATGGGTGGTCTGTTTTGACTGGACGTGATCATCGACCGATCCCCGATGCATCTCGTCTCAAGCAAGGAAGAATACCAGTACGGAATATTAAAAAAGAAATGCAAAGATGATACATATTACTCTTTAGTTTCCTTCATTGTTTGCATATCAATTGCAGGGCTGCCAACATTGGAAACTAGTTGAGAGTGAGACTCCCATAGGCCAATGCTATAATTTAGGAGTCAAAATGAGTGAGATCAACAGAAATGCATGCAAATGAAATAAAGTTTTGGAGTGAGAAAGGACCAAAATGAGTGAGTCTCACTCTCGATGAGTGAGAGTTGGCAGCCCTGATTGGTCTGAGTCAATAAATTGTTTTTTTCCCCTCCTAAATAGGCAATGCAACTTGACTATACTGTATGTGGTAAAGTTGTTGATGATGATGTTGTTGTTAATGATCATGACATAATTTCGACTTTCTATATTTATTAAAAGGTGTCCCAAAATATGATTTTTTTTTTTTTGGCATTTATAATTTTACAGATTTCATTACAACATGTATTTTGACAGATCTCCCCAAAAGCTCTGCAAGATATTTTATGTCAGTTCAATGCAGCATAACATCCATCACACTCCCATACATGTACTGTGAAATGTATTCAATGACATCTGAATTTCCCTTATCTATGTTTTTAGTCATGATAACAATTGATGCTCTGGTTTGTACTGCTTCCATTCAAAACATAACTTAATTCTCTGCTGCATGAAAGTTCCAGTGAAGAACACAAGGAGATAAAACCGTGGCTCCAAAACTTACAATTCACAAGTAGCCTCCATTTATTGAGATTGGACACACAAAGGTAGAATACTGTAGCATTATTCCATGACAACACTTAAAATTACAGATTACAAAAGAGGTTGTGATAATCGCAAATTTTATAGGCACGCACTGGAAGATGCATTGCAATGGTTTCATACTTCTCTACTGGACCACAAGTAATCAAAGGGCACTATTCTATATTATATTTCACTCCTATTATAAAATAAAAACATATTGATACTTTCATGTTCCATCTCCTTCTAAGCCAAAAAAGTTTCCAGGAAATCAGCGGGATATCTAGGGCAATTTGAATGCAGCTCAAAGTCAACTAGGATGCCTATGATTTCTCATGTGATCAGTGTATTCTCTCACAAGTTTAAGCCCTTTCCTGAATAGAAAGATGAATGCAATGATCTTGACCTTGAAAACTGACCTTTTAACCCCTTTGCAGAAAGTAACATTTCTAAATACTTTTATTCCCTTGTTCTCTTTCTAAGCAAATTGCATAATCATCGATTACCCAAATTTGATAAACTTTGACCATTTTATTCTGCACAATTGTTTATCTACATGTATTTCTATCCCTACACATTACAAAAGCATATTCAACATTCCTAGCAGAAGCCTTGTGACCTTTAACCTTTAACACAGAAATTGTGATGATATCCCAAACTTGTCAATGTAATCACTTGACATACAATTTCTTGTAAATTAATGTCACTTCCATTCTCTGCTCCCTGTTTAAAGTGGTGTCAGCATCTGCCTTTAGATACATATTTTGTCTCCCCCCCCCCCCCCCCCAAGAGCACAGAGATTGGCCTAATCAATCTTAGCTAGTCTTTCAGACTTATTTTGTTGTAGCTGATGCTGTTGCCCAAAACTGTACAACTTATACAACTATACAGGGGCTTTAAATACATTTCAGTTTTTACACCAGTTGGTCAAATAATTCAAATGTGAAGTAACAGATAAGACTATTTTTTTTTCTTGTTTTCGCCCACAACTCTAAGAAACACAATGATACTGATACGCTGGGTATGTGCTGTAATGTCGCAAATATATGATTTGTTCCTGAACGTCTTATTTCCAGAACTCATGGATGCGTGTTAGCTTTACAGCCTATACAAGTCTTTTCAAAGATATTTTTTACAATTTCTTCCCTTGCTTAGTTCTGCTTATTCACCACTGTCAGAATTGCTTATCAATGGCAACTCTTAGATTTGCTTAGATATGACTTAAATTGATGAAATGCCAGATATTTCTATTTGCCCTCATATTGTAGAACCACATTATTGTGTAAAATTTGGTAATTGTCATGTAAATATATGTGCCCTGAGTACAAGAAGAAACATCATGGTAACAAAATATTCCTAGTACTGAAATGAACTGATTTCCTATCATTATTGTTAAAAGAAAGCTTTTAACTGTCTGGAGGGGAAAAAAATACCTCAACACAACATAAGCATCAGAGGATCCACAAAGATTCCACATCATGTTAGCTAATGTTCTACAATTAGCCATGTTGTATCTTAGCCCCCCCCCCCCCCAAAAAAAAAAAAAAAGAGAAAAAAAGAAAAGAATAAATCTTAGGTACCATTCCCTTAATATGTTTGGCTGAATTTTATCAAATTCCGTTATAGGCTTGTTTGCAAAACACTGCAAAATATTTTATTCAAATTTTGACCTGTGACCATCAATCAACGAAATGGATATATATGGCTCAATCTGGTATGCTGCTTGTACCAAGTTTGATTGGATTTTACAGAAGTTCTCTTCATATCATTGCTATGATTGCAAACTATTCAATTTTGTTCTTGACCCTATGACCTTTGATCTCTTGACCTTAATCTGCAAGGTTTACCATCCACGGTCACACACAAAATAACCACATTTTATCTTGATACTTCCCATCCCTTTTTCTTTTTCATGCTTGTGTGGTAACGAGACACTGTTTTTGTACAGACAACCTGAAAACATTACATCTGGCATTGCATTATGGTAGAAGCTTAATCAAAATATTCATACAAAACTTTTCAACTGACATTGTCCGCCATGCCAATTTTTCTGTTACACGAACACATGCACTTTCATTGTGGCATTATGACAACTCGTTCCATCATGTGACTTTGCAATGAACTTCCATTATTGCTGAGACTACAAATATGATTATATAAATTACTAAAGAAAACAATTCGTTATGAGCAAAAAAAAATAAAATAAAATAAATAAATATATAGATCTTTAGACAAACAAAGCCACGTATTAAAAAAACAAACAACAATTTCCTCATTAGTGGCATGATCAATTTGAAATCCTTTCTATCTTTGGTATCTAAGATATCAAATGGACATTCAACAAATGTTAAAGAAAAAGAAATGACGACAAAAATTATCTTAATACCCTGTCCAAATTCCTGAATTCAAGTATCAGAGAAAACATATGAAAGAAGAGTTTGTGTCATTACATGCACATTTTGAAACACGACTACTGTTATGATAAATTACTAAAATCTGGTTCCTGTAATTGTGGCATGGTTCAAAATTATTACTGTAGCTTCTGTAAAGAGACAGTTTTATCACTTGTATGGGTGACCCTCACACCCTAGTTACTTACTTCAAGCCAAATTTGCTCTGCCTGCAGACTGCTAAAGGACACCTGCCCTACAAACATTCCTACAACTAGCTCAGACTTGTACAATGGTCAGACTCGACCACCAACAGTTTTGTATCATGAAGCAACACATTAACCAAGTTCCTTCACATCAACCTTTATCTCCTTTTCTGTGCCATTGTGATTTCTATAATTCAACATCTACAATATCACATTTGTATTCATGAATATGTAGCAAAACTTGTGCTGCAAATCACTCTAGGCAGTCTGGGACCTCATGCATACAAAATGTTGATTGACCACTAAAATGACAGCATGTGTAACTTTGCAATATAAGCGAGTTACAATCACATATTTGGAGGCTTGCAATTCGTCTGTCATCTGCAGCAGCAACAACAGCATTGCTACGTTTCAGTAGCACATACCAGTGGATGTACATGTGTTGACATTTCATGCGCTGCTTCACGCAGGTATATTACAATTGCGATTATTTATGAACTGTAATCTTGGTAGTATGCATTCAATATTGCACATGAAAGTGATAAGAGAACAAAGAAAATAAACAAACCTCTCGGTTTTTACATAATGCTCATACTCTACAGACTGGATGATTACTGTTTGCACTCCTTTCTTCTTTCTCCTCCAACAATACAACTCCTGCTCGAAATCCACTCACTCTTTACTAATCAGTCCATCGATAATTGCAGTCTTTTCAAGTACCTGGTAATGAGAATCAATTTCATTTTTGAAAAAAATTAAAGGAAGCAAGCAACATCAGAACATTGCAATCTTTGCTTTATAAATCAAAATATACAAATGTGTTAAGGTACAAATATAGAGCTCAAAGTGTAAAGTAGCTCACAAGCTTTAAGCTTAATAATGAAGCACAACCTAGGTGTATAGTAATACAGGACAGGGCACGATTGAGATTAAATGAGAATTCTACAGGCTCTGTATCACAGATAGCATGCTATCATATTCACACTTTATCAGTGTACTTTTCATTTATGAAAACATTTTTTTAGTGGTGACTTTGGGCTTGACTGCACTAACTATGACAAAAAAACATTGGCGCAACACATACTGTATTAGCCATATATTTCGCAAAGGTTTTTATTTTCGTGAGTCGGGTGATATTCTCAAGTTTAACTACATGCAAAATTACTAACTCCGATCTTGACATGAATGTGACGTGTGTGTATACATTTCTCCATTCATTACTGTACTCAACAATCGCAAATTTAACCACTTGCGAAATAATTGGGAAGTCCTGATTTGCAAAAAATTAGACTCACTAAATATATGGCATATACAGTAGGCAATCTTTGGACCAATGCCTATGTGAACTTTGGTTTTCTTTGCATGGCTGGTTCATATATGAATCATTTCAGTTTCCCTATGGTAAGGATCTGCCCACTTAACATTACAACAGCTGTGGAGGAATGCACAAATGCTATACAGTACTTCTTGGCATATCCTCTTAAAAGAGTGCACAGCCCAGGGTTCATATGCTCACAATGGACTTCCTAATCCCTCTGATGCAGCATGACATAGATAGAACATATGAAATCAATTTTTAGATCTCGAACTTCAAATGTCCTCTAAAAGCCATTATTGAGCAGTCATTGCAACTCTAGGATGATTTGACACCAATGATATCTTCAAAAACAATAATCCCCCCTCAAAAAACAAAACAGAATTTTGGCAAGTACTGTATAACCAAGAATTGTGTGTGCACAAAACTTTTGAGAATTTTGTGAGGATCTAAGATTCACAAAAGTAAAACACACATGAAAGTTTTTGTCTACGAGACTCGTAATTTTTTCATTGTCATCAATTCACGATATTCCATGCCACAAAAGAGGCAGCAGGCTCCATTTTGTGAAGTTTCATGTCACAGATGTTGCGGGTTTTACAGTACATAGGTGGAAGTGAATGGGAGTGGTGACAAGTTATGATGCATTCCTTCATCTAGCTGGCATAAAGTGCACATATTATGACCATTGCCACTGCTTTGAGAAATATCTAAAGATTCTAAAATCCCACAACTTTGCTGGGTAGTTCTTTTGTGCAGATTTTATGAAACTATACCCTTTCCGTTTGCGTGATTTCACTCTTTTAAGTAAAGAAAGTTTAAACTTGGATGAAAATTCCATGACGATCACCGATATTTTAATTCTCCTTTATTTTCCTACTCCAAGCTCCAGATTTTCACAAGGTCCCATTTGAAATTGCAATGGCAAGAAAATTCTGTGTGTCACAAATGGCATGCAATTATCCTAATGTCTGATTTAAAAAAAAAAAATGACAAAACAATTCCTTTCATTTCCACTGATTTTCTTTGGTACTTGAGGAGACAATCTCTTGAAATCAAACAAAAATCTGAAATACCATACACCTACTGGATAAGTACTCATCACACGATACAGTTAAAGCTAATTGGTACCATATATTCCTCATACAGCCTTGTAAACAATGGTTTTATCTATATTCATGTAAAAGTCAGCTGGCACTATAACCCCATACAAATATTATATGTGTTCATGGAGCACAGTCTTCTATCATTAATAGTCATAGCAAAACTCCAGGAAATATCCAAATGTCCCCCGCAAAAGTGATGTAGTGTGATTTGCCTTGTTGACTTATAATTTTTTTGTTTCTGTGTTTGAAAGTGCAATTTGAATGTGATAGTTCATTCATCTCTCGCAGTATTTTACGCATGAAATTTTCATGATGAGGGAACACAGTTGCCTGTCTTAGTAAAGGTGTCTGGTGCTCCAAAATGGCAAAACACTTTGACCCTGTCTATCCTTTGTGGGTAGCTCACTGTACTTTTATCCCTCTAGTCATCTTCATTTTGTCATCAATGAATGAATGTGTAGAGATGCAATCTCACTTTATGTAAATACCGGTATTTCAATACATAAAATGCCATTTCATGCACTCATTCATTAATATGACGTTGCTGAATGAAACCTATACCTGCATGATCCTGGGCTGATCAATATAAAGTCATACTGCATTTTGCCAAAAAAAAATCCTTAGGGCTTGAAATACTGCCTACTTCAAGCATCCGTGACGTTGAAGCTTCATGACAGTCCCGATTGCTCTCTAAGAAAAGAACTCTGACACAAGCAGACGCTGAATATTGGTATGTTGTACTTCCTGCAGTCTAGGGAAGAGGACTGAACCTGTGTCAGCTTGCTGAAAGTTCATCTCTCCGAAGCAGCATTTTAATGCATTGCAGAAAAGGACGCTTCCTTCTGTGCAAAAGCACTTGGTGGGAATCGTCAATCATCCCAATCTTCATATCACTTTCCTTTCTATCTTGCTTCGTCATGCTGGTCTTGCTCAAAACTCCCATACATTCCCTGGTAGACTGCTGAATATCACATCTCCGATCCAGATCAATAATCACATCGGCCTGCACGCTTGATGCATCAAGGGTCAATGGGCACTATTGTCATCTACAGTTCAACTGTAACAATAATTATCATGAAGTCTTTATCGATAAGGGGTTGGGAGGGGAGAAGTCGTGGCTCTGTATAACTTACATGATGATAAACACAAGTCACACTTAAAAAAAAAAGACTTTGTGTTATCATGGCATCAAAATATACACACAGACGAGATGATCGTTACAATGGAGCTCGCCATCAATCCGGCGTGTCTATTGATATAATCGGCATAACGAGCTTGTCATCCAGTATAGCTTGCTTGGAATGTATGAAGACATCTCTTTCCATCTCCTCCTCCTCTGGAGCCTCGTCTGGCCGTTGGACCGTGATGGAGATGTTGCCGTACTCCTGGAGGAAGGGACAAGTCCCCAGTAGGAAGGAGCAGAAATCTTTCCGGATGCCAAACCACCCTACATTGAAAGAAATGAGACAGGTAACGGCATTTGTTCTACACAAACTCACTGGGTGAGAATGAGAAGGGTGTTAAGCTGTCTCAAACACTGTGGCTTTAGTGGCATCTTAACGACCCTCTCATTCTCACCCGACGGATTGATATTTAGTCATTCCAGTGAGTATGTTTTTAATCATGAATTGATAAGACATAACTTTCCATTTTTTGATGATTGCTTACAAATGATAATATCATTAAGGCTTAAAATAGCTGTGATGTTGGACTAACCATCTCATTCTAATCCAATTGTTATTTCTGTTTTTTCTGCTGTCTCTAATTCAATCTTCCCCAAGAGAAAATAATACCATCACATAAAAATGTCTTTGGTACTGTCACATTAATTCAATGTCCTACAAACAGGTGAAATAAGAAAGTGGAAGAAGGTTGGTATGCAGGCCTTGGCTAGAGAGAAAAGTGGTCATGTCTGTGTGTGAGTGGGATGGGGGGATGGGGTGGGGTGTTTCTCCTTCCGACAGTCATCACAACTCATTCAACAGAACCAACCAAACAAATTACTGAATTGTGCCTAATGACATAGAAACAAGCAAATGAACATGTTTGTCCTATCCACCAGAAGAAATACCACATCCCTGCAGCACACTTACACTGATTTCCGCCTCTCTGTCCAAAGGCAGTTGGTAAAAGAACCATGAGGGATATATACAGAGGACAGAACACAACGGAGAATGGGTAGTGATTCACTTCATCTAGCTTCTTTACCAGGAGAATCTGTCACAAGAAATGGGTGAGAAAGCAGCATGGCCCTAAGATTACACAAGTATAGGCACAGAAAATAACATCATGGAATGTATGTCAAGTGGACATTTTATGCCTGATAATTGGGAAATCAGAACCAATGTAAGAGTACTGGTAGTATGAACTCACACTGCCACTGAAGGCAAAAGGTCTTTGCATTTGCTGCTCATAAGCCCTTGACTATTATCCCAAAACAATACATACTAGACATTCCTCATCCATTGGCATATTTGAATCAAACTAAAGAAACCAAACACTTTCGGAAAATTTGACAATAGTTCATTACTCATTCATAAGTACAGTGCACTCCCTTTATAACAAGGTAAGTGCCAAAATGTGTCTCGCCCATTCGCGTAGAAGAAGTTAATGTTTTTCTAAATCCCGGGAGTTCATTGACACCGCCTATGACCTTTGACCTTGTGGTGACCTTCAACTCCCCAAGGGACATCTTAAATCCAAGTTTGGTCACAAACAGACAGATTCATCAAAAGTTATGAGCCATAATCAAAATGCGCCGTAAAAACTGAACATTGGGCCCTAAAAGTTTGTTGACCCTGTCTGTGACCTTTGACCTTGTGATGACCTTCAACTCCCCAAGGGACATCTACCATCAAAGTTTGGTCACAAATGGACAGATACATCAAAAGTTATGAGCCATAATCGAAACGCACCGTAAAAACTTAACATTGGGCCCTAAAGTTCATTGACCCCTGCTTGTGACCTCTGACCTTGAGGTGACCTTCATGTTTGGTAAAATGTGTAACTTTGTATAACCACTCTTCCCTCCAAGTTTGATTGAAATGAAAGTCCTCAGTAGAGAGTTATTCAAGTTTTTGTAGCGTTACGGACGGACGACAACGACTACGGACGACGAACAGACGGACGTACAGACGCCGCAAGCGATCCCTTAGTCTCCCCGCACCTCCGGTGGGTTCGACAACAAACAAGGTTATAACGAAGTAAAAATTCGGGCCGTAAAGTTATCCACTTGATGTATCTTTAATGTTTATTTGTTCGGTTAAAGGGAAATTTCGATATAACGAAAGAAAACTGCCGGTCCCAAGGACTTCGTTATAACGGAAGTCCACTGTAAGTAAGCATAAAAATGTTATTTTTGTAATGTAATTTGCGGTACAGTATATTCTCAAAGTAAAAGCACAGATATAAATGACTATGATAATCATGACAGCTTAAACTTACTTCAAACGTGAGGAGTGGCGTTACTAGAAACACAGCTGTCAGAGCGGTCATGAGATTGGCTCGTCGCTGCTCTGCCATAAGTTCAGTGGCTCGTAGGACAAGGAGGGACCATATTACATAATACAGGACTATCAGACACATAAGGCAAGTCAGGATCCAGAGGGGTATAAATACTACCTGTGATGAAACAAAAATTTAAGGAGCATATAATTATAAAAATGTCATTGTTTCATATCCAGTGTGTACACATAGCAGAGAGAGAGAGGAAAAAAAAACATACATTGCTAAAGATCCACTAAGAAAATCTTTGGGTACGATGTCCATAAAAAAATACACATTATATGTATTTCTTATCTGCGATGATTTTTTTTTTTTTAGTTTTGGAATGGAAATCACAGCAACAGCACTTGACATAGTCATAACTATATGGGTGCTACCATTAATGGCTGTAGAAAAGTTCAGCAAAGGGGGGACAAATGGAAAATACAAAATGGTTTACAGCTGTATCTGGTAAACATATCATAGAGCTTCATTTATTGCAGTAGTGCAACACAAGAGCCACAGGATATGTTTGCTGAAAACCTATTTTGTGAGTACCAAGTACCAAGAAAAATAATAATACATAGGATTTGAACTAACATTCATTAAAAAGAAGTACCAAGTACCAAGAAAAATAATAATACATAGGATTTGAACTAACATTCATTAAAAAGAAGTACCAAGTACCAAGAAAAATAATAATACATAGGATTTGAACTAACATTATCAAAATAAAAAGAAATATAAGATGCTAGAAAACAGTCATCTTTTGTGAAACACATTATGTCAGTTATTGCAATTTCAAATTTCAAAGTTCAAATTTGGTCTAGAAGTCAACATAAATGTAAACATCAAAATGTGGTAGAGAAGCAATTTTTGTCAATTTGCAGAAATGGTAGATATCATCTTCCATGTGGTAAGATCATCACCGAAATTGGAAATTATATTTCTGCTAATTTTTTTAGTATATAGATTACAGTACAAATCATTATTCTGGACTGATATTTTGATTGGCTTATGGTGCATTGATGTATAGCACATCAGGACAAAAGGTACTTACCCCCCACCTCCAGCTTATGATTTCATCTAGTTTCAGAGCTATGAATATAAACTGCAAAATGTTTATTGAACACATGGCTTCCAGCTGTAAAGTAGAAAAAGAGACAGATAGAAGAAAATAAAGAGTTTAATTCACCATGACTTTATCTGCAGATTCAAGGTGCCAGCACAAGCTGTAAGTTACGAATATTCACAATGTTGATAATTAATGGTTCCTTTCAGGCCTATCAAATTTAGATGAAATCACAAAAAAAGTAAGCCAAATAAAATAGATAAAAAGGAAATTACATTTTTTTCTCATAACTGATATATGCATACTGACTTCACAATGCATCACGCCTACAGTCAAACTGTTTCTTGATAATAAATATTGTTATTTATATTCCACATACTAAGAATCTTGCTATAGGATTGGTCAAGAGCTGATCACATGATGAAGCGTAGTTTTGCCCACCACATCACCTGAGAAGAAAAGTTCATTACACTCTATGATGATAGTCATTTTGTTTCGCTGATCTCTTAGTCCACACAGTCCTATTGCGTGATATAACTTACAATTTTGAGTACGCACGAAATAAAAGTGCGTTGCACTGTGGTCTATCATTTGACCTGGGTCAAGTGATAGACCACAGTGCAACGCACTTTTATTTCAATGCCATGCACGGGGCGCGGAGTAAATTTGTTGTTTTGTCATCTACGCGCATATGTCTAAAAGTAAACTACGTAGCCTAAGCCCTGAGGATACCCTAAGACAGCTAAGACGGTTTCAGATGTGGAATAAAATGGGACTATCTAGGACCCTAGACGTGGAATATAAAGCAAATAATCAACTTTTAGTTTCAGGCAATGAGACAAACTATCACTTCCACGGCGATCTGAATGTGTACGCTATCTTTCCTCAGCTGCGCTTCAGAAAGATAGCTACATCCAGATCGCCTCGGATGTGACAGTTTGTCCCATCACCTTCACCAACGTTGATTATTTACTTACTATTGCTGTGATGTCCATATTTACACATGCTTGCAACTTGTAAAATGAGCAACAAATACAAAAGCTATTACCAACAGATTTTATGTACAACTTCTGCAAAGCCATCCCCATAAACACAAACAAGAATGCATTAACAGATGAATGAGTCTTTAAATATCAAATCCATGGTCTGCAAAAAAAGTAGCCTGAACAAGTGTAAAACCTATTTTTTTTTCTTTTTTTTGCACAAACTTTATCAAACAACTTGCCATAGTGTACAATCATTCTTTTTATCATTTACTTTCATTTTTTTCAACTGTGCAATAGAAAAAAAAAGAAAGATGAAGACACTCTACACTTAAAAAAAAACAAAAAAACAAAAAAACTATTCCCTTAGAAAACTAGAAATGAAAATGAGTTACAAGACTCTTTGTAGTTATTGGGGGATGTACAGTGCAGTGATTAAAACTATCAACTCACATTCTGGATATCATATGTTCAAACCTTGTCCAATGCAAACACCCTTCAATGGAATGACTTTACTTACAACTTACCCCCCCCCCCCCCCCGACCCAGGGATGAAAATGTGTGCCTAGCAATGATGGAGTAATAACTACAGTACCACAGGGTCCTCTGGAAGAACAGTTCTAACACTAAAGAGGTCATCCTGGGTAAATAAGACCTTACCATAACTGACATCTCAAGAGACACACTGATACACACCTCCAAACCTCTATCATGCTTGAAGCCCCACACACAGGCTGCTATTGATACTGGCGAGGTCAGGAAGAGCGGCATGAAGACGATGAGCCACGGGTGTCGCCACGGCTCTGAGGCATTGGAGCTCTCCAGCTGGTCGCACACCAAGATCTCGAAGATGAGGAGGAGGGAGTTGAGGGCCAGGCAGATGATGATGGCTTTCATGTCGATGTACCCTTCTCCTTCCACCCTGATATATCACAGGATAAAGAAATCAGGTAGCAACATTTATCATCTGGTATTCTGACTGACCGTTTTTTTTTTAAATCAAATTTGCAGACAATTTTCCTTATCAACCCAATAATAGCTGTTCAATTCACTAGTGTTAACTTCTCACATTTCAACCCTTGAAATTCGGTTTGCTGACATCAGTTGGTTTCATCGGTATGTGAGGAGAGCTCAATAAAGCTTTCTGATCATTGGAACAGACACTCTGAGTTGTCATTATAAGGGCACATATGAAAGGCTGACTACTCTGGTAAACAGGCCCATACCATGATATGTGTTTATCTTTTGCTTACAAGTCCTTTCTCTCTCCAGCATTGTGGCGAATGACAAAAACAGCTACAAACAAGTATTGTAAGTCTTGTTCAATACTCCCATATAAATTACTTACACACAAACACACACACAAAGTTGCTGAAGGCCATGGTGAATGGGAGATGAACTTGAATACCTTTGTAGTGTGTAACCAATTTGTCATAAAAGAAAATGATTATCTTGTTCTTGTTTCGGGTTGTGCAACGTTTCCAGCAAAAAACAAAACAAAAAACAAAACAAAACAAAAACAAAACAAAACAAACAAAACAAAACAAAACCCAACTCGATAGAAATTAGTTCACTGTATTAAAAGAAGTACCAATAGGTATGCTTTATAATAATGGAAAATAATAAATTGATTGTAAACAAAGACCTATTCTGTGTTCGCTTCCATCCTAAACTAAATATAGAGTGATGAGATCTAAGAGGCTTCATCTAAAGGTATGGTTTAGCAGAAATGACACGGATTGCTTCAAACGCTTCATCCTTCTCAACCTCTCCACCAACCTGTACTCTGGGTGTCTCCACCAGACCACACCCGCCACAACGGCCCCACAGATCACCATGCACTTCCAGAACCACAGCGGCAGGAACACCAGCCAGAAGCTGCATCTTATCGTCTCATCCAGCCGCAGGGCGAAGACCAGCGAGAATATGAAGAGGCAGACATACACCAAAAATTTGCTGCAGGCATGAATTGCAAAGGCAAAGTTGAGAATGAGCATAAAATTGCAACTAGCAAAGCAAAAACCACATGAAAAGATATTCCTCTACAATTTGTTTTGGTTCTTTCATTGTGGAAAGTCCTCACTAAATATTGAGTACATGTACATGCAACAAACTACACCAAAAATAAACTAGAAACGTCGCTATGGCGACTGGTACGCCTCCGCCATAATGCATGATTCTCCCAATAAGTGTATAGTACAATGTCTTCACAATGTGTGATGACAGTTTCACATAGCTGGCAAAATATTGAAATGACAGGTTTGTCAGAAATGTCTTGAATGGTGATTTTTTTGTTACACACACATGTCCACTATCCATGATAAAAAGAAGAAAAATTCTGTAGTTTTTTTTTACAACAATCAAGTTTTAATCAACCGATGCACAGCGACCCATCGAAACACGGGTGCCCGCGGGTTTGCTCAATGCAAGGCTGCCGCACCTAGCGGCCTGATCCGACTAAATATTTTTAGAGCTTTTTTCTGCGGCTCTCACCTCTCCGCGCACGAATCAGCCTTGTGAAGCTGAAGTCTGACATCTTTTTACAAAAATTTGTAACGAGAAAAATAGAATCAGTACTAACCTGATCTTGTGCATATATTCCAAATTACTATTCCACCACTGATTCCACACTGATAGAGTAGGTGGGTACTCCAGTTTGTTAGCAAACTAGTCACTTTGTAGGTATGACGGGTTCAATTTCTTCGTCAATTCCGCCGTCCGCTAACCTTTGGGCGCTTTTTCTGGAATCATCCTGCGACGCGACGTCACATCACATCACGCATCCAGCACATACAGACAGCGTGCAAGCTCGCTCTGAAAATCTCACAGCTTGCGCGCTGTCTGTATGTGTGTGCTGGATGCGTGATGTGATGTGATGTCGTGTTGCGGGATTCCAGAAAAAGCGCCCAAAGGTTTGCGGACGGCGGAATTGATGAAGAAAGTGAACCCGTCATACGGTATCGGTTGATTAAAACTCGATTGTTGTAAAAAAAAAACCAGACGCAATTTTTTCTTCTTTTCATCATGGATAGTGGACATGTGTGTGTAACAATAATCGCCATGCAAAGTTGCAACAAGTTATATGTCAGATGTGAGATGAATAAAAAGTGAACAGGGAGCTTCATGAGTCTCTCTCCCCGGGGGTGTCATGAGGCTCTCCGGAGGCCTCGTGAGGCGGAGGAGTACTCGTACGGGGTAGCAGGCCTCATGAGCGGGTTTCCCGGACTGGAATTAGACGCAATCGAGAAGGGTGAGGTACTTCACCCAATTCTCGATAGAGACAGTGGTTAAGAGCTTCAATACAGCATACAGCGAGGTATTGGACAACCTTCGTCCTTCCGTCTGTCTATGGAAGAGAGCATACCGGTAACATCAAAAAAATAAGACTCCTCCAGAAAGACGGATCTCTCTATCGTAGGTGTCTAGCACCGATAATGTAGATCCCTATTCTATATCATTCACTAACCAAGGTCCACAGGTGTTTGCTTGCCCAACTGAACAGTGCTGAGGCAAGCATTAACGATGAGGAATCATTGGATTTGGAAACCAATATTCCACAAGTTAGATCTAATTTACACACACACAGCTCTGTATGAAATCAGTAATGTTACGCCGTTAGCTGTCGCAATGTCAGCTCAGGTCCACAGCATACAGCAGGTCCGGCTTGATCAGCTGCACCCATCCAATACATAAGCAGAATCTACACTAGAATTCGTAGAAAACACACTGCTATGCAAGCTAGGGGGCCTACTGTATGTACTAACTACTATTTAGGCTAGCCCTGATGTGTGTGAAGTGGCTGCATGCCTGCTGAGGACGATGTGGCCCGTACCGTCCGTAGGCGCAGGCCGTATTGTGTATACAGCCCAGTGTCATTGCAGTGAACAACACTTTCATCGGATCAGCAATTACATGCTCAGAATATTCCAGCAGAAGCATTCATCACCTATCGTTAGCCGAAATGGCAAAGACTCATCGTTGAAATGTGGAGATTCATACCTTGGATTGAAGTCCTGGAAAAGCCCCTTTAGATTCATTGTCGTCTCATTCTTGTAAGCAGTGCACTTCTTCTCGGAATATGAATACGATGGTTATCTTTTACCGTATTGTTTTGTGTGTATACGTTCATAATGCAGAGTTCAGCGTCTGGTACGTATACTCAGTACACGGTTTGCGCATCTCCTCATCATAGATAGAGGGAGCTATTGCTCTTCCAGCAGCCGACGTGATACTAGTACTGCGTGCGACGTGCGACGCATACCAACGACGATGACCGTCGCGTCTGCGGATCTCTGTCGCAAGTCTGCAAGAAAAATCGTTCCGATCACGACATATTACTAGTAGGTCCCTATGAATCCCTTGATCACATGATACCAAGATGCGATGATGCCATGATGGTGATGAATATGATGAATCTAAAATCAGATATCTTCACATTTTTTATGTGTGATTTCTATCCCTTTTCAACAACACTGTGAATTCTTTATTATTATTATTATTATTATTATTATTATTATTATTTATTCGGCTTTCAATCATAGATATATTACATTTTTCGAAATCAGAACATACACTGGAGTGGAATTCTTGTGCATGCTGTAGTAAAAAAAAAGATGATCACGACGATCGATGATTGTGGAAGGCCCTACAGATGACGACGATGAGAATATGAAGAGGTTGTTTGCAAAAACCGATAAGTCCATTTTTGAAGATTTTGAAGTACGGTCTCTATCATAAAGTACAAAATAATACCTTTAAAATGATATGTTGGTCACTACATATAAAGGTACATTTTGAAGTTATGGTCAAAAGAAGCAAATATTTTCTTATTATTCTCTTTATTTTTCTTGACCTTTAATCGCAAATATCTCCGTTTGGCAAATATTGACTTATCGGTTTTTGCAAACAAACTCTTCATATCATTCAAAATAGGCCTATGTAATGAAAGTGGCAATAAGATAATGTAGACAGTAATAATGATAATGATATAAAATAATGATAATAACAATAACGGTCAAAGTGTGTACAATGATATCATTGTCATCGCCACAAAAAAAAAAAAAAATCTTCTCATTAACCCACTTGTACATAAAACTACTTTTCATGCATTTGTTCTTACACATGTCGCATGATCCTGACGAAAATTACTTTCATATTATATTGTGATCTAGCCTCGGAGAGTCAATACAATATACAACTATTTTTTTTTCAGTTCTGTCGCATATCAAAAAAAAGTAACAGTAATAAAATGCTTCTATCTTTTAGTTTGTCAAAGAGTATATGGATAAATGAATTGTTGGCTGTCGGTTGTAAGTTTCGCGTGTAAGATTTTACACAAAGGGGATAGGCACCTACCCCATGCGGTGCGAATCAGTCAAGTGCACATAGATCCTAATCATCATTTTACTACAGGTAGGACTACTATTCAGGTGTGAGTTTCTTCAATTTTTCTCCCTCTACAAATCAATTTTTTTTAAAGATCACATCTGCTGATAATAATGTAGATTAACAATTTGTAATTTACAGATCGGCAGTTGCGATCTTAACAAATTCACTTGTAGAGGGAGACAAATATTGAAGAAACTCACACCTGAACCTTCACCCCTCTGAATAATATCTTTCTTGCATGTACTATCATTTAATATTAAATTATATCAAAAATAAAAATCCAACTGTATTTTGTGGGAGTACTTGCATTGAGGACATTTCATCATGTTCTGACGGGTATGAGCCACATATATAGAGATGATGTAATAGGCTACACTCTGCATAAAAACATTAACATTTTTCATCAATTCAGATTTCTCAGATGTCTGTAACAAAAACTAATGAATGATGCATATCAGATCATATAAAAATCTATACTCCTTTAAATAGCCTGTTAGGGTAACATATAACTCAATTTTATGCATGAATGACAACATCCGTTTTCTCTGTCAAGGCTGAAAAGAAAAAAAAATCTGCCATTGAAGTGTTAACGCACTTTCACGTAACAATGGAAACAAAATAACGGTATAGAACAATTTAGCCTCATCTTTGAATGAGTTATCAGAGACATAGCTGACTAACTTCATGAATGAGCCTGCACACACTCACACACTCTCTCTTTCTCCCCCCCCCCATTGATATATGCAAGGGGGGGGGGTCGGGAGGGTCGTACGAACCCCCCCCCCCAAATTTTCAAAAGGTCCACTTTTTGTAAAAGGCATTTTTGTTTTTTTGAGGGCTTTTTACTCTATATACAACAGGAAAAAAAAAGTGACCAGGTGGTGTTCTAGCAAATTGTCAAAGACCTCGTAAATTTCGTAACTTAGTTTTAATATGCCATACCTTATTTCTAAGCCGCACTGCCATGCCGAAAAAGTCACTTTTGTATGCACCAAATGGCCCCATTTTAAGATGTGAAATTCAAAAACTCCCTACCGTGGGAGGGGGGACACCCCCCTCCCACACCCTCCCCCCGCTCGGTCGCTCCGCTCCCTCGCAAAGGTAAAGGTCCAGAAATTTTGATTACGACCCTTAGAAAAAAAAATCCTGGATACACCCATGCCCCCCCCTCTCTCTCTCTCTCTCTTTCCCCGCAAAAGAAAAAAGAGAAAATTGATGCTGCACCGACCGATGCTATAGTGGCCCAACAAGATATTGACTTTAAAGAGAAACAGAAAGAAAAACCTGCATAAAAGAAAGAAAGATGCTGGCTATAAGGAATAATATTCTTCTTAATAACAATTTTCATTTCAAGTGAAATGAACCATCAAAACTTTTATCATGCTCTGTTTTACTTTTCTTCGTAAGTATTTAGGGTTGAATTTTACTTTGCCTAGCTTTTTGGCATTTTTGTTCAATTTGGCCTTTTTTTTTTTTGCACATTGGAATGAAGGAATGTGTTTTCGCTGACTGAAAGTGTTAAGTTTCACTTTGTATTTGCATGTACCTACCATGTTAGAAGACGATCGAATGTCCTTTACTTGGAGTGATTTCATTATGTACTATCTATTGACATGTATTAAAATCTTATATTGTATAAGATATATAAGCATGTAAATGTGTTTAGTTATTGGGTCTCTTTTTTGTGTGTTTTTGTTTTTTTTCTTGCATGTGCTCTTGGGGTTTTTTTTTTTCTTCTTCTTCTTTTCTGAGTGTGTTCATCTCTCCGGTGCGAATACAGGACTGTACTAACATGGACCCTACCATCATTTTCCGGGGTAGTGCTCGCTCATGCATGATTTATGGGTTTTGGGCAATCACCCACTGGACAATTTCCCCAGACCCTGAATTCCCTTGACCCTAACCCTAATTCTGAACCTAATCCTAAACCCTATTAAACCAAAACTCTAACCCGGCCTAAAAGGGCCTAAACCTGACTCAGTCAGTCCCTAACCCTAATCTCTGTCTTCCACCTCCCTAAGCTCTAACCTTATCACTAACCAGTATCTAGCCTGGGGCAATCCTCCGGGGTAATTGCCCTCATACGGCGATTGATCTACTAGTACATAGTATGCCAAACATCCAGTACTAGTAAACGAAAAGTTGATTGATTGACACCTGCTGTGATGGCAGAGCGGTTACCGGTAGAGGCTCTGTGTGCAAGCGCAATGAGTGCTGCTATACAGTTTGTATCGTGGTCCGCGCGCATTGCACTAGGACCACTGGGTCAGCAGGTGGAGCGTCATCCGATATCCGCGCCGGTTGAGTTTGTACACTAAAAATCCTATCTACGCAGCTCCCCTGGCCCAGCTAGTGAATCCCCGTAATATATTGTAAGCGAAGTGACGGTGAAGTCGGAACAAACAAAAGGAACTTCTTTCGCAAGGACTCTACAGACTACAGCCAGCTAGAAGAAACCTGTACTTCCAGAATTCCGTAGGTAGGTGCTAGATATTCATTACGCTGTTTCTGCCAGCTGAGGTGGTAATGACATGTTTCCCCGAAAATTATGGGTGAGCCCGAAATCCTTGGCTGTCTTCTTCGGTATGTGGGTACACTGCAAGCTGCAGGGCCTACTGCAGTACAGCCCGACCAGCAGACCGCCGTGCGAAGCACGACAGGGCCAGGGCTGTGCACAGCTGGCGCTGTGTCAGGGTGTATGAGCACCGTGGTGTATGTAGAATACCCCACTTGACTTTGTCTAACGCCTAACTAGGTCTAACAATTGGTTGCATATAACATAACATACCTTGCAAGTGGGGGTAAAGTTGCTTACATTCATTTTCATTTTAATTATTAATAAGGTGATCCGTGAATTATTCACCTTCTGCCTCTTTACAACTAACGTTACAAACAAGTACATTTTGTGGATCTATTCCTACACGAGCTACGTCACAATTTAAATTTTTAATAGATGTGATTGTCCAGACTATGTCCTCTGGGGCTATCCTGAGTTTTAGGGGTCTAAATTATTTTGGGCTTCTGGATATACATTTAAAAAAAAAATTGCCAAGAGGTTCTAACGAATAGATTTAAGTGATTGCAGACATGATGAACTGAACTCTAACTTTTGTCGGTGACTTTGTTTGAACTTTTTGCTTCAGGGACAGGGCAAAGCAGGCTTTGCAAAGCCTGTTGTTTGAGAATAGCACTTAGCCTTTTTTTGTAGTCGCTGAGTCTGCTGTGAACTTTAACTGACAAGTATGTCTAATTCCGCAAAAAAAAATCTCATTTATAGTAATGAAATTTGCTGGGTCAGTTTTTTGCTTCTTAGACAGACACCATTGATACATACGCCATTGCATTGCGACGGTTTCCACCGTTCTGGCTGAAACGCAACTTTGACCCAGTTCCCCCCGCATAAAAATGGTTAAATTTATTATTATTTTTTCCAGCTTGGTTTTCAAACCAATCTGGAAAAAAAAATATATACAGGATTGATCAGCAGACATTTTGACTCACCTCTTCCACTGTTTCCTCCTGTTTTCTGGTTGTTTCCTCCACTTCTTTGCAGCGCTCCCCAATTCATTGCCGCCTTCGTTTGAAAAATGACTGCACGAACGTCTATGGCATACCGGGTACCAAATGCTCATTCACAATATTACGAAGTTAAATTTAGTGCTCAAACAACTTACTAGTACTTTAGTCAATAAACGTAAGTGTACCGATTTTATGGAGCATTTGGCTTGCCATAGACGTTCGTGCAGTCATTTTTCAAACGAAGGCAGCGATGAATTGGGGAGCGCTGCAAAGAAGTGGAGGAAACAACCAAAAAACAGGAGGAAACAGTGGAAGAGGTGAGTCAAGAAAATGTTTACTGATTAATCCTGTATATATTTTTTCCAGATTGGTTTGAAAACCAAGCTGGAAAAAATAATAATAACCATTTTTATGCGGGGGGAACTGGGTCGAAGTTGCGTTTCAGCCAGAACGGTAGAAACCGTTGCAATGGCGTATGTATCAATGATGTCTGTCTAAGAAGCAAAAAACTGACCCAGCAAATGTCATTACTATAAATGAGAAGATTTTCGCGGAATTACACATACTTGTCGGTCAACTGTGAACTACAACATATGATGGTTTATCACTCGGGGTCTCGGCTGGCACTTTTAGCAGGCAGTTTGGAAAATTTACCAGCTGTACGAAAATAAAGGAAAATGTGTTGTCCAGCCCAGGGTCTACTGACTGTCTAGATTATTCATTGTAACAATACATACAATGTAATGTTTAAAAGAGCTCAGAGTCATTGGTAATCATGGTATAAACAGATAGATCTACTGAGTAGGCCTACTGTACATCATACATGTAAAAGTGGATATCAGTCCGGGAAACGCACTCACAAGGCCTGCTCCCCTGTACAAGCACTCCTCTGCCTCACGAGGCCTGCCGAGAGCCTCATGAGGCTTCCGGGGAGAGAGTTCACTTTTTATTCATCTCACATCTGACATATAGATTGTCGCAACTTTGCACGGTGATTTTTTGTTACACACACATGTCCACTATCCATGATCAAAAGAAGAAAAAAATTCTGTCTGTTTTTTTTTTTTTTTACAAAAATTGAGTTTTAATCAACCGATGCACGGCGACCCATATTGTGCCATTCGCCTGTACAGTGACGGGGCATTCAACTGCACATTACTTGAATATGAGACCGTTCTGAAGCAAACAATTTTCACACAACAATAGATATAATGTACTCTTAAATGAATCCCACAAGAATTGGAACAATCATCCCCCAGCATTCCCACTGATTCCCACTGATCTGTTACTAGCCATCCCCTTTAAGCATGTTTCACAGCTGCTGCACAATCACTGAAATGCAGTCAATTATCAATCTTTTAAGCATGTTAAGATTGTCAAAAGAGTTGTGAAACTATCTGATCAGTACAAAATACTGAACATTTAAAATGCACATTTTGCTTCATTGATAGGTCTACACAGCTGCTCGTGTGCAGTTAAATCTGACCAGTTTTCTGGTCAGAAGCGTACTTGTGGCGTACAACATTGTAAATGGATGTAACTACACAGCCATGATCTACATCGGGAGGTTCCTGAATGTGTATACCATTGGAGGGTTTGGGGTCCTCCTGGCACTTCTGGTCCAGTTCCAGCTTGTCAGCACCTCATCACCATGGTTATACCTGGGTGTGGCATTCGTGGGTTTCTTCCTCGGGTGCTCTCTGATCCTCTTCTCCGGGAAGATCACCAAACCAGCCACCGTGCAGCAGCCTCCACCAGCGTTCAATACCCTGGTAACCAAAATCATGGTGAGTCACTTGTCTGCAGTGATCTTCATACAAGTTGTATATCTCAGGTCATCAGTGTGTTGGTTGGTTGTCAGGATGGCATATTGTCATACAAAACATGACATACTGATACAACTGTACAACATTTAGAGTACTGCAGAACTTTGCTGTGCAAATGCTGGCCATTTGCATTTTGTTTTCTTTTCTCTTTACTTACCCTTCTCAGGCTTGTAGATTATCAGTTTGGCATTCTTGAGTTAGAAGCTCAGCTGTGAAAATGTTGGACATAATTAGAGTCAGTTACCATTTGAAACAATGAATGCTGCTTAATCCTCAGAGAGATTACTTTCTGGCCCCTTTCTCTGTGCTATATAATCTCTTCTCACCCTGTGATTGTCAACCTACGGCTATAGTAAAACAACTAAGATTAAGAATGACGTGTGATGTAATTTCAGCAAGTATGAACATGATAACGAGGCATCTTGTGTGTGATTTTGTGAGTGTGTTAGTATGTAGGTTTGTTTTTTAAAGGAATGAGATCAAACTACCTTGATAAAATCCTTGTTTGAAGTGTTTCATTGCTTGATGTAACAACCATGTCTCAGCTGTGACTTGTAGGCATTTCGAAAGAGACAGGCAAAGCGATAAACATCTCTTGACTATACCTCATGGATCTTTGAGAGACATTCTACATTGTAGTCAGTGATGAAATTCTTAACCCATGTTCTTGACAGGAAGTGAAAGCACGACGAAGAAGACGAGGAAGGAGAGTTGTCATCTCACGTAACCTTGACAACGCACTCAAAGAAGGTGAGATCACTTGAGCCAGGCTAAATTCAATCCAAGCCCACTGCAAGGCCATGCATGGCCTTTTATACCCATCTAAGGCTGTCTTTCTCAACTTTCCCATGTCTGAAAAGCATTTCAATACCCATTATCAAAACATGTTTGCAAAACTCCTTTTCGATCACGTTTCTCGAGTTGTTGCATTTATCAACTCTGTCATGAGTAGATTGGGAGGCCTTATCACTGCACAGCTCCATTGTGCAGTTTGACCCAAGGAGCAGAGATGTGTAGTTGGCAGTGGTTGACATGGGCAGGTCCAAGCTATCATCATGTTTCAAAACAACTTTGCGTTTATCAACTCCAGAGAAATGTGTTCTGGCTCAGACTCATTTGTGATCACACTTTTTTTGGCATTTCAGAAACGTGTTTCCAACCCCTTAATCAAAACAACTTTGCGTTTCAAACAGTCCAAAATTCAGGTTGAAAGTTTTTTGGAAACTTAAAGTCTGTGCGAGAACTGAGTTGATGAATGTAGCCTGATTGGCCTCAAGCCACTCAGGAATCACTGTTTGGCCTTGGAACATCTTTAATGCACTTATTAGAGCTTTTTATCATGGATTGCCTTTAAAATCCTTGATGGCCTGAACAGCTTGTTTCTATATCAAAAGAGCTGCACTGCGTGGCAAGAATGAGCTTTTCTATACATTTGAGCTAATTTCTTGTTCGATTCTGTAGTCATTTGCAAATTGTAGCTCCATTTTATGTTTCTCTTTCACTGATGAATATGTGTTGTTTGCCCCAATGTGCATGGTGCACTGGTACTGTACCTATCCCTTTGGGTGTTGAAATGTGATGTGCAAGTTAATTATTATCAATACTTACTATTTAGCATTAATTGTAGCGATGTTTATCAGAGTTGTATGTGCATTTTGTAAATAGTTAAAATTAGGATCTGGTGCCTTGACTATAAATTCTTTGTCAGATATTAGCTTCACTCCAGTGTAGTGACACATGTACATGCCTATACATTAAATGGTATCTGTGATAAGATTTGATGAGAATAACAATTCTAATGTTAACACCAAAGCCAATGTGTGATGAAAGAAACTTTATTGACAAATTCAAACTCATGTTTGGCATGATGATGTAGCAGACAATGGTCATACTGAATATACGAACATGTAATTTTAATTAAAAAAGAATTGCACAGTGATACAGTGTACATTTTTTTTTTAAATATGACTTGCCATTAACAGTTGTTTCAAGCCGTATGGCGACTTCAAGTGTGTACATGATACTAAATGGAAACTGGTGTTTTCATGATTTTATCCTATGTAAACTCACTCGTTCTTACACAGAAGAATGTATGTGTTTTCATGTTAAAACTCCACAAGTTTCCAGATTACAGTATCCGTTACCTCAGCAATATTAGATTACATGAGGGTCTCTCAGAAAATTTGTAACTTCATACTCATTTGTATAAGTCTTTGAAAGAGTGGCATGTCAAGCCCAATAACTTTACAAAGGATAAAGTTTGCATGTGAAAAAAATAACAAAAAATGAACAAAGCTTGCTTGACCTAGGAATGACCTACAAGTTTGTAGCTATGTAGCCAATTTGATGCAGCTACATGCATGAGCACAAGGGGCTAGTACAGGAAGAACAGTAGGGCAAAAGAATTCATAAACTAGAAAACCTGATTTAAACCAGTCTAGAGTGTAAGTTTATATTGAATAATCTTGACAGGGAAAAAGCAAACAAACACATGATCGTGCTGTAAACTCTATTTGTTGAATTTTCTAAGACTGCAAGTAACTGGCCGTTCAAGGACAGACCACATTTGAGAAATCTAGTCTGTATGGCAGACTGACGATACAGTTAAAGATCAACCAGCAGTGAGACTCAATGGAACCAAGCAAAATTCATTGTTCAGTGGGCACAGCGTCTATTGTCATGCACTGAGCTTTTGTCAGGAAAGGGTTCAGCAGTCCCTTTGTTCGTCCCAAACTTTGAGCACACAATGGCCCTGTTAGGGATCTTGGCCTCAGCACACATGGTAAAATGTAAACAGTTCTCTCTCGGGCAAATTGTGCACAGGGCATCACTGGTGTGCAAAAGTAGTTCAAGGTTCTGTGTTACTTGTTATGTATGAACACTTTGTGAAGCAAGTACATAGCTTTCACAGTATGCGTACAGTTGTAGTTCATATACAACTATGGATGTCCATACAACATAGGCATATACTGTATGTGAATCCTTAAAAGTTCGCCGTTAAGAAGTTATTTCATGCACTTTGTGAACTTGTAGTGAACTTGTGACCAATGACAAAAATCTCATATACCGGGTAGTGTCTCTTACACAACTCTATATGACTTAATTGCCATCAGTCAGCAAGTGCATTTAATGCAAAGTTGTAATTACCTCCGCCAAGGAGGGAGGTTATGTTTTCATTACCGTTGGTTTGTTTGTTCGTTCGTTCGTTAGTTAGTTTGTTCGTTTGTCCGTGTGCAAAATAACTCAAAAAATAGTTAACGGATTGGGATGAAACTTGCTGGAAAGGTTTAGAATGACACAAGTAATAAACGATTAACTTTTGGTAGTGATCCGACAATTTTGGGGGAATCCATGAAGGATTTTTGATATTTTGGCAGGTAGGGTCGATGAACTTGGGAGTTCAGGCTGCGCGTATTTGAGGTTTGCATGCGCGCACTAAAGCGTGTGCTCTACATTGTAGTTCTGCTAGGGCAAGGCGCGCTGTGCAGCTGAGGGTTTATGACGTAACAAAGGCTTCTATATTGGGAAATTGGGCGGCTTTCAGCACACAATGCAGTACGTATGGGTGGAAATCACTGATCTCTGTGGAAGAACAAGATCAGTGCGAGTGGAAATGGGCTGCATGCTTGGCGGAGGTCTGCGCTCTCAGAGGGCTTCTCTAGTTATTGTTTTCAATGACTATATAATGTGTCCTCTGTTTAGGAAAAGATATACATGGAAATGAAGTTCTAATCTTAAGCAGTCTTGATGAAGCAGAAGCAATTAATGAACATGTTTGATGAAAAAAAAAATATGAGTGAAATGAGCCATGTTTTCAAATGAAAGATATTTGTTCATATCAAATTATACTCGCCAGATCAAGACATTCATTGTGTAATTTCGTTAATGGGATGCCATTTTGATTAACTGCATTAAAAAAAAAAGATAAAGATTCATGACTTTCTCAATAACATTATTCTATAAATGGTTCCTTTTTGTTGTTTATCTCACTATGCAAATTGCTTCATTAGTATCAGTTAAGATAGTATTTGTTCAAGGTTCTTATACATGTATATTGACAGGTAGGCTTTTTTTTAGTTTTTTTTTTTTTACAATGTACATGTATGTCCTGTCATTCTGCTGTTCAACTTTTGCTCTGTCTGTGTTTCTGTCACCTTAGCCTTGTCACCAGCTGTTTGTACCATGATATAAATTCACAGCTACCAATCTAGTTATGACAAGATTATAAAGTTTGTGGGGAAAATCCCCCAGGACATTATGGTTTTATGCTCCTTATCCCCCCTACATTGGTCTAACATCACCCCTTTCTATATCTCCCTTTCTCAGTGTTTGATCTGGTTGTGAGAGACTATGTCATGTACTGGTACAACACTCTAGGACAAGATGGGAAAATATTCGCAGAAGCCTTGGAGTAAGTCTACATTTCTACCATTTATTCAACCTGTACTGTGAGGTCAGAAAAGAGATTCCAAATTTGATCACGTACAACAGTTGAGACAATGACAACAGGATGCATTCTGTATTGTATGCCGGTGGTAAATAGTATGATCCAAGAAATGTGCTCTGTCAGTTTGCTCTTGAAAAGATCAATGTTACTTCAAATCTCTTTGAAAAAAAATCTGTCAATATGAATAGTTCATTTCAGTGCAGTTTAAGGAGGAGAAATCAATTGAGATCCGCATTCCCCCTTCTTTATACATGCACTACAAATTCAGAGGAGTTGTTTCAGAATGATACCACTATATAACTCTGCTCAGCAAGTTATGATCATTATTGTACAAGTCTCAATTAAACAAAATTGTCTGTTTGCTGTCAATATTGTCTCTTTGCTGTCAATATTGTCTCTTTTTAATCATTGTTGATACAGATTTGATGAGCTCTGTTTTCTAACTGCTTTTATAAAAGTAAAAAAAGAACAAAACAAATACAGATCTGAAATTCTCCATGATATGTGCATTTTTGGGGAAAATAGACTAAAGAAGTTACTTATAGTTACTGTCACTGCAGCTGCAAGAATGTAAAGGATTTTATAATCTTCCTTTTCTTTATCCAGAACCGATTTTTGGGAGGTTGTTCATAACCTATCCCTGAGGTTGAAGCGAATAGACATGGTAAGAAACCCTTTTTGAAACATGTTTCTTTCATGTCTTCTTCTGCAATGGATTATCAAAATGGAGAAGATAAGCATTTCCACTATTAGACAGAGATGTCCATTACAATAATATCAGAACAATAGAACAGTGTAATGTAGAACGACATACTTTAACACAAATTTTATAAAAATAGTGAATATGGTTTTATGTGCTTTGAACTGTGCATTAAAGTTATCTTGATTTTTATGCATTACGTTGGTGTGAGATTATGTTTGAAGCAAAAATTTTATGCTGGATAGAAAAAAAGATATAATAATAATAAAGGACATTTATATTGCGCAGCTACTATGATAATATACTCTACTGCGCATTACAAAATGACATGCATACAAGAAATTCAAACAGAAAATACATTGCTTCAAGAGATGACTTTTTAACCTGGCCTTAAACTCATTAATTGTACAATGTAACTGCTTGTCTTACAAACAAAGGGAGATTATTCCATAATTTTGGTGCAGCGTACAAAAATGCCCTGTCACCAAGAGTAACTTTTGATTTCCCCAATCAATGGATATTTCAATAATGTTTGATCCCGTGAACTTCGAAGATGATAAAATATTTAAAATGATGTTTTTAACTCTACAAGTTCCTGTATGTACACTGGTGCTGTACCATGAATAGCTTTATACACAATTAGCAGAGTTTTAAATATGATTCTCTGCTTTACAGGCAACCGATGTAATGCACGTAGTAATGGACGACAATACCTTGATCATCACAGATAATACATCATAGTTTTCAAGTTAAGATCAATTTGTGCAGTGCACATGATAGATAGGTAGCATTCTTCTCCCTCTAACACTAGAACATAATAATGCTGAAAGATATCCATAGAAAAGTTAAGAGAAAGGTAATTTATTTGTACATGTATCATCATTTACAAGTAAATTGATATGAAATGCTGGATTTTTGCCAAATAATATCTCTAGATGACATGACAAGGGATTTTAGAAGATAATAGATGTTACCCGCTATCCTGAAGAATAACTGTGTATTTCATCTCCAAAATGTATTGACGGACTGAGTAGATTCAGTTCAGGAATTTTGCCTATAGCAGTTGTATGTGCAAAATGGTGACATGTGTACGTTTGTGTGTGACCCCTGGATTTTATGTCACTGAAAGTTTTACTGCAAGATTTATGTCTTTCGTCAAATCGCTTTGATTACTGTTGTAACTTGAATTCACAGGTTCGCTTCCTTTCAAGTGATGTCGTCTATAAAGTGTGTGATCATTTCCAGAAGTTGAGAGAAACCAGTGTAAGGTATGCACTATTAATGTAAAATCATGCTTTCATAAAACTCACTGCATGATATGCTGTCAATGCGAAAGCTGTTTGTAGTGGGCATTGTATCACCAAACCACATGCTTTTTGGTTATTGAATATAAAATTTGAATGGTTCTGAGTCCAATACATGTATTTTTAAGGTGTCATTGTGAACTCTTGAAAGCCTTAATTCAAGTTTATTGTACACATTGCTGCATCACTGTGCTCTCTTTTGATCAACAATGGCTATACAAAATGACATGTATAAGAACAAATACATTCAGAATGAACATAGAGCCCAAATTTGATGAAGTGTTACATGTTATCCTACACCTAGCACCACAAAGCATTTATATAAATACATGGTTTACATACAATGTATATGACTGCGCCTGAATCACCTGTAGCTTCGTGTAGAGCAGTGAGTCTTTACAATTTCATTGTCTTTATCTTTTTCTTCGCATGCTTTACTGGAAGCAGATTTCAGTTCTTTTGTTATCATGGACAATGTGTTTTTAGTCTGGAGACATTTTTATTATAACTATTGTTCTCATTTTGTATATTTAACAATACATAATATCGATTTTACTGATTACAATTTTTACAGTGGTTGTTTCCATCCCTAACACACATGTTAGAACTATTTTAAAGCACTAATGCTGGGTTTTTGTTTCATCTGCAAATGGTAAATTATGCCTTTAATGTAACCTCAACTACCACAATTGATGCTGAACTTTCTAATGATTGAAGTGACCTGTAATCCCTCTCAAACCTCTCTGGATTCTGCCTCTTCAATCTCGTAGAGAGGGGGAGGAACCAAAAATCTTCTACCTCCACCCCTCACTGGCCAGTGAGGAGGCAGAGATGGGGTTCCTACGGGAGGCGGTGGAGGTTCTCCTGGTGTTACTCCTCCCAGAGAGGATTGCTGGATGCGAGACGGCCAGGCAGCTACTCAGAGAGATCGCCACATGTCAAGGTAATCATCAAGTCATGATTTAAGTGGCTTTCATTCATTTTCACATTTTCTCTCTCTGTAAATATGAAAAATAACTCTGTGCTGTTTTCTCCATCAAATTATTGACAGTGCATATATCATTTATATTTGAGTCATATTTCATATATATGAGTTAAAATCTACTTGAAATGGAACAATCACCATCAGTGGCTGTTTGTTATCTTTTGTTTGTTTTGATCAAGAAGATTCGTGGATGTCAGGAAAATAACCCTAGTTTTAGTTTGAAATTTTGAAGGAAGTTTCACAAGAAGTTAGAGATCTTTCTGATCGTGGCTATTGATGGTCCTCTAACCCCTATCTCTCTCGGTGCAGTCATCAAACCAGCTGTGGACATGCTATGCAGCCCTCACTTCATCAACGCCACGTTCCTCATGCACCTAGAGAAGACTGAGAAGCTAGTGGAGAGGAGCAAGCGTCGCTACGCCTTCGCCGCCACCTACGAGGAGTTCATCAAGCTTATCAACGCCACCAATGACGTGGACGAACTCCTGCAGATCAGGTGGGATCTCAAATTATGATGATGTTCCATCTAATCTTGGAACATCAGTTTCAGAGGAAGCTGTTGAATCTTGGCATTTGTTGAGATGAGTCTGTAAAACTGATTGATTGGGGAGAAATTTTCGCTTCACTTTCCTGCTAATCCATAACTTGCAAACACTGTGTTCGTGCAAGTAATTCTTTCAAAATTCAGGAAAAATAATCATTCAAGAAGTCTAGAAAAGTAATCATTCCAAAAGTCCAGAAAAAAAGAAATCCTTCTAAAAGTTCGAAAAAGTATCATTGGTAATCTGTCCAAAGGTCAAAAAGAAAAAACATATGTGCAATAAAATGTTATTAAAACCAAAAGTGTCAGATAATATCGGTATAGTGTTCATACATCTCATGAACCTAAAATGTCAGTGAAACCAGTTGTACATACATGAAGTAGCAAAAAAAATCAAACAGAGAGCTAAATGTTTACAATGACATCTATCTACCGTTCTTACATCTCTAGACAGCATTGCATCTGATCTCTTTTTTAAAATCATTTCCATATTTCTGGTTGTCACCATGAGATTTGGTTGGTAGATCTAAATCTTCAACTTCATCAAATTCACTGGCACAGACAGAAGTGTTCAGGAAGTCACATACAGTCGTAGGAATGAGAGGGGAATGAACAATGATGTTATGGGTGATTAGGCCTGCACAAAGCCATACAGGCTACCTACAAAACTTCTGATAATCCCTGCTAGGCTGGGTGTGTGTGTGTGTATGTGTTGTTGTTGTGAGTGGGTGTAGGAGGGGGTGTCCTTGGGAGGGACTTATCTCATTCATAATGGGGGCTGAATACACTATTCCCATATAAAGGGAAGAGAAGGGAAAACCCCTTTACAAAGCAGGGAGCTTTAGATTTTAGACGCGCGGACGTTCAAAGGGGAAAAAAAAAAATGTTCTGATCGTGCGCAGAAGTGCGGGTCAAGTTGACGCACGCTTCTGCGCACGCTCAGAACATGTTTTTTCCCCTTTGAACGTCCGCGCGTCTAAACTCTAAAGCTCCCTATTATGGTAGGGATGAGGAATGATGAAGAAAAAATGACTTTATAGATTATGGCTCGGCACATTCAGAGATGAATACTGTACACTTATGCCGAATATTTCGCAAGGTTTTTATTTTCACGAATTTCGCAAGTCAGGTGCTATTCGCCAAATTAAAGACACGCGAAAATATTGACTCTGATCTCGTTGTGAATGTGACATATGCGTGTACATTTCTCTGTTCAGTACAGGACTCCACGATCGCGAATTTAACCACTCGCGAAATTGTCAGGAATTCCAAATTAGTGAAAATTTAGACTCGTGAAATATATGCCATATACCGTACAAGATTGAATTACTTTCCCTGCCACACAAGCTACCAAAATACTCATTTTGTGTGACCCCCCCCCCCTTTATTGATATACAGTGGAAACTCGATATAACGAGATGGTCGGGACCGAGTCATTTTCCTCGTTATAGCCGATATCTCGTTATATCAGTAGGCATAAAAGAAGGCATGAAATAAAGACATTAATTTGCACATGTGGGACTACCCATTATATTTCAATCAATACTGATAACTTGATATTGTGTGTGAGGGAATTACTCACCTTTATGGGTAAGAAGATGTTTTTCGCCAAGGAAATCCAATATCAAGAATGTGTTTCTTATCAATTGTAGATGTTTGAATTTGTAAATTTATATAGCTTGCGATTGTATCAAGATCGTCTGTGGATTGGTATGTGGTTATCGTATGGGTGTGTGTTGTGTGGAAAGCTTGAATATGGTCTGCACAATGCTGTGTGTGTATGTGACACATTCTGTATGTACATTATGACTGCGTGTGTGTGAAGACGGGGAATTCCCTAAGTAGAAGGCCAATCACAGAGACTCCAACCCAAAGTACCTTCTGATCTGGAGATTCTCCCGACTGAAACCCCGAGCAAATGGGAGACTCGATCAAAGTTGATGTGTGCGAAGCGCGAAATTCCCAGGGTTCTAGATGCTCTCTGGTGCTATCTAAGGCTTATTTTTTCAACATACGACAGAAATATGCAAGAAATCCTTTCCAACGGGAGACAAAGAGCCAGGGCGGGAGAAATTAAATCTCAAACGGGAGAACGGGAGATTTTGCAAAAATGGGTTTTCGGCGGGAGATCTCCCGTCGAAAACGGGAGAGTTGGAGTCTCTGCAATCACAGCATCAGATTGCCTCACACCTACTAAACGTCATGATGATGTCATATATGGCCGTCCCACCACATTTTCTGCATGTATCAGTGTGCGTGCACACACACACTTCACACGTACAACATGCAGAGCTAGCTGGAGAGCACTGAAGAAAATGATTATGTGTGTACAAGACAGTTTTTGGCGCATCAAGCTTTACAATCTCGGAAGATGATAGCACAGGCGAAGTAAAGCTTTACCGAAGGCATTTTGCTTTACCTCGCTATAGCAGGTTTGATTTACTATGTTTTTCTTTGTTTGGAAGTCACAAAATTTATCTCGTTATAGCAGTTATTTCGTTATAGCCGATCTCGCTATAAGAGTAGCATTTTACATAGACTTGTGTGGAAGGAAATTTGGGACTGAGAAAATTTCCTCGTTATAACCGATATCTCGTTATAGCAGTGTTCGTTATACCGAGTTTCCCCTGTAGTTTGTCACGGCCATTTCATGGCATTTCGGTGAGATAACCTTCTCCTTGGTATCAATTCTCCTCAGAGTATTTTGATTCTCTGTCTGTCTCTCTCTTGTATATAAAAAAAAACCTGACTAAAATGTATGAAGAAGCAGTGAATGTCCTTCTGCCAGTTCTCCAGGGTGTAGTATGTTTACAGGCTTGCTTTTATTTGGAAGTGTTTGGGGGAAAGGGAGTAAAAGAAGCACAATTATGTCAGCATTACAGGGTCTTCTTTTCACAGTACAATTCGGCAGTTTGTAAAATTGATAACAAAGACGACTGCTAAATACAGATTTAGGGATGGCAAAAGCATTAATGTGGAATTTCACCTTGAAGAACAGTTGTTTAGAAGTAATTCCAGTCTGCTGAGCAGAGATTTGTGAAAAACAGACTTGTTTCTAAAAAAATGAAATGACAGAAATTTCATGCATCAAACAGATGATGTATGCTATGTACTATTAATGTGTGTTTGAGTATCTGTATTTCTCCACACCATCCTTAGCAACATACTTCCTTCTGTCTGATTTCAAAAGTTTTAGTTGTTTATCAAGTAGTGGAGGGGAGATTAGTCTAATAAAAAAAATAACAAGAAGATGTTGCAATCAGCCCATTCACCAACATTTGTCTTTGTTGTAATCCAGCAGTTTTTCTTGCCCATTTTCCCACCTAAGATGCTATATTTTGCAAATATTGGATGGCTGTTGTTATTCAAGTTTGTGGCCTTTTCACTTTTCATTCATGGCTCGTGCACACAAGCTAGTCTGGAATGTATTGTAATGGTTTTCCTTTCTTTGGTCCTCAATTTCTATCTACATGAAAGTTATGTCCACTTTGAGAATGCAATTAAGATATTGACCATTTTGTTACATTTTCTTTTTTCTAGATATCACATTCTAACAGAGATCATGCATGCAACTGTGATAGAGGATTTCAAGCAGTCTAGAGGAACACTGGAGGGTGAGAAGGGGAAGGCAAAAGGAAGCAAAAAAGGAGACTTGCTCAAGGGGCGCAACCTCAAGAGATACATCAATCAGGTACGTCAGTTTAAACTTCGACCACCGTGTGCACCATACTCCTTTTCAATGCACCTGACAGGATACCACTCGTGTATTGTGGCTTCAAATAGAGTGTAAATGACCACCTATTTGAGGCTTTGATGTAGAACCAGTGCATGACATATGGTAACTTTAGCCCGCAAGGTTTTCAAGTTTGACCACACTGTTTACACTCCGTCAATTCTCTGAAAAAAAAGAAAGAAATGAATACTTTATTTGACTTTGCATTTGGTCCACTAAACTCTAAACAAATATGACAAAAAATGATATAGTAGTGCGAGTGGACTGGAAATTATTGTTAAGGGCACCTCAGTATTGTGTGTTTCTTATGTACAGTATAAACGCGGTTCTGTGATTTCAAAGAAGGTGTTGTCTGAGGGGCAAGAATAAAGTAAGCGCATAGCCTCTAGCTGGCTCTAGTGCGCGGTATGCGTACAGCATATGCCTACCTGCCTGGCTGGACTGATTAAATCACACGCAATGATGGGATGTGGGATGTAATGCTTACGCGCTGGCCGTGCATACACAGTTTTTGCCCCTCAGCAAGTTGAACCATGGCTTGATGACATCACTGGAGCCTCGTCTATTATGTAGCATTGTTTCAAGGATAACAAAGAAAGTTCGTGTAGGGGTTTGTATGGAATGATTTATAGAAAATACTAGTAAATGTCTTGTGTTGTATGTTTTAAAATTTTGTTAAACACAGAGGTGGAAGTGAAGCAAGTGTTTGTGCCAGATGGTATGATACCAGACTTTCATGTAGCTATTTAAAAACTTGAGCTGTTATTACTTACATACTTTCAACAGTTTCTCTCCCCCTGTTTACAATAAAGTATCCTCAGCCACAGAAATTTATATGGAATTTGCACTGAAGTATTACTTTTTAAATGGCACTCGTGGCACTTTGGCACTTTTTTAAACAATGATAGGTGCATAATGGCGTGATGACAGTACTTCATGGAGCTGCTTCAAATCAAATTCATGACTACAATCATCATCATAGACTTTAGAATGCTTAGTTTTCTTATCATACTTCGTACAGTGCAATGTGGCCAAGGCACAGTGTGAGAAGCGACTGAAGCTCCTGGGCGGTCCTGACTACCAGTCCTACTACCGGGTGGGGTCCGGACAGGAGGAGTCCGGCCCCACCCAACGCCTCATGTCCCTGGATGAGATACTAGCAGAGAGTAAAAAGAAAGGATACTTTCTTCGTTTCCTCAAAGAGGAGGGCAAAGAGGATCTCCTGAAGTGAGTACAGTAGGATTCTTTTAGATTGATTCTTTTATTCATATTTTATACATAGCTCAAAATAGTGTCATGACAATGGATGTTAGCAGCTAGTAATTATTTGAAGAATTATGGGTCATGAAGTCACAGGGTTAAAGGTCAAGTGAAAATGCTCAAATTCCTGAATACTAGCTCTCTTAAATGATTTAGCCTTGCATCCTAATGAAACCTAGTTCCATGAAAGTAAACATTCAACACATTTGTGACAAACATGTCATTTCATTTTTTTTTGCCAAGTATGTGAAACTATTGTCTTACATTGTCATGATGCGCTTTAGACCTACATGTATTGGGAGAACCATGTGATATGGCAGAGTCATACCAGTAACCATAGTGACATTTCTAGTATTTCTTGGCTTTTGTCCTTTTTCTATCATTTAGCTTCTGGCAAGCAGTTGAAAGCTTGAAGACAAGTAAGAAGGTAAATTGGTTTTACTACTGTTACACTGTCATTGTTGTCTTTAGATGTTTCTGCAGCTACACATGTTCTTCAAATGAACTTCCATCATCTACAGATAAATTCTAGCAATAAGATATAACTCTATGGCATATTATCCTGTCTTTGGTAACATTCCATACATATTGTGTCTAGAGCTGTACTGTAACTGCTTAGGTAATTCATATCTCAAACATATGGTACCTCTTTAACTCTGGTTTTAAGAAATTGGAATTCATGCCTTTAATGGTACATTGTACAATTAAATGCCAGAGAAAGCTGCCAGCTATGTTCTTCACTATCCTTTTCTTTTCTTTTTTCCTGTTTTATTTTTTCCTTTTGCATGGTTGGATGAATACATTTTGACAGTCTTCTAATGTTTCTGTATTTATGGAAATTATTTGAAATGAAAGCAGCATGGTGTATTCAGTCCATGATGTCTCCTTCTCTACCCATAGCCGCGAGACCAACACATGAATGCCACCACCGTCTACCGAACCTTCGTAGCCACCAGCAGTGTGGTCAAAGTGGACAGACCACTCATACAGGGCATGGAAGCCTTCCTCATTGGCAATGCTGTGAGTTAACACCACATTTACACAAGAAGCTCTTGTAGCTCAGAGGAATAATCACTATGGAATGTCAATCCCAAGGTCCCTTGTTCGAGTCTCCTGATAGCACTGCCATATGCCCGTAGACAAGGCTCTTGATCATCATTGTATTTCCATTAATAATTAATGTTATCCATTGTCATGAAAGAGTTATTTGATAATACCATATGTGGGTAACTAAACGAAAACAAAGCCCACATTATAATGTGGATACATCAAAGCCATTAGAAAGTAGTTATGACAAGTAATATGGCTCAAATTTTCCTCCTTTCACATCCCTGATAATCATTGAAATATAATGGTATCACTATTATGTGCATGAAGTTAAAAAGAGAAATGTGCTTTCCTGTGCAAGTAATGAAAAGTTCTGCTTGTTAGTATTCTTCCTCCAGAGTAGTGTCTCCAAGGCTCTGCTAACTATGTCTCTACTGATGTCTGCTATACTACACAAGATATCTATGGTGATAGAATAGTTTGCCTGAGAAGGAGAAATGGGAATTCCCCCACCCGTATCCGGGCAATTACCCCTAGAGGGCAATTACCCCCCAGCTAAATATTGGTTAGGGGTAAGGTCAGAGTTAAGATTAGGGTTAGGGTTAGGTTTGGTGTGAGGAGTTTGGGATAAGGTTAGGATTAGGTTCAGGATTAGGATTAGGATTAGTGCCAGGGGAAGGGACCGGGGCAATTGCCCAGGGGGTAATTGCCCTAGACCCCCCCCCCCCCCCACCCCACCCAATGTGCATGTGGATTTAAGGAATGCAGAAAGATCAATGAAACACCTGTGATAGTTTGAGGAAAATGGACAATCCATGTACAAGATTTAAAGTTTTGATTAATTTCACTTGCTGCCTTCTCAAAATGAAAACTCTATTTGATGATTAGTGATGTCAAAGTAATAATAATAATATTGATAATTAGTTCTTAGAAATGCATAATACCATAGCAGTGGAATGATGTAGCAAAATATAGATGTAGTTTCACAAATTATAATTTTTCATGAAAAGTAGACTTTTCCTTGACCTATTGCTGAGATAATTATGTGAAGGCAAATAATTAGTCTCCCTGCATGCTGGATGAGCAAGGTTCAGTGTTTATTTGATTTCCTAGAAGAGTGAGTTTTTGGTCAAATACCATTCATATTTCCTTTATGTAAGTTCTAATGTTGTGTCATTAGGAATGGTTGTACAGTTCCCATCTGCAGGGAAGGCACATGGAATTAAATAAAAGTATGAGAATACATTCCTTATTTATAATGGATTGTTTGATTTACTGCAAACTCTTCCTGAGCATTTCCTGATTTTTCTGTATTTGTTGAATCCACATGTTTGTATATCTCGGGAAATTCCCTTGTTAACCTGTACCTTGTGCTACCCATTACCTACTGCTCTCCAGGGACCTGATGCCTTCTACCAGGCGCAACACAAGGTCTACCAGCTCCTAGACCAGGAGCACTACCCTTCATTCCTGGTCAGCAACTTTTACGCCAAGCTGTGCCAGGAGATGGCGCCCCAGGCCAGCGGGGAGGGCCTACCATCGGCCATCAAGGATGAGCTGCAGAACAGCTACAGAGAGGTACGGTCTATGAAGTGGTGTTTAATACATCAAGTGTCATACTTATATATCGTACTGTCGTTTGATTCATGGATTGCATTTTCACCATAATTGTATCATGGGATGAATATAACTAACTTTCAAGAAGTTGTGGTGTGTTCTCATTTTTGTTTTAGATAAACTGTTTTCAATTATGTAAGTTGATTGTTGTTGTTGTTGTTGTTTTGAAAACACATGGTAATATATGTTTGTCAGTCTTCATGATTCTTCATAGGAGACGTTTAAAAAGTGCTCAGGTGATAGAGTGCCTTTAAAATCTGTTATCTTCAGCTTGCAATGCGGTATTCCTCATTTGGTGAGATATTACTGTTCACACTGCATATTTCATAGATGCTTTATAAAATGACATAGGAGAGTCCAGTGATGTGTGAAACTAATATGTCACCAAAATATTATCTCTTATAACACAAATGCAATATATATCATCTCAATGGGTTGAAAGCACTAAATTTGCTTCTTGAAATTGATATGACTTTTTCAGTATTTGACTTTAACCAAACTTCTTGTATCTTTTATGATTTTGTAATATACTTGGTGTATGCTTGAGGGTTAGTTTCCAACCCATTTTCACATAATTGAGTTTCTCTTTTGTTTCATTCAAAAACAATAAACCAAACAATCCTAGGAGTCATCCCAGCCCAGCCCAGATCTGGAGACTTCAGAGAGTTTAATCGAACAGACAAACACCATCGAGAGCACGCTGAAGAGGATTGAGGAGAAACTTAGCAACAAGTCACAGGCTCTTAGCAACTTGAAGAGCTCCCATGGTTCAGATTCAAAGGTAGGTTGGTGATGGGGAATGATGATGTTGACTCAAAGGACATCCGCTTCTTTGACAACGACAGTTCGTAAAACTGTCACCTAGACAATGAGCTCAGAGAGAATGATGCTCTTTTCAATCGGCAGCATTCTCAAGATGACAACTTGATGTCTGGTAATAAATCACAGGACCATTACCACCTGGAGAGGTTCTAGGACAATTACCCCTTGGACAGTTACCCCAGACCCTTCCCCCGACCCTAACCCTAATCCTAATCCTAAACCTAATCCTAACCCTAACCCAAACCCAAGCTCTAACCCTAAACCTAACCTTAACCCTAACCATAATTTTTTACTCTAACCTTATCACTAACCGGTATTTAGCTGGGGGGTAATTGCCCTGATATGCCTGAAGAGTTTACACTGATCTGATTTAGGTTTGATGCCTGTGTTCAAGGAGAGGGGACAACTTCTCCTTTTAAGCATCTGCCTTCTAGTAGTGCAGACAGCCAGTAAGCTTTTAGCCAGTAAACCCAGAAACATCAATCTAGAGAAGTCTAGTAGTATGACGCGACCCGCTGGCATTCTGCTTTTACAATTCAGACTTTCAGTTTGACTCTAATATCTTGACAATGTTCCTCTGTTGCTATTACTCCCCAAGGCAATATTCACCTACACAATATTGCCCAGACAATATTCACCTAATCAATATTGCCAAGACAATATTAACCTAGACAATATTGCCCAGAAAATAATCCTCAGGAGAGAAAATTCCCTGTCAATATTCCTGTTGATAATACTGTGATACTTTATTCCCAAAGACAATATTTCCCAAGTAAATATTCCCCAAGTCAATATCCCTGAAGATCTTGTACCCTGAGACAATGTTTCCTAAAACACGAAACTCCAAGGCAATATTCCATGAGACAATATTACCCCACAGTGATAAGCACTGCTGAAGGATATTTTCCCCTCTAGGACAATTGCATGCACAAGTTAGTTTTCTGCAGGACAAGGTATTTAATCCAAATTACCATCTTGGGGTACTGTTGAAGTGGATATCTTTGCATCAGTAATTTTTCAGGCTTGGCAGGATAAAAAATATCTTCTGTGTGTTTGATTCTGCGGAACGAAACATTAATCACGAGAACATATGACAAGCAAAAGTATTAGCATGCCTTTTTCATTTTTTATGCCTCCGCCACGAAGTGGTGCCGGAGGCATTATGTTTTCGGGTTGTCCGTCCGTCCGTCCGTCCTTCCGTCCGTCCGTCCGTCCGTCCGTCCTTCCGTCCGTCTTTCCGTCCGTCTTTCCGTCCGTCCGTAATGAATTTTGTGGACAAGGTAACTATCAAAAGCTGTTGAGGTATCTTAATGAAACTTGGCATGTATGTGTATTAGGGGGTGAAGTTGTGCCTATCAACTTTTGGGTGCACATGCTCAAGGTCAAAGGTCAAAAGGTCAAGGTCAAATACATAAAATTTCACTATTTCCACCATATCTATGCAATGCCTGAAGATGTTTTCTTGAAACGTAGTGTATACATGTATTACCCAATTTAGATTCTCTGGTGAAAGTTTGGGTCATGAGGTCAAAGGTCAAAGGTCAAAAGGTCGAGTAAAAGTATTAAAACTTCTTTTTTTTCTCTGTAAATTGGAAAATTGTTCAAGGTACAATCTTTTGTATCTTCATGGAACATAGTATATACATGTACTGACTGGCAGTGATTATCTAGAGAATGTAGGGTTCATGGGATCAATGGTCAGGGGTCAAAGGTCAAGTGCAACACTTCAAAATTTTACTATTTCCCTCATGTTCATGCAATGCCAGCAGGATTAGTATTCTTTTTTTTACACTTGGTGTATGCATGTGTAACCTAATAGAAATTCTCTGGAGAGTTTTTTTTTTCTTTTTCTTTTTTTTATTGCCTCAAAGGTCAAAAGGTCAAAGATCAAGTGAAAGTGCTGAACTAACTTTTTCCTCCATATCTCGGAAGTGGCTCAATTTATCGTGAAACTTACTGCATATCTATGCATGTTCTTCCTGAAAGTGATTATCTTATGAATTTTAGGGTCAAAGGCCAGATGAACATGGTAACAAATACTATTCAGTACAGAAATTGCACTTTTTCTCCATACCGGTACCATGAAAATTACTCATTGCATTAAGTGTATGAATGGGTCAAAGTCAAGTTAAAGTCCTTAAATCCCCAAATACATGCTCTCCTATTCATCCAATTAAACCAAGGTCAAGGAAGGTGAACATTCAACACATTTGTGACAAACTTGTCATTTCAATATTTTGCCAGTTTTGTGAAAATGTAATCACACATTGTCCACATGAACTATCTAGACCTATTAGGAGAATCATGCATTATGGCGGAGGCATACCAGTCGCCATAGCGACATTTCTAGTTTTTTTGCTACTTTTATTTTTGAGCTAGTTTCTGGTTGCACAAAAATGTCTACTTTTGTAGTATGTGTAATTTGCCTTGCTAATATGCAAAATGAATCTCTCACAGATGCCAATGGAATATGCGAGAGGAAATTAAAGAGAATTAGCTGCTAAGTCAGTTGATAAACCAAAATGTGTTTCTCCTCCCTGGCAGATGGAACAGCTCCTAGAGAAAGAGATTGAAAACCTGAAACTTCAAAAGAAACGGCTGGAGTTGTACATCCGGCAGACGGAACTCTGGACAGAGCACATAGACAAGTGGAGAGTGGATGTTGTTCTTCCAGTGGTAAGTTGGTGGTTTTTTTTTCATTTTTTTTTTCTTTTACCTGAATTTAACATCTATCCACTTTAAGGACATCATGTCATTTCAGGTGGAGCTGTGAGCACTGGACTGATGTCAGCTTTATGTAGTGTGAACATCATCTTATCGAGAAATAATCTGCCATAGGAAAATGTCAAATCATGCCGAGTTATATGTCTCGTGAGCTTTAATAGGAGGTCACTTTATCTTGAACAAGGAATTCTTGTAGTTCACTGACCTCACTGGTCTTTTTTGTTCTCTTTTCTATTGCCATTCCATTTTGAAATCACTGCATTTAAATGTTTGTTCAGGAGATTCCAGTTATCACTGCATCATGCTATAGATGATAAGAGAACCGTGCTTGTTTTTGCAACAATGTTGTGATTTATGGTTGTTTCAGACTGCACCTACTTAACAATTGAACATTTCACCCCATTCTGTGCAGAATTGTATAAGTCATAAGATGATTTTATGATACCATTGAGACCGTGTTTTACAAGCCTTGATTATTTAAGTGATGCTAGACCTCTTTAGTGTCTTTGTTGAGAAGGGCCAAGAGACATTGTGAGCAAAAAAGATTTCATATTATAACTGATATCACAGTTGACTTCATTTATACTAAGTAAGCTTTCTGGTTACTGAAGGCAATATGATGACTTTCTCCTCATTGTCCATTCTCTACTCCCTGGCATCAGGCTCAGGACTCAACAGACATGAAGTCCGAGCTGTACTTCCACATCGTTGTCCACCCAACTGACCCAAGCATCCCGCTGTCTGGCTGGGTAGTCTCAAGAAGACTGGAAGAATTCCATACCTTACAAAACAGATTGAAAGAGGTATGTAGACACTCTTTACGGTGCACAGCCCTTCCAACATTGTCCATAATCTTTCTTATTGTGACTGGTACAATAAAAAGCTGGTTACATGCTAGTGGCCATGACCAATAAATGTACTTCAATCAGGTTGTCTATCCCTAAAACTGCTGGCATTGTGCTGTAGCACAAACATACTGAGTGAAAGAATGGTCCGCAGTTACTACACAGTGCATGTTTTGCCTCATAAGAATATGAAGTGAAAAATTGAAAATTTGATTGTCATAATTTGATATCAATTGCTTGTTTGATGGATTTAAAGCCATATTGGTATGGCATCACTGCTTACTTTTGTTTGTAGATAAGATTACCAAACCCGGTCAATTTTGCTGCCTGCTCATGGGGAATGTTGTTATCTGTTAACCTGTTGAGGACGGGCTGATTTTGCTACAACACGCATTTCCCATAGACCCCTGTCGGAGTGTACCCGGGACTCATCGTTAATGGGTTAATGTAGAACTTTGGTATGATTTATCTTTACCAGTTTTTGAACCCCCACTTGCCCAATTAGGGAGCATAATTAGCATGGTTGCAAATCTTGACTTTACCTTGCCGTGAATGATGCCTCTTGCTTGACTGACTCAATCAATGTTATACCTATTTGTCACACACAGTGCAGTCACTGGCTGAACAAAGTCAAGCTCCCTCAGATGAACAAGAAGCTCTTCAACAGAGAATCCATGAATGAATTCTTGAAGCGATCTCAAGAGGAACTCCAAAAATATCTCACAGTAAGTTACATATGTGACCCTGCATCACAAAACGAACAGAAAGTCGCCAGACATGAAATTTTAGTTAAGGGCATATTCGGAAAGGGTAGACTTTAAGCTTTAAAATGATGTATATATCATATCAAATGGACTCTCCTAACCTATCTAAATATTGGAAAGAAAGCACACACTCAGAAAAATGTGAACTGAGAAAAGAGGCTCTGAAGTACAGTGTCTATTCAAGTACTAAATCTTTACCAAGCCGTGCTGGCTGTGCGATGAATGGGACAAAAAACAGGATGTAAACCAGCAGAGTAACAAAAATGAAGGGATTATCAGGTTGAACTGAAATTGAGCGTGCCTTATTAACACATTCTGTCCATAATTAATCCCAACTTTGAAAGCAGTAGCATCGTCCTTTCAAAAGTTATTAGAGTTGAAAGAGAAGAGTATGTATAAGGTTTTTAAGAAATGAAAAAGGGGACTCTAAAGACACACCTAATCACACTATTCTACCAAAAATGTCCCAGGTAAACTGCTAAAAAACACATTTTCCTGTACGTTTTATGATCCCAAATTTTAGCATAATGTAGAAGAAGACTTGTTCTTTCAGAAAATATGAAAAAGTCAAGATCGGTTAGGTTGACCAATTTCACCTATTTTCAGTCCTCACACAAAATCAGTGTGTGCGACTTTTTGTTCGTTTTGTGATGCACGGTCACATATACTCCATTGGAGGAGAGATACAATACAATGCAATAAGTACAGTTATATAGTGCTCTTACAAACCATGAGTTGTTTCACAGCACTTTACGTATCATAACTGTAGCACAGCTGCTATATACATAAAACTCTACTGTGCTGCAGTAAAAAATATGTCTGCTTAATTTCTCTTTAGATTATATATGCCTAAAACAATTGTCAATTTAGAAACAAAATTACTTAATAAAGTTGAGACATTATGGCAATGATTTATAGACTGTACCACAGAGATTTATGAAAAACCCCCCAAAACCAAGTTATTATAACATCTCCAAATGCATACACTTTACTTCTTGCATACCAGGCAGTGTTTCACTTCTAAAATACTCATTTTAAGAGAATCTTTCAGACACTTTTTCACTTTGAATCTGCCAAATAAAATGATGACAATTAATGCCTGAGAAATGTTATTTAAAAACAGAAATACAAAGTTGCTAACAGTCTTGTAAAGAAGATGAAGTCTGGCTGGAAGATGGTAGTAGGTAGATTCATCCATGGTGGTACAAAGAGAGAAACCCTCCATGATTCATCTATGCTTTTACTGCTGTGAAAATTTGGTTATCATTTTTTGTTGTTGATGTTTGAATTTTTCCCCATATGCAGGCTGTTCTAGGAGACGACCTGCTGAGGCCCAGTGAGGCACTGTACTCGTTTCTCGTACCCAAACCTCACTTGTTACTGGAGGAGCCACCGTAATGTATCGTTCCTGGATCTGTTACACCTGTTGCAATCCACTCTACCCTCATTGTGTGGACAATTTTTACAATTTGATTAAGATGCAGGAACTTAACTCTTCTAAATTACTGTAAAAAGTGGATATGTTAACATTATACAAACATGAAACTAGTATATTAGTAAAAACAATTTTTTCCTTTTTCTATGTTATACTACTCTATGTTTTTATTCCTTGGAATTTATCTTACCCAGCCAAGGGCAAAGAATTACTTTTTGTGAAAATTTCCACTTTTACAGTAGTGACTCATTTACTAATTTGTCATAAATTTTGACATTAAGAGGCTATTAGAAATGCAGAAATTGGAGAAAAAGAACAATTATACAGGAATGACACTGAGTTCAAATGAAAGAGAATTTTTAACTCTATGAAATGATATATTAACTGTAGGTAGTAAAAATTTACAGCATCTAACGATACAAATTAAGTTTCTGAAACTTAAATGTGCATTGCCATCTCCAGTTTGTATGTTGAATGCTGTATATGATGAGTGCCATGACATGTGTAGTAACTATGCAATCTAACCATCGACCAAGTATTCCTCCCAGACAAATCGAGTAACCACTATTTTACCATCTTGTGTGTGTAGGCCAGTGACAAAGAAGGGTGGCTTCTCGCTGGCCAGTATATTCAAGAACCCGCTCTCTGCGGAGGAACGGTCAAGCTTGGCTGCAGAAACGGATGCAGAGGAGGAGAGGTCAGTAAATCATTTTATGTATTTACCCTTGGTCAGGTATGGTGGTCAAGTTGAGACCTGCCATATGACCATATCCAGCCCCCCCCCCCCCCCCCCCGAACCTTATTTTTATTGTCGAGGAATGGTTCCATGACATTTGCTCCTGCAACAATTGCTCCCATGAAATACTGTAAAACGAGAAATGTTCGCGTGCATTTTAATTTCGCGAATTTCGCGAGCGCCAAGATTCGCGAAATTAAAATGCACGCGAAATTTCTTATCTACACTATATGCATTGAATGCAAGAGGCAATTCGCGAAAATTTCTTGCCACAAAAAAGGCCGTCGGCTCCAATTCGCGAAAATTTCGTGCCGCGAATATATCATGTATCTGCACGCCAAGCCAAACACAAATTCTACCCACAAACATAACCCTAACCCTATCCTAATCCTCACCTCAAACTAAACTTAAAACCCTATCACAATCCTAAGTCCTTGGAGAAGATATCACCAAAGCAACTGTCGCAGGAACAAATGTCATGCGACTCCAGGAATAGATATTTTGAGTCACTAATTCTGTGTATCTCTACATGTGGCATGCAAAAAGCTGTAGTGACCAGCCAAGACTAGTTGCATATTTCCTAAAGAGGCATGAGTGTGTTGTATGTTATCATTATTATTGTACCGGTAGTCTCCATGGCAACAATTGAAATGCTCACATCTCATAAGCTCTATTGGAACAGCTGCCAATGGTAATTGTAACTGCCATTCACAACAATTTTCGGAGCCGTTGAAATCATAATCTGAAGCCCCAGTGACAGAATGAGAAATGGGTATTTTCCCTTTTCAAGAGATAAGTTGGTGATTTCCCTCCTTGGAGAAGATATAGTAACACCAGAAATATTCACGGCATGAAATTTTCACAAATTGGAGCCAACGGCCTTTTTCATTACATGAAATTTTCACAAATTGTAGCCGATGGCCTTTGTCGTGACATGAAATTTTTTGCAAAGTGGATCTGACAGCCTCTTCGCGGCATGGAATTTTCACAAATTGAAACTGACAGCATGAAATTTTCGCAAATTGCCACTGGCATTTAATGCATAAAGTAGACAAGAACTTTTACGTCCATTTCGATATCACGAATAAGAATAGAGCACTAGAAAATATACCACATATACAGTTCATACTGTATGCGCTGTTATTTTCGCGTACAGATATTTTCGCGAATGAGGAAGTCATAGATACTTTTGCAAGATGCTGTTTTCACTAATTGACACAGAGGCCTTCATAAGCGGCACTATTACCTTATATAGCGCATGGTGACATTTTTGCGTGTTGTTAAATTTGCGGTCCACCTGTGATTCACGAAAATTAAACCCTCACGAAAATCACACCTCATACAGTAGTTGGCTGATATATAACTCAGATCTTGATGTGATGAATTCATGTATGATTGTTTCTCTCTCTGGTATATCTCCAGTGTCCAGGATAGAAAAGATTCCATTGCAGAGCCCATCTACAGTCTGATAAGTGAAGTCTTTGAACTCCATGGGATGTTCCGCTGGCTGAGGCGGACGCTCATCGTCTTCGTCCAAGCGACGTTTGGAAGAACCATCAACAAGTGAGTTGTGATACCAAGCAAATCACAAACACGTTCTTGTAATATTGTATGCCACATTGTCTTGTCATAGTCAAGAATTGAAAGTAGTATCAGTTTACAAGCAGATGACCACTAATTCAGTAATCTGTAAATGGTGATAACTTTGTCACCAAGTGAGTTTTTCTTTTTTTTAATCAATTGTGTTTGTAGTTTATGTTTGTATCTTTTAGTATCTTGTCATTAGAAGAATATAATATTTTAACAGTTCGCAGCAAAAATGCTTTTAACTCAGTAATTTATTCCAAAGTTATGGGACTTAGTAGGACATTTCACAGCAGTCACATGTCAAGCATTCAAGAATCCACAAACATTATCTTGCCCTAGATTCTCTTTATGGGGTCACTTGTAGTGTTCAGCCTCAACATAAACCAAGCAATAGTTGCATTTAGCCAAAATTATTGCAGAGCAAATACCTCGAAATGAAAATCAAATGCATGTTTGAATTTACTTTGATAGATAGAATAAAGTTATTAAAACACAATGGCACAAACTTCATAGAATTAGGCAAAAACAAAGAAAGCCTTTTATGATTGAGGTGTTGTTTTTATGCCTCCGCCACGAAGTGGTGCCGGAGGCATTATGTTTTCGGGTTGTCCGTCCGTCCGTCCGTCCGTCCGTCCGTCCGTCCGTCCGTCCGTCCTTCCTTCCGTCCGTCCGTCCGTCTTTCCGTCCGTCCGTAATGAATTTTGTGGACAAGGTAACTATCAAAAGCTGTTGAGGTATCCTAATGAAACTTGGCATGTATGTGTATTAGGGGGTGAAGTTGTGCCTATCAACTTTTGGGTGCACATGCTCAAGGTCAAAGGTCAAAAGGTCAAGGTCAAATACATAAAATTTCACTATTTCCACCATATCTATGCAATGCCTGAAGATATTTTCTTGAAACTTAGTGTATACATGTATTACCCAATTTAGATTCTCTGGTGAAAGTTTGGGTCATGAGGTCAAAGGTCAAAGGTCAAAAGGTCGAGTAAAAGTATTAAAACTTCTTTTTTTTCTCTGTAAATTGGAAAATTGTTCAAGGTATCTTCATGGAACATAGTATATATACATGAACTGACTGGCAGTGATTATCTGGAGAATGTAGGGTTCATGGGGTCAAAGGTCAGGGGTCAAAGGTCAAGTGCAACACTTCAAAATTTTACTATTTCCCTCATGTTCATGCAGTGCCAGCAGGATTAGTATTTTTTTTTTTTACACTTGGTGTATGCATGTGTAACCTAATAGAAATTCTCTGGAGAGTTTTTTTTCTTTTTCTTTTTTTATTGCCTCAAAGGTCAAAAGGTCAAAGATCAAGTGAAAGTACTGAACTAACTTTTTCCTCCATATCTCGGAAGTGGCTCAATTTATCGTGAAACTTACTGCATATCTATGCATGTTCTACCTGAAAGTGATTATCTTATGAATTTTAGGGTCTAAGGCCAGATGAACATGGTAACAATTTACTATTCAGTACAGAAATTGCACTTTTTCTCCATACCGGTACCATGAAAATTACTCAATGCATAAATGTATGAATGGGTCAAAGTCAAGTTAAAGTCCTTAAATCCCCAAATACATGCTCTCCTATTCATCCAATTAAACCAAGTTCAAGGAAGGTGAACATTCAACACATTTCTGACAAACTTGTCATTTCAATATTTTGCCAGTTTTGTGAAAATGTAATCACACATTGTCCACATGTACTATCTAGACCTATTAGGAGAATCATGCATTATGGCGGAGGCATACCAGTCGCCATAGCGACATTTCTAGTTTTTCTAGTGTTTCATGCATTTCCAAAAAGGATTATTTGGTTGGAACCCCATTTGCAAAATTTAATGAGGTAATGATGACATGGCCATGCATGTTTCTCACGATGTAATTTGCATACAAATTTGTTACATTTCCCTGTCACATATTTTTCATATCGAGCTGTTGTAAAGTTGTCATGATTTAGTAATGATTTGCAAAGTGGAGGGTGGTTTAATCGCAAAATTGTCGATAATACATTTTTAGCATGAATAATTCGTAGTATCATTAGAGATGAACGTAGCCTAGTCTACAATTGCTTAACTGTACCATTTCACATTTTGTCTATTACACTATTGTTATTTTTACCTAAGCTTTGAATACTTGTTACATCACTGTGTGATGTTTTACACACATCATGTCTTACATCATTGTAGCTGTAGAAAACATGATAAAATCAGCTTCAATCACACTAAATCAATTCAATATTTCCAATTTTGTGTTTTGTAGACAACTGCGTGAGACGGTGGACTGGCTGACATCGGAGTCCATGGTCCTGTTCTACATCCATTACTTCCAAGATTCCATGTGGCCTGAAGGGGAGCTGGCTCAGGCCCAGCCATCTCCCAGCTTAGAGGAACAGCGGGCAACTCAGAGGGAGGCCAGGGATAAGTTCCTGGAGAATCTACCAGGTGAGTTGATTTTCCACAAAACTTTGAAGCAAGACCATTGATGATGTTTAAAGAAGCAGTATTGTGATGATTCACCGATGGCCCGATCCATTTGTTGCCCACTGGGGTACATTTTAAAACCATGAATAGCGCTGCTCAGCGAATGCCCGCATCAAATCACACACTCATCCATGATTGACTCATGTGTAGATTCTATGGCTGTGTGTGTACTTATATATAGATCAATGATATAATTGTACACATTTCATTACGATGATTCTTGAATAAATTCAAACCGGGCCAGCCTTTTCACCCCATGGTATTCCTACACTACAGGATCTATAATGAAAAGATGAACATAATGGGAGAAATGTTGTCAAGATAGGACTTTCAAACAAGAATTTCCAAATTTTAGATATTCTGACTGAGTAGTGATACTGATTGTAGCAACCAATGGAAATGACGGACATGAAAAATCAGTGTCAAAGTTCAACAAAATGAGGTTAAGGTGTGTTAAGTGAAGGAATGTGTTCTTTTCATGAAAGATGAAATTTTATAGAATTCTCTTTATACTTTCTTTATATTGTCATGAACTGTAGTAGTAGTCTTATCCAGCGATGACAGCACCGAAAATTTAAAAATACTTAACTTTCGAATCGACTATCATTTTTATCCTCAAACTTTGCAGATTTTATCTACTAATATTGCTGCTTTCACATTTATATGTGGGTTAAGGTTTCCTTTGCAACAGATAGTACTCTACTAGTTTGATTTTCATGGGAAACAGATACAGTTTATTTGATTGTTTGTTTGTTAGTTTGTTTTTTCGAATTGACACTCCTTTCATAATGGCCTGTCATGTGTAGGATGTATAAGGCACATTGTCAATTCAATTCAATTTTTTTTTCAATTCAATAGTTTATTTATTTCCATCATCACAAAGAAAAGAAAAGAAAAAGTTGACATAATCCAAAGTGATACAATTTTTTTTTTCATTTCTCTTACACTCGTCCGATAAAGGATTTTTTCAATACAATATAAAGTATATTATACACGAATGATGTCGTAAAAAAGAAACCATGCACTTTGTCATGGCAACAAAAATAGTAAATAATTACAATGATGAAAAACAGTGTTCCACTAAAAAAGCCACGCTTGTAAAACGTGGAACACTGGAACAAAACAACAACAGCACCAATTTGTTATACCAATAAGACATATTCATTTCAAATTCTTCTATATACTATTGTACATTTTACTCATTGATATAATGATGTTGATACTATGAACAATACTTACTAGGATTTTAGGATGCAAACGTATAAACTATATAACATATCACATTTGTGGCACAGACACTATGGGGCCAGGTGTGCCAGGAAAATTGAACGGAAAGGAAGATATGCAATCGGCCACAAAAAAACATAACGACGACAACAACAACAACAATATCACAATACACAGAAATAACAGAATTTGAGGAAATTGTCACCACATTGATAGCAATTGTTAATGCAGTGCTCTTCTATTTTCGTGCAGATTTCCTGCAGAATCTGCTGGGGAAGGGTAACAGCCGTCTTGGAGCCATAAAGATATTTGAAGCCCTGCAAGACGTCCGCACCAACAAACATATTTTTTATGTAAGTACTGTGCTGTGAGTGAGCACTTAATGAAACCCTATGCTTCTATATCTGACAGCTCTATTTTGCATCTCATTGTTAGTATCTATTAAAGGACAACAGACTCGAGGAAAAATTGATATTCAATGGACATACTGGATCGAGAAAATCAGAATGGTGAAAATGTTCAGTACAGAGATTAGAGATGGGACATGGAAAAAATCACCAAATTTTGCGTACAATAATATTTTGAGATGAAAATCGCTCATGAGAACTGTATGTCACATACTGTATACCAAGTCTTGAATATATAGTGGATGCAGTCTTAGCTGTAGTCTTGCTAATAAGCCGCATTTTAGCCAGCTTGCATCAATGTGTGCTAATCAGTATCAAGAATCAAGAAGCGCAACTTTAAAGCTTGCTTTTCCCAAAATAAAGTGTCTCCGTGTAAGGCTAAATTTAGTCTCTCAGACAATACCATGCCGAAGGCTCATTTCCTCGTTTCATTTTGTTGAAAGGTTTCTCTGAATGCTACCCTAATGGAATGATGTGGGAGGGAAATGTATAGCCTTAAGTGCATCTAGTGCATTGTCTTATTAGACAAAAAACAACAACAAAGGATGTCTAAATTGGAACCCTCAAACTTGTTTTGCAATTAGTGTGAATACTTATTCTCACTTTGTGCCTGCAGGAAAGGGGATTTTAAATTCATTTTTTATACATTTTATGTTTTGTCTTTTTAAGGAGAGCGTGTCACAAAATGTGATTGTCGAGATGTTTTTCTTCAGCAATGTCCTTTTTTGTGTGCGTGGGTGTAGTGTCTTTTTATCTTCCATTTCTAAAAGTGACCAAATGAAGCCTTGATATGTTTTTCTGGCAGGGTTTATGTTCTTGTTGCTCTTGGTATGTTTTAAAACTGTTCACCAGCTTCAAAGGGATGTCTCCATACTGATGTAGAACAGATGAACATTAGTTCAGCAGTGATATCTTTAAGATATTATTTACTCTGTTCTGTGCCACTCTCATGAGAAAACATAATTTCTGCTTGCACTTGGCAATATACATTGCAGTTGAATGCAGAAGAGATCAATTTTTCACAATAATTTAAAAAAGATGTGAATCACACTTTATTCTGTCTCTATTGTAAGAGGGTGGAATTTATTATACTGGAAATCTAAGCACCAGGTGCTTGAAATTGAATATGATAAAGTGATAAGTAAAAAAAAAAGAAGAAACATCAAGCTATCTACATGTAAAAATAAATTAGTGATCTGTTACCCCGTTTTTACTGTGGGCAGGTTTTTGAGCCTCCTCTAGGGGGCTTGAAAGCCCGCGTGAAAAAGTGGTCTCACTCTCTTGTCTGTTTATACTGCGCGAGCTGAAAACAGGCCCTACAGGTGCAGGCCCTAGCAGGCTCAACTGGCTCCTCCACTCTGATACACAGAGTGGGCTTTTTCCTGAAAGTGTGCATGTTGTGCGGCTTTCTTCAGTGGGGGTTGGTTGTGACGGCTGGGTTGTCTACATTGGAGGGTGATGACCTTCAGCGATAAAACTTCCGTGTCAGCTAAAAAGCAGCTTCTTGAACCCCCTAGTGTTTATACTGCAGCAGAGGCTGCTAAAGCAGGCTTTGAAACCAGCCCCTGTAGGTTGTTTCAGAACCTGACCTGATTGGATTACCATTTGTCTGTTTATACTGAGCTTTAAGGCTGCGTGAGGCTGCTTCAATTCCTCGTAGAACTGAATGCTCTTTAACATTTCATAAAGTGGATTCTAAGTATCTCTCAAAACGTTACAGCTGAATCCTCACCTCATCCAATACTATACCATCCCTTTAAATTTCTGGGTTTTTTTTTTAATGCAGAATCCTATCAGGATGAAGATTTTTAGACTTAGTGACTGACTCTTATATTCTTATATTTTCTGGAAGTATACAGAAATGAGAGTATTTAGGAGAATTTCATGAAAGAAGGGTATTACTTCTGCATCATGGGTAGAGGAGCGTGGAGAGTAAAGGTCATTATCCAGTATGGTGTATGGGAGGCATAGCAGTCATTGTCATATAGCGGGCCATGATGTCCTTCGTTTCGCTTTTGATAAATCCAGAACCTCTTGGAGCTGGCCCTCCTAGAGCTGTGTCCGGAGCTCAAGGATCCACGACTCCTCGAGGAACTCGAGCAGGACGAACAGAGGCGGCAGAAAGGGTCTGGTGAGGTGGCACCCTCACCCCCTGTCCCCGCTCCTGAGGAACTGGGTGAGTCTTCGGTACCCAGGGAGGATTCTGAGCCAGCATCGGGAGCAGACGGCGGGGAGAGTCAGGACGTCTTGAAGGGGACTGCTGGGGATGATGAGGGAGAGTGGAACGTAAGGCAGAGGAGAAGATCGGTAGAAGGAAGGGAAAAGAGTGATGCTGAGGATTGAAGAACAACCTGGAGAATGTTTTCCAGGCTAAGATCTTACTTTCTCCAAGAGACAATGTTAACCTTTAGAAACCATGTTTATTTGTTTTTGTGTTTGTGTTGCATTGTGGTAACCGCAGAAGACCCTCCAAGGGTAAATATTCCAGAAAGTCTTGAGTCTGGCATAACACTGATCTAAATATAGTGTCTTTCATTACTTCATTCTGTCGTTAGTTACCAGTCCATTTAAAAGTCTCTTCTACTGTGTAGACAGAATGTTCTCCTCTAGAGCATTGTAGACAATCTGATATTTTTCATGGTGCTGTATACTTACTGTCTTCTTCTGTAGTTGAAAAAAAAGAATGTGGACTGCTGGTCCTCCCCAAGGGAAAAAAAAGAAGAGGCAAAAGAGAGATAAGTCTTTCAACTGAGTGCCAAGTCAAAGATGACTTGCTTCAGTAAAATTGTGTGGTGGTCTTGGTAGACTTAGAATCAGCAAGTCAAGTAAACATTTGTTTTTCCATTGTTTTTAAAGGCCAGGGTCACATTTGACTCTATTGGTAATGTTTTAAGACTAAAATGCAATTTACAAATGTTGTAGCTGTGCCTCTGGGTATGTGTGTGTGTATGGGTGTATGTGTGTATGAGTATATCTTGGTGGATCTAGAATACCAAACTTTCCGTGAGTTAGAGTCTACCTTTTAAGTATCACCAGAAGACGTCTTGAAAGTCACAAAACTTTGGTAACATGCTGCAATAATTTGCTTTTTGTGCACAGGTACAGCAACACAAGTTCGTTCGTGGCAAATAAATGTGATTGTTACAGTTTTCTGAATAAATCTGGTGTGATATGACACCCTCGCATGACATGTTGTGTATGCATGGTCTGGATAAGAAAAAATAACCTGGACTAGACAACAAAAAAAATCTACTTGGTATATTAAAACTCACATACAGTGCAACAAAACTACATGACAGCACCACAAGACCCTAGTGTATATGTCAAAATTTCAGAAGGAGCCTTGACCACAAGGTCTTTGAGAAAAAAGGCCTACAGAAAATAACTACCAGTAGTTTGGTTAACTCACACTTTAAAAAGAGAGGGTTCAAAATGGTTCTTCAGATGACTTTGTAAGCATGTAATGAGTGAACATTGCAGGAGCATGCTTGCACTCAATCCACCATATAGTCTTATCGTCATGTGCAATTGGCTGAAAGTTTGACAGAGGGACACTTACAGCCAATCAGCAATCAGCTTAGATGGACAGCACACACTTACTGTAAGTGATATCATGACTCATGATTATGGAGGAAATTTCTAGGGCACATGATCTGTAAATACATAAAGATATCAATGGACTGGCCTTGGACAAAGCATATCTGGTCAGATTGTTGATAGAGATTATGAGAAATATCAAAAGGCAGCAGCAACTTGGATGCAAAAAAATAGAGATTATAAAGGTATACTTGTTTTATCATCCATCATTGATGAAGATGTCTGCTTATGGTTGAGTTTGTTTTTAATGTTTGCTTTCATGGACAACCATGCATTCCATTCCAATGGTGCTGGTGATGATGTTGCAGGTCACTACAAGCCTTTTGTAGCGGCATCAATTTCTGTCAGGTTGAGAATATTGGCAAATTGCTGCATTTTATCCACTTTTGTGAAAGACCATGCATTCTTCATAAACCGCAAATGCTTTTGAAGTAGCTTGCATATTTGAGTCATGCTTGGAATAGAAAGACAAGGGGGGTAGGAAGAAATCTTTTGCACCAAAACTCTCAGAGCTCTCCATCTATTATGGTAGGCCTCAAAATTAAATCCGGCATCCATACACCACATAAGAGTGATTGAATGGGACTGAAATAGCTGACTAATATCTTAATATCCGTAAAAGCAGCAAACGAAAGTATGATGTAACCCAGTTTAGCAATATTTGTTTGAACTTTGGCAAACTTCATAAAGTGCTTGTCGCAACCTCAACAGCTTACCAAAGTTTTTATGAGCCATGCCCTTGTAAGCAGCAAATAATTGAATTTTTATACACAAAATATTGCCCAATAAAAACAGAAATGTGAGTAGCCAATGATGCAAGCAGCTTATTTGTAACATGTTATGCCATGAATCATCCAAATACTCATAGACATAATTCATATTACCACTTCCCATTAATCAGGGAAATTTGCCAAACATATGTAATCATGTACAAAACTTTTTCTTAAATGTTATAGAAAATATGATGATTTTGATGACAAAGATTATGACAAGAATTTATGATGAATTTTATCTACAAATTAACAGTAGACAGAATGAGTGCTGCAGAATGGAACAATTGAATATGCAAATTGTTATTCATATTCATCTGCATGTCAGCTCAAACATTACTGCCTCAAAATCTTTTGCCAAACTATGCTGGGGTTAATTTTTTGAACTCATCACCTTTGTTTTTCCAGCTCTTTATATTCCTGTCAAATTAAGAACTGCTTTGCTTTAGAATCAAATAATTCCGATGGGGCACACATTATAAGATCTTGATGTGAAATGCTAGTGTGTCTTGAGATTAGTTTTAAAGAACTTGTTTTAATTCTCCTTTTTGTATGTCATTGATGCAACATTTTATCTTTCAATTTGCTGACAGCATTGACGATGTTCCTTACTTGGGTATTAAATCTTTGTCTGTCTTGATATACTGTTCCAAATTGCTCCTATGTGAGAAGAGATTAGTGTAATGTTATCAAGGGTGTGGAAATTCACAAAATGTCATTGTGTGTACAACTGCTGCTTATTTGCTGACAAATCTGTGACTTGAATCTATGGTTGTAGTTCATTTGTTAGATATGATTATTTGCTTCATCCACAGCTGAGCAAGCCACTAGCAGGTTTGAGTTCTGTAATGTACTTCTTTTCTCCTTTCTTTCTTACTTTCTAGCTGGAGTTTGATGAATAATTATATTTAAACTCTGTAGAAATACATACATGGCAAATGATGCTCTTTGAGACATTTTAGAGGCTAGTGTTCACGAGTAGAAACTTTATCACATGAATACTTTTATTGAACAAACTGTTGTGTATAATGTACATGTAGATGTACATGTACCAGACTTGATGGCAATTTTTTTTTTTAGCTCACCTGAGCCAAAGGCTCAAGTGAGCTATTGCGATCGCCCTTCGTCCGGCGTCCGTCGTGCGTCGTGCGTCGTGCGTCGTGCGTCGTCCGTCGTCCGTCGTCCGTCGTCCGTCGTGCGTCGTGCGTAAACTTTTTACATTTTCATCTTCTTCTTGAAAACCCCAAGACCGATTTTCATCAAACTTGGCAGGTAGCATCCCTAGGGGGTTAGGAACTCAATTTGTTAAAATGGGCACCATGCCCCACCCAGGGGGCCCCCAGGGGGCCCAAACCCCCCAAAATTAAGGAATCTGTAAAAATCTTCTTCTCTAGAACCAGAAGTGATAGAGCTAAGTTAATACTATGAGTTAGTACATTGATGACTGTAGTTTCAAGTTTGTTCATGGCAGAATCAGGGGTGCCCCCCTTGGGACCCAGGGGAGGGGGGTGGGGAAGGGTTCTAATGGGGCCTAAATTGTACATTTTCATCGTCTTCTTGAGAACCCCATGACCCATTTTCACCAAACTTGGCAGGTAGCATCCCTAGGGGGTTAGGAAATCAATTTGTGAAAATGGGCACCATGCCCCACCCAGGGGGCCCCCAGGGGGCCCAAACCCCCCAAAATTAAGGAATATCCGCAAAAATCTTCTTTTCTAGAACCAGAAATGATAGAGCTAAGTTAATACTATGAGTTAGTACATTGATGACTGTAGTTTCAAGTTTGTTCATGGCAGAATCAGGGGTGCCCCCCTTGGGACCCAGGGGAGGGAGGGGGTGAGGAGGGGTCCTAATGGGGCCTAAATTGTACATTTTTATCTTCTTCTTGAGAACCCCATGACCTATTTTCACCAAACTTGGCAGGTAGCATCCCTAGGGGGTTAGGATCTCAATTTGTTAAAATGGGCACCATGCCCCACCCAGGGGGCCCCCAGGGGTCCCAAATCCCCCAAATGAAGGAATCTTTATAAATCTTCTCTAGAATCAGAAGTTATATATAGAGCTGAGATAATACTATGAGTGAGTACATTAATGACTGTAGTTTCAAGTTTGTTCATAGGAGATCCAGGGGTGCCCCTCTTGGGTAGGGGGGGGGGGGATGGTGGTTGGAAGGGTCCAAATGGGGGCCTGAATTGTACATTTTCATCTTCTTCCTGAAAACCTCATGATGGATTTTTGTCAAACTTGGCAGGTAGCATCCCTAGGGGGTCAGGATCTCAATTTATCAAAATGGGCACCATGCCCCACCCAGAGGGCCCCAGGGGGCCCCCAATCCCCCCAAATTAAGGAATCTTAAAAAAATTGGGCCCTTATTGTACATTTTCATCTTCTACTTGAGAATGCCTGGTCAAATTTTGGTAGAGCTGTGAATAATTTAGATTAGTGACTGCGTGAAAGGTGAACTTGCGATACTCAGGTGAGCGCTAGACCCGCGGGTCTCTTGTTTTAATGTAGAGCGATGATGTATGAGTTTTTAGTTAGAAATTGTAATTATAAATTTTATTTTGTCAATAAGAATGCTGAATGTACACTTAACTTGTGGAGCTTCTTCATTATTGCCAATGATGAAGTTGAGGTTGATGTAGAAGAGAAACATGGTTTGATAACACAGTGCATGAAAAGACAATCACAATGACCATGTGTACTTATCAGTTTAATGAGCAAAATGAGGCTCTGAAATTGAAAGGGAGAAATCCATAAGAATGTAGATTTATTTTACCAGGTGTATATAATGAGATTTCCAATTCAGTCAGGTTTTAATGTAGTCTGCTGTTCCAGACTCCACTTTGACACAGCTTGCCTGCAGTATTAGTCTATACAGAACTGACCATAATGACAAAGGTAGCTAAGAAAGGTTTCTTGAAATGCTCTCCTTGATTATGTAAACTTTCCACCTTCTACATTGTATTTGAAGTCATAAAAAATCAGATTGCTACCACATGAAAATCTGCTGGTTCTGGAAAAAAACACCAGGTACTTAATAACAACAACTATTCATGTGTCATGCAAAAACTAAATCAGGACTGTGGAATCATTTATCTGAAATCTAGTTGTTCCAGCAAAGAACAAGACCAAACAAAATGAAATAATGAGTCCACCGGGTACTAGAAATATGTGTTTGCTTGAGATATTTTAATGTGTGTGTTAGTGTGAGGTTGTTTATAGGAGTGTTGCTTTTGTGATATTTCAGCAATTCCTTTCTAAAGCTCTTGAGCTGTGTGGACTTCTACCAAATTCTGCCTCTGGGTGTTCACATTTAATTTCTCAACAATTTGTCATAAAATCTCATTAAACAGTGAGGGTGGGCAAGTATTTTTGTCCTTCCTCAGGCTTGGCCTGGTCTTAATGCCGATTATAACATCTGTAAGACTTCAGAAGAAATCATCTCAGAGAGAAGATTTGTTTTGGAAGTATGGTTTGGAAGAAAGTTATGATCATGTCCCATTTTATTTTTTGTTTTTCGTTTTGTATTCATATGCATGCAACACTCTGGGGTTTTACAGAATTGTGCTTGAACGTTTATCACTCTATGTACTACCCCCAAACTGTCACTGGAATCTGATGAAGTGCAGATTAACATTATTTTTTATCACATTTCACATGTTGCCTTTTTGTCTGTGATTCTGTCTTTTTTGTTATTAGTGTGTTGTAGTGATGAGTGATTCCCTGATTTTTTTTCATGTGTTTAAAAGAGTGAAATAGCACACGTGTAGATAACACCCCTTCTTTCCACAATCCCCATCTTCAAGAAAAAAGACTTAAAGGGAAAATTTTCCTGATATACATGTAAATTTGTGGATTCAGTAAATTGAGAAATGGTGGAAGAAGTTAACACATCTGTGAAGTTTGAGGAATATATAACAATCCATTCAGAAAGTTCATTTAAACTTTTCATTAAATCTCTGTTTTATCAAAAACTTTAAACACTCGCATATATGTTTTAACAAAAACTTTAAACACATGTTTTAACAAAAACTTAAAATGCTCACATATATATATTGAGTAAGTTGTCCACGTGTTGGTGTAATAATTTTTGAAAATAAAACTAAAACCAAGTTCACGCTGTAATCACCAACAGTTTATTTCGGCACACAAATTTTCAAGCGATTCACTCTTTCTCAATTGTTCTTGATACTTCAGAAAGAGCGAATCGCTCAAAAATTTGCGTGCTGAACTATTGGTAATTACAGCACGAACTTGGTTTCAGTTTTATATTTGATGATATATATATATATATATGTGTGTGTGTATTCATTTATCCATGTAATATGACTATATATATATATATATATATATATATATATATATGATACATGTATATATATATATGTATGTATATATATATATATATATATATACACACACACACACGCTGTGAAGACTATTTTTCATACAGTGCTCGATGTCGCGACGACAGAGCGTATATTAATAAACAACGCTCACACAGGTACATTGTATTTGGAGGTTCGTCAGTGCTTCAGCACTACATGTACTTCAAGTTTCTCGCACCTCGTGTGGGTGACGTGAAGCTCAGAGACACTGTAGGCATAGTCGTTCACCAACTTAGTGAATGTTATATACATACATCATATATATATATATATATATATATATATATATATATATATAATATGTACCCTCACCCCCCCCCCCCCAAAAAAAAAAATAATAATAAATAAATAAAAAATATGCAATCGGATTTCAGCATTGATAACTTTCCAAATGATTAAACAATCTGATCGCTATTTCAGGGAATGAAACTGTTCTTAGAGAAAACCCCATTAAGTTGGCTAAGTGGTCACAGAGAAAAATGTGGATCGTTGTAAAGCATGTCATGGGCCCGTTTCTTCCATGTTCAGCAATTGGATGCTCCTTCAGCTGTGAACACAATAGACAAAATTTGAAGGGAATGGATTCCTTACATGATCTACAAAGATCCTCATTTTCTCTCTGACCACCGAAGCAAATAAGATAAGGTTTTCTGTAAGATGTGGGTACAATAATAAGTTATACATAGTTCCATACCTTAAAATTGACTTGAGTTGATTCACTATTTCTAAAGTTATCGTTGCGGAAAGTCCGATTGTACTATTTTTTTTTTTTAGACATACGGTATGTGTATCTTATGTGTGCATTAAAAAAAAAAAAAATGTTTGTTTGTTTGTCGTTGTGTTTCCAGTCGGCCAACCAAATAAGAAGGAAAGTAACAGTTTCCGAAAACTAATGGAGCTGAGTAAGTCCGGATAACCGAAATTTCAAATGCAGCATATTGCGAATATTCAATTGATTATCATTAATTTAAAAAAAAAGAGGGGAAGAAAGTCTGAGAGCATTATGTTCTTGATAAACTCAGCAAAAGGGACTCCTTTAGAATGAAAAGAATAAAGACGAATTGATTGGACTTAGTGACGATTTGCTTACGACGTACAGACGACATGGCGAGTCGATAAAACTCGCCAAGTCTTTTTAAATTTGTCTTTTTCTGAAAATGTCGACCAATTTTGTGACGAGTTGACGAGAACATGGGCTGTGTTGCTAATTTCATTAACTTGACGAATTAATGAAATTATGATGAGAAAATGAGAAAAATAGATGTTCGAGAAAACTGCAAATCATCGAGTTTGGGATGGGAAGAAGAAATAGAAATGGTAAGTTAAACTCGTTAACAACGAAAAGATCTGAAGATTGGAGTCGTGGAACTCAGTGAGTCGACTTGATCATGTCGATGGCGAGAAGCCAAGAGGATCGACGAGTTGTTGGTACTCAGCAAGTCGAGTTGTTGAAGACCAGAAAGGGAAGGGGACGAGTTGCCAACCTTTACAGCCCACCTTACCTCTCGTTCTAAACAAGTTAACATTCGTTTCCATTAACCCATTGATCAACGAGACGTTCGGAAGTGATTTCACTAAGTGGGTCTTTTTATTGCTATTTGCACTCTGCGTAGATCACAGACCAATATCTCATACAAAATAATATCCACGAACAAATACTATAACAATTTCTGAAAAGAAACGCTAGAATTTCAAAAGAAGGAAAAGAAATCTAAAAACATCTAACAATGTTTTAGAACTTATGTCACTCAACACGTGCGGTAGTAAAGGTCACGAAATGAATGTGTTTGTGTATTATGGTATATAGTGCACTTATATCCACCATGAATATTACATCAGGGTGAAGTACATCTTTTCTCTATCGGTATTTTGTTCTCGCCCGCATCAACATCAGACCAATTTTATTATGTCTAATCACTGAATAAGATTTCATTACGAAGGGTATTAAAAATTGGTTAATTATTATAACCATGTATGTAATCATGATTAGTATATGTCATTTCTCCTTTTAGAATGTACACTTTTTTTTTTTTTTTTTTTATAATTTTGTTTTTATTCAAAAAATCAATGAAAAATCACATTTACAAATGATTTTACAAGATTAGCATACAAATCACAAAAATAAAAGAAGAAATAATAACAATAATAATAATAATAAAGGGCAGAACAAAGATAAAATGCATGTATTATTCAAGAGCTGAGCTCCGAAACACAGGAAGAGAAGCTAAGGTATTCACATTATGTCTTATGTTTAACTTCCAGTTTGGTATTTTGGCCCTGCACTTCATTTGACCCCAATAAATTACAAAACATCCTTTGATGTGCGCAACCAGCTGGCATTCCTTTGATGTACTGAAGGCGATTGGAGTCTGAAGGTCGACTAGCGGAGCGATCTACATAATAGAGTTTACACCACCAGATCAACTTTTCTTAGCTAACGCAGCCACCTGAAACAAACTCTCTCCCCCTTCCCCTTCTCTCTCCCCTCCTCTCTCTCTCACCCCCATGCACATTTAACATACATGTATATTCAACCTCCATTGCATCCCGAAACAACACTCGAAATCACTGTTATAAAGGGAATCGCTCCGCCACCCGATCTCCCCCATCCAAATATCCCAAAATACGTACATGTACAATCGTATATAGATGTATTATTCCATTGGAAGGTTAAGAATTCAAAGAACATTTTAAAAGCAGATTGTTATTTGCTCGCAAAGGCCTTGTGAATCAAGATGTCTTAATTAATCGGGGAGCTCGCCCTTGGAAGTATAAATGAATTAAAGGTACTATAGTATGTGAATATGCAGTATAACACTGAGCATTGTACTTATACTTTATAATTATGGTATTACAGGTACATAACATAAACAAGATCTTAACAAGGAAAAAAATAAAGGAAGAGTGGCAGTGTGCACCACTTTTGTCGAGGGTTGCAGAAGTATATCAGCACAGGCAATAAATCATTTAGTACAAGTGTAGGGATGAATATAAATGAGCAAAAGGAGCAGGCATTGAACTACAATATAAAGTGTAATGCATACATGTACATCGCATCACTCAAAATAAACAACAAAGTAAAATATATCAAAACCCATCATCCAAAATAAATATGGCTCGCATATACAAATTTGATGAGATAGAAAGAAAGAAAAAGTGAGGGAAAATTATAAATCAAATCGCCATTTCTTAAAGTGCACGGGCAATTTGTTTCTTTTTTTAGCAGAAAAATATTCAACTTCTTTCTGTTTCCTAACAAAGCATTTAAATGCAGTAAAATTGGGGAAACTGTTATTAAACTTGCAAGTATAAATGTAGTATTTTACAAGCAAAAACAAATACGTAACAAATTTATCACTACAAATGCCAAATAATTTTTCAAAATTGGTTACATTGCAAACATTCTCACATTTCTGTGAGATTACATCCAAAACCCCTTGCCAGATTAAAATGACTTTATCACATTCACAAAATAAATGAATCATTGTTTCGTCCCCAGTATCACACAATGAACATTTTGGAGAATCTCTTCTATTAATTTTATAAAGAAATTGATTCAAAGCAATTGCCTTATGGAAGATTTTAAAATAAAATGATCTCAATTTTGTGTCAATGGTACAAAAATAATTAGAAATATGTATTTTCTCCCAGTCTAAGTTAACAGGCACGGGTATTTTATCACCCCAATACTGATATCTCTTATCTGGAACATGGGAGCCTATTAAAATATCATATGCATTCTTTGGAACTTTCTTTGTGCTTAAAAGCTCTTGAACTATAGTTTCATGAACTCCAAAAATATCTTTGTCAAAATTCCTAATCCATTTTTCAGGTATATTTTTTATCAAGAAATTAAATTTTCTTCTATCACTCAAAGGAATGCCAAAATCTAAAACTAATTCTTCGAATAATTTATGACCTGTTAAAGGAGGGTTGAATAAATCCGACATGGTAAGAATATTATTATCGAACCAGGATTCATAAAATAAACACGATTTAGATTTTGAACGAATAAGCCGGTTAAACCAAAGACACTGACATGCACTTAAATCTGAAAATTTATGGCCATAAAACTCTACAGTAGCTACTTCTCGATATATATACCATGCACGGAGAGATTCTGCAAGTTGTGTACTGCCAAGTGAATTAAGAATATTTTCTGGAGCAAAGGAATTCCACAAAAATGAAATTTCAGCATTAAATTTTTGCAAAAAGGATAATTCAATAGATTTCCAAGGGGCAACAAAATTTACATCAAAGAGGTGTTTTACCCAAACCAACTTTTGGGCATTGGCAAAAGATAAAGGATCGATCATTTTTAAACCACCTTCAGCATAATTATTACACACAATCTGTCTCTGGACTCTGTCCTTGCCTCCATTCCAGATGAATCTAAAAAAGATTGAATTTAACTTTTGGAAAAAGGAACGAGGGATTCTAATACAAAGCACAGAAAATAGAAATATCAATTGTGGTAATACCAAAGTTTTAACAACACACACTTTACCTATTAGAGAAAGATTCCTCATTCGCCAACAGTTTAATGTTTGCTCAATTCTGTTCAATTTACTATTAAAATTTAAATCAAAGAAACATACGGTGAACATTCAAAGAAAATCTAACACCCAAACAATTAAATTCTGACTTTTGCCAGGATACACCATGACTGGTGAATGGGAAATCCAAACATCCTTTTTTTGCGCCAATCCATATAGCCTCCGTTTTACTAAAATTAAGTTTACATCCAGAGTACTGGCCAAAATTGGATAGAGTTTCAAATAACTGAGAAAAAGAAATATTAGACCCATCAATAAAACAGACAGAGTCATCTGCAAAAAGAGAAATTTTGGCTTCTTCATCTACAAATGAGATACCTCTTATTAGGTCATTTTGTCGTACGGACAATGCCATAATCTCAATTACGAAAAGAAAGAGATAAGGTGAAATTGGGCACCCTTGAAAAATTCCTCTCTTCATAAAAATACGACTGGATAAAAACCCATTATTTATTACATAACTTTGACGAGCTGAATACAAGGTTTTAATAGAATCAATAAATTTATGACCAAAATTGAATTTTTCAAGGATTTTAAATAAGAAATCATGAGAAACACTATCAAATGCCTTCTCAATATCAAGCAAAATAATTGAACCAGGAATGTCATAAGCTTCAGCATATTCAATAATATCTAAAATAAAACGGATGTTGTGCCCAATATTTCTCCCTTGCAAGAAACCAGATTGGTCCACATGAATGAGATAATCCAGACAACGTTTCAATCGGTTGGCTATGCATTTGGCTAGAATTTTATAATCAGTGGTCAAAAGAGTAATAGGTCTGTAATTTTTTACTAACAGGGGGTCTTTATCTTTTTTGGGAAGAAGGGTTATTATACCATTCCTTTGGGAGGCTGACATTAAACCATTTTGCAGAGAGAAATTAAAGGAATTTACAAGCATATCACCAATATCACTCCAAAAAACAATGTAAAACTCAATAGGCAATCCATCTAACCCCGGGGTTTTATTCTTTTTCATGGACTTGACCACATTAAATATTTCATTTTTGGTAAGGGGAGCCTCCAATAACTGTTTGTCATCCTCATGTAAGAGAGGTATGGAAATATTATTCAAATATGTTTCACATGCTTCATTGTCAAAATCAGTATTAGGAACTGAATATAACTTACTATAAAATTCATAAATATTATTCAGAATATCTTTGGAATCTGTAATCACATTATTATCATTATCTTTCAATTTATTTATATTTTTCTTTTGCCAAGATCTATTTTCCAAGTTACAAAAATATTTGTTACTTTTTTCACCTTCTTCTAACCATCTCACCCTTGATCTTATTATTAGTCCTTTTGTTTCAAAATCAAAAATTTTATCCAATTTATCTTCCAATTCTTCAAGTTGTGAGTACAAAGGGTCGTCAGGTAAAACAGAGTTGTTTGACAGTTTTGATTTAATCTTGTCAATGCTTTCTAATAATTCATTTTTCTCTTTATTTCTATCCCTTTTTTTTCGTGCAGAATATTCAATAGCGACCCCAGTGATGAAACATTTTAAAGAATCCCACAATATATTAGAATCACATTGGGAGTCTTTATGAATGATCTTAAAATCCTTAATTTTTTCCTTTATTAAATTAATAAAATCTGTATCATGATATAAATAATACGTATTCAGTTTCCAATATCCTCTGCCTCTGGGAGGCTGATTATCATTGAAACAAACAGAAACAGTTGAATGATCAGAATTAATTCCAGGCAAAATTTTAGTTTCTTTACAGTTATTTACAAAGTTATCTGAGACTAAAATAAAATCCAACCTAGATAAGACTTGAGGTGTTTTTTGGTGTCTTGTATATTTTTTCAAATTAGGATTAAAAAGTCTCCAGATATCACACAAACCAAATTCGTCCATCAATGCAGAAAGCATTTCACTTGCTTTTATATTAGAATGTTTATTCCTAGAACCTTGGTAATCAAGAGGGCCAAGAACAGTATTAAAATCACCAGCTACTAACAGGGAAAAAACATCAAATTTATTAATTTCAGCAAACAAATGAAGTAAAAACTCAGAATCGTCATTGTTAGGAGCATATACATTTACAAGAGTTAGGGGGAATTCATTGAGAGTGGAGTTCAAAATTAAAAATCTACCATTGGGATCTCTAAAAATGGATTTCACCTTAAGATTTATTGAATTCCTAATAAGGATTGCTACCCCACGGCTATTGGAGGTAAATGAAGCAAAAAAGGCATGTTCACCCCATTGAGAGTGCCACAATTTTTCATCCTCTCTACTGCAATGCGTTTCTTGGAGAAACAAAATATCACAATTAAGAGAGCGAAAGTAATGAAAAATCTTTCTCCTTTTCACATATTCCTGCAACCCTCGACAATTGAACGAATGTAGTTTTATATACATTAAAAAACATCTATTAATAATACCATTAAAACATATATGGCAAAACAAAAGGGCCGAGCCCATGAAGGAAAGAGTACAATACTCAAAGCCAAACAAAATATATATAATATATAATACATTCCTAGGTTGCCTTGAAAATAGATTATGCAATGTCTGCCAAACAAAAAGAAAAAATTAAGTAAAAAACAATAAAAGAAAAAAGAACTAAAACCGAGCATTGGTGTAATCATGAAAGAACAAACTGAGCAAAATGTGGTGCAAGATGAAAAATGCAGGCCTCAAATCAAACCACGGACCTGCACAATGCACACTTCTCTGGCTTGGTGTTTGTGGGCAACATCTTTTTCATGCCCTTTATCCAGTTACTATAGTCAGACATTAAAACAAGCATATTTAAAAACAAACATACTTATGAAAACAAACAAACTTAAAAGCAAACATGGAATAGTCATAACATTTTATGACACGATCCAAAATATTGTACAAAGCTGTGACAATATGATCCTCTTGTTTGATCCCGTTCATATTTGGATGACAGATTTCTTTACATTTATATCCAATGATCTGTTAAAAATCACTATCACGGACACAAAATAAAACCATGATGTACTCTTGATTCTTCACCGCTATTTGAAATCCAACGAGGATTCTTGTTGGTATCTTATTTTGATTGCTTCTGATCTGCAACAGCTGGTGGGTCTGATGGTGTTATGATCCGTCCACTAGAGTCCTTGGCTTTCAGTATAGCGGGAAAAATGAAAAAGGGTTTCAGACCCTTTTCCCTGAGCGCTTTGAAGGATGACATCTGAGCTTTTCTTCGCTCCAAAACACGCTTTGACAGATCATCACTGATGAAGATCTTCCTCTCCCTTTCTTCTTTGCTCGACACGAAGCGGATCAACTCCCTTTTCACTCTTTCTTTATCCCTGTAGTGGTTGAATCCAACATGCACTGGCCTGGGTCTCTGATGTGCATCATGCCTGTTGCTACGATAGGTGGGCGTTCGGTGTACTCTTGAAGTGCATCTATCAATGTCGACATCAACTTTGGCGATCTGAAGAAACTGCTTCACTACTTGCGTGGTGTTATTCTCCTCCTTATCCCCTTCGGGTAGGTTGTAAATCACAATGTTATTTCTCCTAGATCTATTTTCTAGATCGTCAATTCGGTCCTCAGCCTTGGCTAAAGCCACCGACAGACTATCAACTTTGGCACTTACTTCGTCAATGTTGTGTTGCAGCACGCCATGAGTATCCGCGCACTGAGCAGTAAGTTGCTCAAAACGGGCGATTTGCCTAGCCTCGTACGCCTTAAACCACCGGGGAGCGTCATTGTCGATTTCCGTACCTTCGGCCACGCCGACCATATTTCCACTGTCAGTTTTCAACTTTTTCTTCACTGGGCTGTTGGAGACTGAACCAGAGTCCATGTTTGAACCAAGAGGATCCTAAATGATAGTCTGACTATATGATTATATGTTAATTACTTGAAATGGCGTAAATCAGGGCATGATATGAAATTTCCTCAGAGCACTGTCACAGCACGTGTCGCTCTACCCGCCGCCATATTGCTCCTCTAGAATGTACACTTAATTCACATGTTCATGTTATCCATTCGCGGAAAAAATGATATAATGTAAATGCATCAAGCCATCCTCGTATATGAATCATACAAGATTGTCAAAGCGATTAAATCTTATAATTTTAGTTTTTGTTATATTTTGAGTTTACATGTAATACATAAAATGTTAAGTTATATACAGATTTGATACTGCAAACTTGATGTTGGTATTGTATTATTATTATGTGTTTATTTGTATGTATGTGTTCATGCAGGGCCTCGAAGAACGGGTGCTGTTCGTTATTCCGAAGGTTCGCTATTCCGAAGGTTCGTTATTCCGAAGGTTCGTTAATCCGAAACACACAAATTCCCTATACCTAGAGGTTCGTTAATCCGAAAATGAAAAAGGGTTCGTTAATCCGAACATTTGTGGCGTTATATTGAAGGTTCGTTATTCCAAAGATTTGTTAATCCGAAAATGAAATGCGGAAAAACGAACCTTCGGAATAACGAATCTTCGGACTGAAGAGCCTTCGGAATAACGAACCTTCGGAATAACGAGCTGTAACCCCAAGAACAACAGTGTTTAACCCACTGACGGAGCCACCCTGTGAAAATAAAACATATAAATAAATAAATAAATAAATAATTATACTGAAAATAAGTGCGAGACTTGCGGAAAACCAGTAAAAATTATCAGTGTTTCCTGCATTCTCCATAGCAGCATCAATGAGGAGATTAAATAAACCGTGCTGGTAGGCTGTAGACCAGAAATCGCATTCGTGACTGACCCATTACAATTAACCTGCCAGAGCTATAAGAACAATAAAAGAAGGTGTGGCATATATTCTTTGTCCCATTGGACACGCCATTACCCAAAGTAACATACGTATGAAGCGCATGCAATTAGCATTTTGGTTTACGTTTTCTTCTATGCCTTTCGTGCTTATTGTGTTGTAAAGAAATACATTTTGATATCGGTAACGGACATTCACATCCACATATCAATCCACATCTACTACTATAATACTCGAAGTTGTTGTTGTTGTCGCGGCCTTATGTATTTCCTGTTTTATTCCGGCGTTGCTGGTTTGTCTATCTCCTCCCGAGCCGTCGGCTCCGGGCAGCTGCGACCGGTGCCGTCGGCCGCAGGAGAGTATCCTACATCGAATGGCGCGGGTTTCGTCTCCTCTCCGCCTCCGTGTCGACGTCGAGGACGAAAAAGAAAAATTAATTAGCTACATGCATAATGCATTTTTGTGCGTGACGAAAGAGCCGAGCGTTTCAATATTCACGGAACCTGCGCTGGCCTCCTGCTTTCTCGATCTTCCATCTTTTAGCTTGCAGAGACACTGGGGGATACTAAAGATGATGGTGCAGCGAAATCTCTGACATCTTCCGGCGGACGCGCACGCACACACACACGATGTACCTCGCAGAACTCTACACACTCTACACTGTGTGTATAGTTCTGTGATGTACCTTTGCCTCCGCCTGTTACGTGTACTGTATGTAATGTATTGACGATGGTTACACGAATCTGTGTGTGCGTGATATGGACTGCAAGGGCATTTACGTATAGTTCGCCATTATCGGCGTCCCCAAATGAAAACAACGAACGTTGTTATTTAATTGTATTTTGCACAACTGCAGAATACTATATGCAGCTCAGGTACGTCATTTAGTTTGCTCGCCGTTTGCTCTCAAGTCCGATGTCATTGTACGCAGACTGTTTAGGACGCGGCTAAATATATTTGCCGATCGTACCCTTCCATATCAGATTACACGCGCAGCTGTGTCCATTCGTTTACTGCAGAGCTGATGTAATCATACATATTCATAAGATGACTGGACGTAGAGGAAAACCTCGCATTGCCGACCGCCTATTTTTAAAATTGCAAGTGGAAATAGAATGTGTGGTTCTATGGTCTATCAAACCAAGTTTTGGTGACAAAAAAAAGAGGGAGCAAATGAAGACGAATGCAGTGATGTATATATTCTTCTTTCTTCCATAACATGGGACAAATATTAAAGAAAAAAATACGAGGTCGTGAGACCCTACTCTCACGGGTGCCTATTAAACCTGATGACTATGATCTCCCCCTCCCCAAATAATAACAATGATGATGATAATAATAATAATAATAATGATAATAATAAGGATAATGATAATGATAATATAATAATAACAATAATAGGAGCAATAATTGTAGGCCTAGTATTAATTATGATAATGTACAGTCTGAAGCAGATGTAGTTCTTTATGATATATCAAGCTAAGTTTTGGTGATTAAAAACAAAAAGGAGGGAGCAAAATTATGAAGACGAAAATATCTTATTTTTCTCTCATAACGTGGGGAAAAGAAACATGAAAAAAAAAAACACAAAACAAACCGAGGCCTTGAGACCAGCCGTGGATTCCCGCGGGTGCCCGCGTGGATGCAAGAGCAGGGGGTAATCAAAGTCATAGTGTTAATATCTTCCCGTTTCGACGGGAACAACCTGTGGGCAGAACTTTCGGGGAATCTCATTTGCGTTTTTGGTAATTTTCCCTGAATGTTTTTGTTTTTTGCCCTGCGGAGGTGGAAATGTGTGTGTGCGTGAGGGGTGAGGGGCAACAAGACAACTGTTGAACTTCAACGGGTGCAAATAACCCCTCGAAACTCAAGTTCTATAATAAAAGCAAGTAGTGGCGGGAATGATCCCTACCAATGGACCGGATCGCCGGGCATATACTACAAAAATGTATTATAAAATTTCTGGGAAAGGTGGTCATTTAGAAGACAGCACATTAACGAAAGAATGAGAAGACTTTTCTTTTTATTTCTTCAATAAAAATGTGCAAAATCGTATTATGAGAAAAAAAAAATAAAACCCCTCAGACCCGTGGATTTCCACGGGTGCTGCTAGTCTTAAACTAATCTGGAATTCTGTACACTCCGATTTGAAATGTAATAAGACATTAGAAAGTTTTAAGACAGTCTGAGAGAATTTTACAAGAAAGGTATTCTAGAACTAATCAGTATTCTGAATGACGAAAGCATAGATATTAAGAGTTTTGAGGAGCGAAAGCCTTTGAAATTCATCATATTCTGATTCGTCGATCACTCTGTAAGCACGCTCTCAATGTATGTACAGTGTACTCACACAGGTGGAACTGACATTAGAAGCGTAATGCCCGTAGAGGTAGATACAGTACTACAGGCCTACACGTCATCATTCTATAGTAATGCATTCCTGCTGGTTTATACTGCTGTGTATTTTATGCGTGATGAGTGAGAACAGCAAATTCTATCTCGATATGGATGAGTGTGTTTATTAGGCTATCAACTTTAAATCGTTTCTTATATTTTTTTTTTCAATCTGTCCAAATTAATGATGCGGATACGTTGTATGTTGTTATGTTGTACAGAAATATCGGTATAGTTTACCGCCCTTACATCTTTTGAATGGAAATTAATAAATACCATTGAAAAAAGTGTGTGTATAATTATGTGTGCGTATGCGTGTGCGTGTGCCATTTGTCATGTTACGTCTATCTCACAGAGATATATTATTGTTCTTTATCTCTCTATAAATTATGGTCCAGCTATGTCATATTAACTTTCATATTGCATAAGAATTGCAGGTGTCGCGCACGTCATCCGTAATAAGATGTAGTGGCGGTGTTACGTATCAAGTTTCATTATGTGAGCATGGTAGGGTCCATGGTGTGTCTTTGCATGTGCCTGTCTGCGAGTGCCGCGCGATGTGAAAGTTATGCAATACTCTGTAGAAGGGGATATTTTCGCGCGACTAATTTTTAGCGCTTGGCCAGGTAAGAAGAGTTTCGCGAGTTTTTAATTCCGCGGAATAAAGACATCAGCTACTGAAACATATGGCATGCAAAAATTTTCGCGTGCTTTTATTTTCGCGCTAGCTTCTGGTTGAGCGAAAATGCGCGAAAATTTCAACATCGCGAAAATTTCCACTTTTACAGGATGGCTAAAAATGTCGGTCAGTTGCGCTATACAACATGATGTAATGTAAAGGGCTGTGAAACAACTAATTAGTTCGTATGAGCGCTATACAAATATGATTATTGATTTGTATTGTATCACCAGTGGTTTTAGGTGTTTGTTTGTTTGTTTTTTCAAAAACGTAAATCTGTACACACACACACACACACACACACACACACACACACACAATGCAAAAACGGCACACGACATACCACGTTGAGATATAGCACAGGTAAGCAGGAAAATGGGGGGAGGGGGGGGGGAATACAAACGTACCAGTTATAAAGAGGAGCTAAAAATAATGGGAAGCAGGGTGAAAGAAAACAGACGGGTGAGATGACTCTGTGTGTGTGTGTGTGTGTGTGTGTGTGTGTGTGTGTGTGTGTGTGTGTGTGTGTGTGTGCGTGTGAAAACACACATACAGAGAGACAAACATTACGACAGGGAGGCTGTATCTCACCATCCAGTCTACCAGAGAAAGAGAAAACAGTACTAGTATACAAAGGTTCTTTTTATCTGTGCAAAAACTAGGATAGTAGTCTGATGGCAGTCACAAAGGCAATTAAATGTGAATTGTTTCTCTCAAAAAGTGTGGCAAACTGGGCTATGAATGACAGTCTTCATACTCCAAGCAAACAAACAAACAAACAAACAAACAAACAAACAAACAAACCATGCCATCCAATCCTCACACAACACACCAAAACAAACAACAGGAACCAGCTTTCTTCTTCCTAATAATTCACTTTCACTTTATATTACTAAAATTATCATGTACATCAAAGAATTACACAATGTTTTCCATGAATCCAGGCAATCCATACAATCATATTTGGAACACAAGAATAAAAAGTATACTCAAGTAGAGTAAATAGCACACACATTTTTCATAATTCTTATTTTACACATTATTCTACACCCTGACCATGTTGTTTGTGTTATCACACATCAATCATGTTGTTAGTGCTCTATTCTCTCCATGCACTATGTTCTACATAATCATGAAACCTTACACACCAGTGATTTTTGTTGAAGTAAAGAAATATAGATGCAGTGTTCATTTCTTCCGCTCCCTCTTCCCCCTGAAAACAAAACATATCCAAGAAATAAAACATACACACAAAGAAAACATGTCAAACCAAGACAAAGGTAAAATGCTTGCCATGATCAAGTCTAGAGCTTGTGCTGCATACTTAAAAGTGTCATAAATAAACATGCACGATCAACAACATTTTCAGCTAACATAGAGACGGCAAAACACAATCAAAGGGGTTCCACATTCAGGTATGCTGATCTACAGTATGTTAGAGTGTAAAAGGGTTCAGAAGTGCAGTATACTCACTTTCATCCACTTCAACCACGTTAATCTCTATGTATTTGCACAACTGCGTATACGGTTATGCATGTACAATGCATTAAACTCACCTACACACAAGAGCAGTACATGTTATACTACTTCATATCACAACAGTCTAAGAGTACACACATAACGGCATTGTGTATGGGCAACGTGCTGCCTATAATATTTCCAACTATTAGAACTGTATTCTTAATTGGCAGATTGACCCTGCTGATCCACACTTCTTCATGATAAATGATAAGATGTTAACTGTAATCTCTAATGACCTACTGAGGGGCTGCACATTCATCTCAATTTTCCCTATGATTGAGGCACACTGCAGAGGCAGACTTTGAATGAGAAATTGGGCCCAAACACCTATTAACCCTCAGGGTGCTTTGAATGGCACTTGGCACTAATCCCCATACAATGTCCATACTGTCCAAAGTACCTGGTACAGAGAGGGTTAACAAAAGAGAATGGGATGAGCTGCTTCAAGTGACTGCAACTACAATAATGAATCTCACTCTATCAGCGTTATACTGTATGCACTTTTTTTTCACTCTTAAGCATGGGTATACACTACACATGCTTTCCATAGCATGCTGCAATTTAATTATTTGTCTATGCTTGTAAAATCAAAATAGAATGAAATAAATGTAGGGAAACAAATCTATCAGACAAGTAGACAGTGTGCAAAATCCTCTGAAGCTATCTATTACTTTAATACTCATTAAATTCATCTGCTGCAAATACAAAAAGAGTCTCAAAGCTAAAGTACCAACATACAGACATATCCAGCTCTTCTGCTTTTTCTCACAACAAAGCTTATTCCTGACAACCCAATGTCTTGCCCAAATCCAGCCTTGCCACTCATAGCAACAACATGGACATTTTCGCAGTGTGGAAATTTCCACGCATTTCATGTGACCAAAAACTAGCGCAAAAAAAAAGCAAGTGGATATTTTTTTTTATTGTTACATGATGTAATACTGTCAAATGTCCTGATTCCGTGGAATTAAAGACACACATAAATGATCTCACCTGGCCCAGTGCAAACAAAAAAAAATATAAAAAATATAAAAAATAAAAAAATTACTCATGCAAAATTTTCCACTTTTACAGTAATGTATGCAAACTTCATTCAGGGCTTTGAAATAGATCTAAAGGGAATCATGACAATTGCATAATAGTAAACTCCATTGATGAGGCTTGGTACAAACAGACACAATCAGAATATGAAATAAAAATGTTTTGCAGACAGAGGTCCCAATCTGGGCACAACTCAGGATAAAGTAGAACTGTGCTGCTAATTCACTGCTGACACATTTCTACATACACACTTCAAAATTTTAAATGATAAAAGAGTGCAACATGTGATATGGAAAACTGGCTTAACAACATTGTGTTATTGAGGTAGACTAACAGAAATGATACACACATCAAGAAGTGCTATGAGAGACTTTTTTGTTTAATCCCGCTATTGTCCTTTAGTTGTTCTAAATTCGTTCTCGGCTGTGCACATTTGCATAACCTGAACTGGAAGCAATTTCTTTCTTTCTTTTTTTCAAGACCACCTTGGAAAGATTAGTGATGAATGCATCATATATGAAAAAAAAAATCAGGATGACATATGTTGAATAAAAAAATCAATGAATACTTCGATCCATTTGATATGACTTTAAAAATAACATAGAGATTCTTGTCATTTATCACAAACTGAACCAACCATGATACACAAGGTGTGATTATCCTACTACATACAAAGACATCAGGAGCAGGAAATGACAAACATAACAAGTAAAAAATGAGTGCAAGAGGTACAGAAACTGATATTCAGAAGATATTCATTTGTTCCAGGCATAATGGATTCGTTGACTGCAGTTTTTACAACACCACATGTTGTACAGTGGACTCCCATTATAATGAAGTCCTTGGGACGGGCAGTTTTCTTACGTTATATCAAATTTCATTATAAACAAACAAATAATGGTAAACAATCATAAAAACCCATAGAACTGATAATGTTGCAGCCTAAATTTTTACTTCATTATAACCACAATTTTGTTACTATAACCGTGTCCATTATAATGGGAGTGCAGTGTACCTATACAGGAAAATTCTACATGCATGCACACACATGCACACACACACACACACACACACATTTACGTAATGACACATACTGTACAGCAAAATATTTTCACGGCATGAAATTTTTGCAAATCGAAGCCTACGGCCTTTTTTGTGCCATTTAATTTTTGAGGTTTGCCACTGGCATTCAATTCAGTTAGTGAAGACAAAAACATTTTACAAGTATTTTAATTTTGCAAATCTTGGCAGTCGCAAATATCCACAAAATTAAAATGCACACAAACATTTCTGGTTTTACAGTATTCTTGTAAATGCCTTCAATAGTGGACCTGCATGTCAGACCTAATTAATGCCTAAATATGTGTATGTAACAAAAAAGTAAGACCCTGGTACCCTAAAAATGTAGAACTATTTCTCACTGATGTGAGCTCTGGCCAATTTCACATCTTCAGCACCAAAATTGTCCATAATTATTGTGTTATAGTCAATAGTTGGCCTGTGTGCAGATCTTGGAATGGTGCAATTTTGAAAGCATTTACAAAACAAACATAAACACACACACACACACACACACACACACACACACACACACACAAACACACACACACACAAGCATAATGTAGTACTGAGTATTTATTCCACAGATTATAAACCTGCTTGACATCAGATGACATGTGCCCATTGCAAATATCGAACTTACAACTTAGTAACTTACACAGAAAGTGGCCTGGCCTTTGATAACTTAATACTGTTGGTGATTCTGAGCTTTGCGATATGTGCTAGTACAACTGTGAGGAATTTTGGAATGAAATCCTGGTCACAAAAAGTCAAGGCACTATCTTTTCGTTTCTCCAAACTGTCCAGGTGTATCTTGAACATTATGACTACTGCTCTAAGCCTGCATGATGTGTGAGTACAGCTGTTTTCGATAGTCGAGCATTGACTCAATGTCTTTGTATTGTAGGACATCAGCCATTGACAGGTTTTCTACAGTCATGCTGGAAAGAGGTGATTGGCTGTCAACCTGGGCCTTGGTCAAAAAGGTCATAGCGGCCTGGAAGGACTTTTCCATGGTGGGCATAGCAGGGAACAGCTTAGCGTTCCAGAGGCAGCACCCCACACCAGGTGGGAAGATCGCCTCTATCGCTTTGGTGATGTCGTTCCTGAATATGTCCTGAAAACTCTTGTTTAAGAAGGGGAGCTGTGCGGCTTGGCCTTGCGAGACAGATCCCTTGAGGTTGTCGCGAATGTTGAAGAAGATGGTGACGTACTGAGTGGTGTTCTCATGCAACGTGACTGAGGCAGTGTGAAAGAACATGGAAGGCGGGATGACCACATGGTCGCTGGGGTTGCTGGCCTGGATGACACAATTACTGATGATGCACCCTTCAGACAGCGTGCAAGGTGACTTAATGGTACAGTATTCCACCACACAGTCGCTGCTTGTGTCTGTGTGGCTGAGGATATAGCTGTTCATGATACAAGCCTTCCTGGGCTTTCCCTGGGATCCACTGGAGCTGCTTTCGGGTTGGACTGACCTGTTGAAGGTGTCCTTGCTGAGATCAAGCTCATTTGCCAGGCTCCAGTTATTGCAGTAGTGATGCAGGAGTTCCTGCGTCGTACCAATGTGGTAGAATTTAGAGTGTGGAAGCACCAGGACATGCAGTGGGGTACCTTGAAGAAGCCTGAAGACCTCCTGTCGCATGGACAATAGCTCATCAGTTTTAATGTGTACATTAGAAGTGTCATTGATGTAAGAACTGCTGCCACAATTTCCTAGTCCATGCAGGAAGTCTCCGTGGGAGTCTATTTCGCATGTGAGAGGGGATTTCTCCTCATAGAAATCAATGAGCTTCTTGGCGGTCTCCCAGTCCATGAAATAGCTGCTGTCGACCAGCACATAATCATCCACAATGCCAAGCGTTTCTCGACAAGACTGCCGAAGCAGTGCCCCCTTCTCTCGCAGGTTGTCGGCAGACCTTTTATGCAGGAACTCCTCACACTCCACTATGTGGATGTGAGACAGTTCCTTGTCCTCTGGCAGGAGGAATACACCGTGGGTCGTCCCAACTTCAATGGGTGCAGGATGCCCGAAGGCAGTGATTCCTGGCTTATCAAAGGACCACTCCACTCCGACCGTGCTGTCATAGAGGATGATGGTGTCTGCACAGGCCAGGAAGATGCCTCCGGACTCCATGTGTACAGGAAGATCGATGTACATGGCCAAAATCAGCTCCAGCATCTGGAAGATTGGCTTCCCACATGGCACTGCTGTGAAGATCTTACCCAACAGGCTGGCACTTGGCAGACGCTGGCTGAACCCACCGGCCGGAATGAAGAGGACTCTCTTCTTAAAAAGGGTCTGGTTGTAAATTGTCTGGAGCCATGACAACGCAGCCATCATTGAGCCTCCTGGACCTGCAGATACAGACAAATTGCAAAATCTAATGTGTTGCATGCTCTCCTTGACCTGGGCCAACACAAGTCAATACTGCTGATAAATGTATAGGGGCTATTATTTCACTGTTAGCTACTTCTATATTCTAGATGGTCATTATCCTCAGGAGCTCAGAGGAAGCTTACAGTCGACTCTAATCAAAATACATGTATATTTCTTCAAAATTTTGAAATCATGTTGTTGTAGCATCAGGGCGTGATAAACAAACTAACTTTGAGTTCTGAGGCAAGAAAAATCTCCTTGTTATGACAAGAATTTGTTATTTTGTCATGGTTTTGTTATGTAAAGTCACTTGTATACATCAAGGACTTTAAGAGAGTGACACAGCCAATAAGACTGGTGTATCTAATAAATTACTGAGATCAAGCAATCAAAGTGTAGCTTAATCACATTATGAAAGTGAATAAAAAATGTCACAGTATTAAAAAATAAAAAACTATTTCTAACAAAATGGCTGTGAGCCAGGAGCATGGGTCAAGGCCAATGTTAGTTTGCACACAGAACTTATAAAATCACACGCTCAAACTGGGCAGTATTGATATGTTGAATACTTACCATACCATAACATGCACTTTTTCTCAGGGTCAACGTACATCAGGTCTTCACTCTATCAACAACAATGACAACAAAAATTTAGGAGACTAAATGAGTTTGAGCGTGTTTATACAGAGAAGCAAAATACGCGCTCATGCCGGCTCATGCCGGCTCATGCCGGCTCATGCGAGAGGACCTCTCGAATTTTGCTCTGTATAAACACGGCATATGCCGGCATACACCGCCAAATGCAGGCTCATGCCCGCATACACCGCCAAATGCAGGCTCATGCGAGAGGTTCCGTCCGCCACCTTTTGAGGTGCTGATGCGAGAGGAGCCTCGCGTATTTTGCTGTGTGTTTATACAGACGACCGAAATTCGAGAGGTAACCGGAAAGCACGTATTTTAATATCTGTCATGATCGAACCACGTCTTCTCCTTCTTACTGAAAAACTGGATTTCAATTGATCATTTGGCCAGGTGGTTGTCAAGAGGAACGTTACAAGAATGACCTTCAGGCTTGGTGGTCCTGATGACTTTGCCGGTGCCATCTTGATTTTTTTCATTTTTTCCCATCATGCAATACACTGCACTGCGAACGTGACCTATGCTTGACCCCAAAATTCGAGAGGTCCAGTTCAGCTGAGGTCTGCTCGCATCGGCTCGCATCGGCTCGCATGAGCCGGTATTTTGACTTCTGAATAAACACGAGAAATAAGCGCTCATGCGGGAGGTAAAATACCGGCTCATGCGCGCCGATGCGAGAGGCTCCTGTATAAACACGCACATAGATTGAAAAGAAAAGAAGGAAAAATTATGTTCGCATGTGACAAGTTTTACCGATTTTGCAGTCGCCTGGATCTTTCAGGACATGGTACTTGATACCGAGGGGTAGCTGCTGTCGTGCCAACTTTTGCTTGAGTTGCAGGTTGTAAGCGGTCAGCTGGTCAGCATCAGCTGCTGTGATGACCACGATGTCCCAGTAGGGAAAATTGATTATCTGCTTTCCTACATAGTAGACACAGGAAAAACAAACAGAACAAGGTTAGAACAGAAAAATTGAATTTCCTGGGTAAACTTTAGTGACCTTAGTCAATTAAACCCTTTACCATGAGAAAAGAAAATCGATCAGAGCATCTACATTACACACACAACTGCAGCATATCTGGGCCAGTTACAGCATACCACAAAAAATCTTATAAAATCTTTTGTTCCTAAATCAAGATACATGCATTGATTTGGGATGGTTGCACAATGCCCGCACGTGCCCCCCCCCCCCCCCCCCCCAATTTTTTTCTTTTTATTTCGTTTTATGCCCAGTGCACCCCCCTCTCTGGATCCGCCACTGGTTTGGAGGATTGTGTTTGAACCCCCAAGCAGGCAGAAAAACTGTGTGCGAGTGTGAAACGTGTGTGTGTGAGGTGGGGGGGGGGGGGTGCACAGGTGGGGGTGGGGGGAACCCTGGCCCAGGGGTGGAAATGGGGAGAAGAAATGAACCAGTCATCATTTCAGCTTGCCTTGATGTGACCGATGTCAGTGTCGTGATGAGGTAAGTTCACTTCATACTACATAGATAAGCTTCATTTGATGCTGAATATGAATGAACGAAATGATAGAGCTAGTAGAGTTAAGCAAGACGTCTGAGCTGCCAAAAGGGGCGTATGTACAGCAATCAAGCATCCAGTGCAGTGACACTCAATCTCTAGTACATGTAGTTGTTTGTCACGATTGTTTGGTCGTATGGTTCATACGATTAGTTAACCTTGCTTGCCAATTTGTATATCACTGTATATATGTTTAGTATAGACTATTTTATATACATCATTAATGACATTATAATATATCACAAACATGTATTCTTTGATACTATTATTTGTAATGACCATATCTTGTATTTATGTGTTGGACTCTCATATCCCGGAATGGGGTCGGAAGAGTCGAATAAAATCTAAAATCTAAATCTAAAATCTAATCAATACAACGTATTACACGGCACATCAAAAGTGCCCAAGAGCGAGCACTTTACAACCAAGCGACATGAGAACGAGGTAATGTACGTGTCGTGTACTGTATTAGACAGTATTCCCACCTATGCGTACATAATGTAAATGTGCGGGTGGCGCCTACACCCAGCCGTGCGAAGGCTGATCGCCGTTCTTACGTGTGTTGTGAATGTGTACAGCGGTAATGCGATTGCGAGTGACGAAATGACCCGCGCAGATCCATCATGTAACAGGGTATAGCCACAAAATCACGTCTTCGTAACACTTACCTCTGATAGCTTCAAATTTCTTGATTTTCGCCTCCGTCGCCTTTTTGATGAGCTGCTCGATAGCCGCCCGTTTTTGTGCCATTTTGACATTTAAGTGGGTAACAACACGTGCCACAGGCTTTCTTTTTCTTCCAGATACTGGTAGCCGTTTCATTCACAAAGATTCTATGTGGTCGTCGTCCAGTCTTCGGGTAGTCGTGCGTGCATGCACATAGTGCAGCAGTGTTATCCGGCATATCCGGCATCTCGCTGCGGAATGATGCTTGGGAACACGCACCCCACAGACAAAAAGGAGCCCAAACACTTCGAAAAAACTACCCACTGATCTACTGCGTTTCTTTCTCCTGTTTACACAGATCTATGTGTTCTCTAAGACAAACACAAAATAATACAGCCATAATAAAGCAGATAACAAGTATTGTAAGATTCCCAAGAACAAAGCACTTTATTTTTTGGGGTTAGAACATTGCATATTGTAACTGGGTGGGGCAAGTGGTTAGATCATGTATTGCTACTGATGCACAATTCAATTCAATTCAATTTTTATTTCACTTTTCAACAAGAACGTATAGACATCACTTTCTTTTTGGTAACAGAAGATAAGGTGCGTAAAACTATGTAGAAGGAAAAGAATGTACAATGATTGTAGCACCTTACGATAATTATACATTATCATAAATCTCAAGTGATTAGATGTAAGTATACAATATGCAAAATTCGAAATATGGAGGGACCCACTAAACATACAAAGCTTGTAGGATGTGGGCCCCTCACAAGAAAAACATCAGTTGAAAGCAAGGAAAGAATCTGGAAGCCCACTAGAAAGACAGATCAACAAAAACAGTCACATATACACACGAATAAACATGAAATAGGACTGAAATAGGAGTAACAGTACAACAGAGAGTTGATGAGACGAGACAAAATGAGACAAAACTAACATAACAGTAAGAGGACAGAACAGAACAGACAAAAACGTTCAGCAGAGACAACGATCTCGTCAGAAGTATGGAGAGAGAGAGAGAGAGAGAGAGAGAGAGAGAGAAGTGACGCGAGAAAGAACAAGGTAATAGAGATATAATCGCGGAAATATCCTAGCCTTTTATGAGTATGATATAGGAGCTAGGATACGTAGCAATCAATAGGTGATAACGTAGGTTCTTAGATACGGGGTTATAGCAGCTGGTTAGTTCTATTCAGTAGAATTATAAGATTGCAATAATGAAAAAAAAAATCAGTTTCCTTTTGATATAAAGGGGGCCTTTTTTATATCGGGAAACAAGGAATTCTAAGAACTTGGGCCAGTGTAAACAAAGTGTTCTTGGCTGAAATCGTACGAAGAAGAGGTAAACGACATTCATTAGAACGTCGAGTTGGATATTCATGAAATGACTGATTTTTTAGGAACATGGAATGGAAATACATCAGGAAGAGAGTTATTGTAATACAAATACATAAATTGTCCTCAATTGAATAGAAACAAATCCCTAATTTGTAACAGCTTATAGAAGCAAACAATACATCTACTCCACGAACGTATGGGAGAATAACAAATGACGCGGAGAGCTTTCTTTTGCGAAAGGAAGACTGTATCCATAAATAATAATGATAATGATAATAATAATAATAATAATAATAATAATGATAATGATAATAATAATAATGATAATAATAACGATAATGAGGATAATAATATTGATAATAATAATAATAATAATAATAATAATAATAATGATAATAATAATAATGATAATAATAACGATGATGAGGATTATAATAATATTGATAATAATAATAATAATGATTATGATAATAATGATGATAGCAATAGTAATAATAATAATAAATATAGGGGGGGGGGCTCCCCCCCCCCCCCCCCCCCCCCCCCCCCCCCGTTGCGCCGGGGCCCTGTTGTCGCAAGTTGAATTTTATTTTTCAGAGACGTAATAGGAACAGTGTATGGCTTCTTACTTATGCTTTAGTACAATCATTTCGACTGTAAAGTGACAATGCCCGGGCCTGCAACTTGAGTCTAGGTGGGACTATGGGCAAATAATATATAGGAGGAGGAGAAGAAGAAGAAGCCCAGAAAAAGGAGAACAAGATGAACATGATGAAGAAGATCCTGCGGGATTGAGGGTGTCCCTAAGATAATATTTTCCCGAAGCTTTCAAAATAATGATAATAAAAATAATGATAATGATGATGATAGTAATAATAATATTTATAATAATTATAACAATGATAATAATGATAACAGTACTATAATATATCAATTTTCAATTTAATACTAGTAATAATGATAATGATAATGATAATAACAATAGTAATAATAATAATAATAATTATAATAATAATAGTGGCTACTTGTAATAGCGTGCAGGTCTACCCGAGGCTTTCGATGCTCATAGCGCTTCAAAAAATGAAAAGTTATAGATATCATAAAATCACATGTTTAAACATGACAACAGAGAAGAAAAATATAGTAAACAAAAAAAAACCCCAAAAGTTACTGGTCAGCTTTTAGGTAGTCAATTTTGTTTTCAAGCATGGTTCAAATTCCACTATAAATCTATGTTAGTCAGTGTGTGTGTGAATACTTCCACAAAATTATGGGTGATTTTATGGGGGGAGGGGGTAAGGATATCTAAAGAGAAAACGAACATGCAAGTCGAGGAAGACGAGAAGGGGAATAGCCCAATATGGCGGGTAAATCGCCAACGTTTAACACAGCACGTTCATGTTGGTACAAAACTGGCTTGGCCCGTGCGCGACAAGTCGATAATTATCTAGTCGTTATGATCTGTGTTTACATAATGGTCGTTAGTACGCATGCACGAGGAAACACGCCCTCGACACGCCTCTTTTTAATCAAATACGAGTACATTTGCTTGCATGTACTGGAAATATCTCGTACAATCGACTGCAGTCTACATTGTGTGCCCAATCACTTTGTCGTAACAAAGCTACCGAAGTAAATGGCAGAAAATCATGAAAAATAGGGAATACTATATAACATAATAAGCAAGGGCCGCGAAAACCGGAGATGTACAGCCCCCACACTTTTGGCTCTTCAAATAAGAAAAAGAAGGAATTTTGAAAAAGATTATAGTATATATCAATGTTAAGATGCGTGGCCTGTATAAATTTGGCAAGAATCCATTACTAGTACCAGTAGCTGTGGCTGAAGAGGGTGACCTTGCTCTGCCGAAATACATATCATTAATATTATTTTGAACAAACAAACAAACACTAAACAAACAAGCAAGCCTAGGGATTATGAAATTATATCTTGTGACGTAGATTTTGGTTGGAGACAGTAATTCTGCATTTAAACGTTTATACGCTTACACCTTCAAAGTGGGGTTTTAGTAAGAAAATACAAGGAAAAAAACACCCTCTCAGATTTTAGGACTGAAGTGAAACCAGTTGGTACAAAAAGAAAGATTCTGGATCCTTTAAGTTCTGTAAACACAATTTTTTCCTTTTTTTTTCAACTTTTTAAAGGACAAGTTCACCTTCATAAACATAAGGATTGAGAGAATGTAGCAATATTAGTAGAACACATCATTGAAAGTTTGAGGAAAATCAGACAATCCGTTCAAAAGTTATGAATTTTTGAAGTTTTTGTGCAGTACCCGCTGGATGAGAAGACTACTGCAGTGTATGAATAACTTAGATGTCACATGCGTACAACAATATAAGGAAAATATAAAGAGAATTTCACAAAATTCCATCTTTTGAAAAAAGTACAAATTCCCCTGACTCGTTACCGATAAATGTTATGGGTAATATTATTCCCCCTGCCTTTAGAAAGAGGCAAGTCAATTGCTCTTTTATTATGCTTAAAAAGTGAAAATATGTTGAATTTTCTTTTATATTTTCTTTATACTGTTGTACGCATATGACTCACAAGCTGTAGTAGTCTCCTCATCCAGCGGTTCCAACACAAAAATTTAAAAAATTCATAACTTTTGCATCGATTGTCCAATTTTCCTCAAACTTTCACTGATGTGTTCTACTAATATTGTTGCATTTTCTCAATCCTTATGTTTATGAAGGTGAACTTGTCCTTTAAGCCTATCGCTCGCATGTTTGCAGTTGAAACAATCTAAAGAGTGGCTTTTCTCTTAAGATGACAAAGAAAAAAAACACTTGACAAAAGAAGTATTCTAAATAGAAGCAGTGAAAAGGAAAACGGATATTATCAGCGAAAACGGGCAATTTACAAGAAAGTAATAGGATTTGCGGGCATTAATTCTCTCGACATGCGCCTTTAATATCATGTTATTTTGTTTTGCTTTATTTTATTCTTTATTTTCTCGTTTTTCTTTAAACCAGAGTCAATAATCCCATAGCTCCCGACGTAAGGTGACATTTTATGTTCGAAGGAAAACATGGCATGCGACAAAAGTTAACGCGAAACCAGGATACGGACATTATACACTCTTAGATCTCTCCCAAGTGCGCTCAAGTCTTGTAAAAACATTAATTGTGCGTTATGAAAATTTGTGTGTGTGTGTGTGTTTGTTTGTTTGTTTGTTTGTTTGTTTGTTTTTTCTGGCATACTACATCGAGAGCGGGAAAATAATTTTTGTTAAAGGAATGATAGTATTGGTGGGGTTAAGAATTGGGCTTTTAACTTTTTGCAAGATTTCAAGAAAGCACATATGAAATCATACAGATCATACCATTCTAAGAGGAATTCAAAGTTTATTTGATGAAAATCGGTTTTGGAATGGCTGAGACAGCCTAAAACAAAGAAAAACAGAGCGATCGTAATAAAAGGTGAGTCCCATCTTCAATATTTAGGATTGCTCTGTTTTGGTTAGTTCAGCCATTTCAAAACCAATTTTCATCAAATAGACGTTGAATTCCTCTTGGAATTACATGTTCTTTCATATTTTATAAAGAGGTTTCTCAGTATCTCACTAAAAACGTTAGAACCTGAAATTAGGTCTCAACCAAAACTATACGATCCCTTTAAGTTAATGGTGATCCCTTTAAGTTAATGGTAGTCAGAATGGAATGGTGGCGCTCTTGCTGATGCGCCGAAACGACAAGATTTAGCTTACTGTTATCTCGGAGCGCATGAAAACACCTGTCGGCCGCGTTTTTCTCATTTTTATGCACCTTTCGTCATGACCATAAATGACGGTAACAGAAAGGCTATTGAAGTTGACATATCGAGAACCTATCATAATTGATATTCACAAACTTAGATTGAAAGGGTAGAAATATGAACGAAAAATCATTGATACTATTATTTGTAAAAATTATTGATATTGCTATTTTGAACTTAACCTTATGTAAAGACTCATATGACCAGGGATAACAGAAAATTACTTTTACGAGCTGTTCTAAAGTCTTGTTTTATTCTTTATGTTCTTTATCATTTCTTTATACTCGTTATATCTAGCTGGTCTTTTACTTGCTCCGATCGAATTAATGATCTAGTAATAATGAGGATGATGATGATATGTATCGTAATACTACTACTTCTACTACTACTACTACTACTACTGACATACTCTCTAAAAAGAGTGAATACAAAAAAGAGTGAATTTAGAGTGAAATTGGAGTGAATTTTGAGTGAAAATGTTCATTTTTACTCATTTTGGAGTGACCTAATACTCCATCTTCGATAACGACTGAAAATGAATGAGGAAGTTACAGCAGAAATTCACTTTTTTGTATTCACTCTTTTTAGAGTGAAAATTTTCACTCGATTTTTTTAGAGAGAATACTACTACTAATAATAATAATAATAACGAATGAAAATAATGAGGAAGAAGTAGTTTGTCAAGAATTAAAAAAAAAAAGTCACCGATGGGCAAGAACTATTGACACATTCCTGAATTCTGAATATTAATATTTTTTTGTGTTCCCATTTGAATGTTTATGTTGAAGAAACAGATCAGTAAATTTAAGATTTCTTCTGCTATACCTTTTGTCATGACCCTTTACTTTTAATCCGAAAGAAGAGATTAGATCTAAATTGCGAAGAGACTTGAAAGGCAAGAAATATGATAAATAGAATATTTCATGCAATGTTGTTATCGTCTTTCAAAATATTTTATACTTTCCTCTATAGTCCTGACAAAATTTAGACAGCTGTAACTTTCTTATTCTCGCGCCATTCTTTACACTGTATTGTTATCTTTTAAAATGATACGATAAAACTTTCAAAATAATGTTTAGCTTAAAATGTAGCTTGGAAATGAGGAGTGTGGTAACCTAAAACGTGTAAAATAATTTGATAAGACTTTCAAAATAATGTTTAGCTTAAAATATAGCTTGGTAATGAGGAGTGTGGTAAACTAAAACATGAGCTGCAGCCCAGCAAATCTTTGAGATATATCAGACTACATAAGCTATTCCAGTATCGTGACAATTACTAGAGTACTCGATTACTAAAATGGCATAATCGTTTCGATGGGTTTAAATAGGCCTTATGTCTAAAACACCCTCGCAGTCAGGTGTATTTATACATGTACAAATCGCACAATTTCCATCCATTGTTTCTTATATTATTTTAATTCGACCCTCTCTCCTCATAGCGAAAAGAAACAGAATAGACATTCCATCAATCATTCAAAGAAACAAACAAACAAACAAACGGAAACTATTTATCATAAAGTCATCCATAAGAGCAAAGCGAATCAATAAAGTAAAAGCTTGAAAAAAAAGGTGATGCTGAGCAAGAGCTAATATAATCACGTGACCAAGATCTTGAGAAGAATACAATCGCGTAATCATTCTGTAAGTCTTCGTTGTTGTTGTTGTTTTTTTTGTTTGTGATGTTTGAGTATTCCGGAGTGTCATGACTTTGGATTGATCGTTATCCCCCTTGACATTATCCAGAATATAATGACTGCTAGCAAATGTGTGAATACCAGCAGTGGTCATGGTGGTAGTGTAGTACATGTAGTTATAAATGCAGAATCATCAGTCGCATTCACACACGTGAATTAATTTTTTTTGCATGGCGATGCAAAGTTAAGTTTATTTCCCACCAACTTTCACACACGCTGCACAGGACAAATTTATCGTGATGTTTCGGAACGAAGTGTGCGTGACCCAGGGCATCCGAGTGTGCCGGCCTATAATGTGGCGCGTTACATTGTGGAACTAAAACTCTAATTTCTCTTCGCGTACCGTTCACACACATCTCTTATAGGGCACATCACAGCAAAGAGACAAAATCAAGAGGGGATCGATTTTTGCAATCGCGATGTGGATCACGATATATACCGGTATTTGTGTGTGTTCTGCCAGTGTGTGTGTGTGTGTGTGTGTGTGTGTGTGTGTGTGTGTGTGTGTGTGTGTGTGTGTGTGTGTGTGTGTTTTGTGTGTGTGTGTGTGTGTGTGTGTGTGTGTGTGTGCGTGTGTATACGTGTGAACACGAATTTCATGGTTTTTATCATTTTTTTTTTTTGGGGGGGGGGCATCGTGATGCAAAACTCGAGTTTGAAAAAAGCGTCACTTCGGGTGTGTGTGAACGGCACTATAATGTTGCAGTCGTTGTCATTGTCGCCGCCATCGCTGTGATAGTGGTGGTAATACCAGTAGTAGAGGGCTGATGATCGTTATTTCGAAGGTTCGTTAATCCGATACACACGAATTTCTTATGTACCTGGAGATTCGGTAATCTGACAATTAAAAGGGGTTCGTTATTCTGAACATTCATGTGGCGTTATAAGCCAGTTCGGAGTTCCACATTACGCATGAGCAGAAAAAAACAACAAGCATGTTCAAATCACTGGGATAAGTGCATCTGCGACGTAATGGTTATTCATGTAATCCTCATAAATGCTGCTTGCCAGCATATCTACCTGACAGCAAACGTGGTATTTTGCAATATCAATAGAAGTAGATTGTTAAAACATTCAATACAAAGTAATGAAATAAATGCTTTCCCAAGTGTTAATTTACAGATCATACTGGTCATCTGGTCTACGCACATTCATTCTTTGTTTGAACAGGATTGATGAATCCCATGAATTCTTACGTAAAACTTATGCATTGTGTCGCTCTGAAAACGAGTGAAGTGCCCATAACCGACTGAGAAAAAACAAAACAAAACAAAGAAAGGCCATTCGTACCAATGTGTCTATGAGCTAACTCCGAACTGGCTTATTCCGAAGGTTCGTATTCCAATGGTCGAAGGAAGGTTCGTAATTCCAAAAAAGAAACAAGATTCGTTATTCCGTTAGATGAATATTCTGTTTATGTTTCGTTGTTCTTAAGGTTCGTTAATCCGAAAATACAAAGATTGTGCGTGCTATTTTTTTTTTTTTATTAAACGAATCTTTGGAAAAATTAACCTCTTTTCATTTCCGGATAACGTACTTTCGGAATCACAACCTTATTTCATTTTCGGAGTAACGAACCTTTCGAATAACGAACTGTAACCGTACTACCGTTAGTCTTATAGAAGTGATATAGACTGGAGATATAATGGCATCATAATTAGCATCATATAGATTGTGGTGTGATAAAGTTGCTATACAATATACTGTTGTTGTTGTTTTTTATTTTCATATCACTCTTCCTTCTCTTTTGTGATACATTTGGTGGACGCACATTGGACCAAAGTTATACACACCCATATGAATTCGTCCAGTTGAGTCATAATTGTTTGCTGTTGTTGTTGTTGTTTTTTTTTCATTCCTTTTATACACCTGCTCAGGGTAAGTTTATCAAATATATTGTCATATCTTGTCAACGCAGTCACGGGTTAACAGGTAAGGACAATCAGTAATTTGGGGAAAAAAAAGAAAAAAAGAATAGAAAAGACAAGTGTATAGTGCCGCGGACAAAGGCAGTATATGAACAGCGATTATATTCAAATTTTGTATTGTCAGACATGACACCTTTGAACATCCAAGAGGACATCGAATTGTTGAATGCGAGAGCTGTTGATTCAGAAATCATCTGCACGATCGATCACTTCTAAAGAACTGGGCTTGAAGGTTGATGAGAAAGTGCTTTTTACTCTTTTTTGCTTCGTTTTGCTTTGTTTTCAGGAGATTGTTTAAAAAGTTCATACTTCCACCTGGAAACAAAACAAACTGTAACCATGGTAACGGCACTACTTCCGTCATGACCCCATTTAAGTCAGATAGGTCTTTGAAAAATATCAAGATTCGCATTTGTCATCTGAGAGGAAATACTCGTGCCAACAGTTATTTTACCATCCTTCCATTGTTTCTGTCTTTCCTGTCGTTAATGGTTTTCTCTCTTGTTTTTCCCGCAACGCGTCAGTGTGGGAAGGTGTGCATAAAATACCTTATCTGTGGTTTCATTGCACTAGTTCCTTATCATTTCTGGGGGGAAAATAGCTTGAGTGGCAAATTTTACGGAATCGTAGAGAAAGAAAAGAAAAAACACGAAGAATTATTTCCTAGGTGATTATGAATACTGCAAAGCGCATCATCTCATGCCCTCATGCCCTTTGAGCACTCAGACTGAGTGGAAAAGGGCATTATAATTACCCCTATTATTATTTATTACTACATGTATTTTAACCTTCCCATTACGTTTCGCAGTGTTTTCAAACAACCATTCGTGTTCATACATCTCTCCTTTGTCTATTGAGGTGTCGTGAATACATTTATACTATGGCCACTTCTAAGAAAATGTTATTGAACATTCTTGCACACTCGTTATCGCTTGGAAACATTGCGCAGAGCATTTTGTTATCTGGATATCTTGTCTTGTCACCATTTCGATTCCAAAGACTAAAAACAATAAAAACACCAATTAATGATTATGACAGTCACTATATCATATAGCTGCGCATCTGATGCCTGGAAATGACTGTGATAATTGCAATTTGTTTTGCGCCTGTTCGAAGATCGATTGCACACGATTTCCAAGAAGCGGATTTCATATACGACGGTCATTAGAGATCGTGCTGGTATTCTCTTAGGCGATAACGTGATATCATTATAGAATCCAGGAATTAATAATCTGCATTCCGTCTTCATGAGGCTTTAGCTGGTTGCTTGCTTCTCCAATTTTCTCGTTCTAGGAAGCGGCAACTATATAAAATTTGATTGAACGATTTTAAGACAGAGATAGACTGTCGAGAAGATATTGGGAGAGAGAGAGAGGAAGAAAGAGAGAGATGGAAGGGGAGAGGGAGAGAGATATGAACTACCTGTCTTTGTCATGGTTTGTCATCTACTTGGTTTTATGGAATCATCGTGAGGATAATAGGTATAGTTAGATCGTAAGAAAGGTATGAAAAAAAATTTCGGCAAAAAATGTTTATATCTCAGTGTATCATTAAATCGCTCTATAGTGATCACCTGTCTGTAGCGTTCACCTGCCTAATGCGACCACATTTTCGGTTCCCGCTAAACAACCCAAAAATATGCACAACGACAGCCAATCGGAGAGTGGCGGCAGATCGACTAGATAGCCTTTTTTTTTTTTTTTGGGGGGGGGGGGGGGGGCGTGGCATCAAATGCAGCTTACACTCCCCCATAGATTTAATACACAGGCCACCAGGTTCCCGTATGGAACGGGTAAAGTTCTGCCACAAATTACTTTTAGGTGTATGCATTATGCAGTATCACGTTGTAGGCCTATACAAGTAATCATAATTAATTATTGTAGGACACTGAAAATATCTATCACAATGGCTGCCACATCGAACCTGTCTACAACGACCACATGTTTCCTTTTGGCTGGCATTGTAGACAGCTTTGACAGTGTGGGCTCCTGTATAACAAATATAATGAATCATTGGTCAGTTGATTTGTACTCCACGTGACCTTTAGGTATTTTACACTTCTAAGGTGCAGCAACACAATTCAGCCAGACCGCTGCTTTGGTTTTGCCGGACGCCCAGGGCCCAGGGCTGTGTCACGATGAACTTGACCTTGAGACAGGTGAAGCCGTGACAGACAAAACTCAGGAAGGTTTTGAAGGAGGAAGAGAGCAAGAAAGAGACAGAAGATAAAAGATAGATACTTGGTTTATACTGCTAATGTAACTAACATGAACGTTGGGGTTCCTTCCTGCGTGGATACATCTGTTTACGTACGGATGTCTCAACCACTTTAACCAACTTGCAATGCCATTAGGACCGACCAGAAACTGTGGGAATTTGGTCTCTGTTCTGTCAACAAGGCCGAAGTGGCAAGAAAGTACAAGGACACCTCGATTTCTCAATCTCGTTTAACTACCCCAATAACAATAACTACAAGTATCGACAATTGCAAAAATGAAAAAAAAAGAGAAAAAGATTGATTATCGACTAAGTAGGAAGGGTTCAAGGTGATATCTTTCTCACAGAAAACTTTTCATGGATCGATGATTTAAGTTTACGAGATGCCGCATAATATGGGTCACCATCGAACTGAAGGTAGGTGATATACGTGCAAGTCATGTATATAAATTTTAGATACAGAAAAGCGTATGATTTTCATGATGATAATATTCATCATGAAATAGATTTATACATGGGTACTTGGCACTACAGTAATAATGAAAATGTATGCACATGCCCATTTGGGCGATCAGCATTAGCACTGTGGAAGATACCCTGGTCAAGTAAAACAACGTTATCAAAACATACATACATAAAATAAAAATGAATCAATAATATTAATGCATGAATGAGAAAATAAAGGAATTGATTGATAGATCATCATTTTTTCCTAAGACGCATACCACACTTGCTCATTTAGAAAAGATGTGCTCTTGCAAGATGTGCGTTTGCAAAGAAGGATTTACGAAGAAAATTGCTCATTTAAATGAAAGAAAGATATTATTCAGAGGGGTGAAGGTTCAGGTGTGAGTTTTATTTGTCTCCCTCTACAAATTAAATTTTTTAAGATCCGACATGTTAGTTAATTTACAGATCAGCAGTTTCAATCTTAACAAATTTAATTTGTAGAGGGAGACCAAATTGCTCACATTAGTTTGTGTGTGTTTTTAGTTTGTTTGTTTGTATGTTTGTTTGTTTTTTCGTCGAAATACTGGCAGTACATCTTCAGTGGGATATAAATCATACTTAGCGGACATTGTCACCAAAAGATTGCACCGAGTTCAGACAGCCTGTTGTCTTACAATGTATCTGAAAGACAATGCGTTCTTGTCGCCATTTTTTCTTCTTTTCTCCTCTCGATATTGATATACTCGATATTAAAATTTCGAAAATTTAATAACTGCTGATATCCCATGGTGGACATTTTTGAAAGCTCGATTTGCTGAAGGCGGCATTTCCCCCTGCGACAAAAATAACCAGTCACCTAAATTTATTGATGATAAGCTAGTGGAGATAGCTAGTGGAGAGCAATGACGGTCGAGTTCATACACAGGTAAGTATAGATACAATATATGGGTTTATGATTGCGTCATTGATAAACAAGGAAAGATAAAGGATTGAGTGAATATGGACGACAAACTTTAATCGAGATTATACCAAGGAGGTGCAGTACTAGGCTCTTTTCCCACCTCCCTGCTATGGCACATGCTATGCCTTGTGATGCAAACTTTTGGTGCAATAGCGACATCTTGAGTTACTTGACGAAGAGCTCTCTGGGAGAGCGGGAAAAAACTCGCTTTTCGGTCAAATTTCTGTTTTGTTTTGTTTTTTTCCTCAGACAACTTTTGCCAGAAAAAAAAAAGACCACTTAATTTTTGTTTCATATTTCATTTTGTATGAAACTTGCTTTGGGGCAGTTTTTTTTTGTGTGTGTATGATTGTCATTATCATTTCCAAGATATATTGCAGCACCGTGACAATGATCAACAGGAAAACCCCTTGGAATTCACTTACTTTCACGTCCACGCCAGGTTTGCAAATATATATATATATATATATATATATATATATATATATATATATATATATATACATATATATATATTCAGATTTATCTATCAATGTAGTCAACCTGTATACCTTCAGTACTTGAGGAATTTTTGCTGCTGCCGTGTTTGGCAAGCACTGAGACAGCTTTTTTGATTGTCAGAAATACATTTGTTTTCTGTTAAAGAAATGATTAAGAATATAATTATTTTGGTAAAATGGTATATTTGGTGTGGGGGTCATTCCGTTAGTCCCTTTTTGGACTACCCATTTGTTCGTTTGTTTGGACTGTCATTTAGAGGTAAGTGGTTATGGCTTAGTCCGGGTTTGTTTGTTTGTTTGTTTGTTTGTTTGTTTTTTCCCCCATGACTGCAAATGACTTGTGCCAAAATTTAATCAAACATAGTACCGGTTGGAGTTATGGCTGAGCCATTCATTGACATACTACTGATTTGTGGCAAGTCAGGGGTCAACGATCATAAGGTCAAAGGTCAAGGTCAAATTCATTACCCTGGAATCACGAAAGGATTTGGGAAGACTTAGGAAAAGGGTCCCGCGTTGAAAGACAAGAATTCCTTGCGTTGATGTCATGGGTAAGCATCAATAAATTGGTATTGATAACCTTTCCTGCTTATGCGCTAAACATAACGCCATACTGAACTTCTGTCGTTTGATTTTAAAAAGCTTGCCGCAAATCATGCAAGACCATTTCAGGTGAAATTCGATCAGCGTCGCGTGCTGAGGCGTTGAATGTTGAATGTTGCGACATATCTAGTTTGTTAATCGGTTTAAATGAGGTCCTGTACATGCAAGTGATGCTTGAGACATGTACTTCTTTGGGTACGGAATGTTGTTCCTACAGGTTAACCTGAAAGGTTAGTTGTGGGAAGGTAGCATCCTCTGTCTTTCTTATCTTGTGGCCACGGTAATGACATTCCAGACCCAGTGTTGTTTGGACTGTAAACCTGTGCTGAATGTTTTCACAATTCTTGCGAACTTTCCAAAGGCATAGCGGTAATGCTCCTACCTGGGATGTTATGAGGGAATGTGTTCACAATAGGAGCGCAAATGGCCCTTCACAGAAGTGATGGTTAGAATGAAAAAGAAAGAAAGAAAGAAGAAGAAGAAAGGATTAGAGGGAAGAAGAAGGAGAAGACTACTAAGAATAAGGGAAAGGGAAGGGAAAGAATAAGAGAAAAAAAAGAGAAGAATATTGCTGGTAGGTTTCTTAGAAGTATGTTGAATATGAGGAAAAGGAGGGATGTTGATTTAAAATCCATGTACTGTACTTGGAAACTATTCAAATCGTTTTCTTTCGTTGTTGGAAAGGGCAACAACTCACATTGCCTGTGTCATGGACTGATATCTTGGGATAGAAATGTGGACTAATAGCCCGATTTGGGTGTCGTGTCAGGAGCGAATGCTGTTGTTGAGTTGTAGCTTTTGGTGGAGAACGGAGGCGGGCGTCTGTTGAGATGAGTGTATATCATTATGAAACGAGATGAAATGAAAATAGACCGCCGTCCAAAACTGCGAAATATACCGCGACGGCTGAGATTGAGAGATCACGACGAGAGAGAGAAAATGAGGGGGAGAGAGTAAAGCGAGAGTTGTAGAGGGTAGGGGATTGAGTGATGATTTACGACAAATGGCCAGGGGATTGGAAGGATTTGTGGGCTCGATTTAATGCGTTTGCACTCTTGGCTAAACAGGCTGCAGGGTTACGCGTAAGGAAACACCTGAAAATACAACGTGTAAAAAAAACTATGACCATTTTCCCTCCTCTTCGTTAAGTCGGATAAGTAGATAATCGTACATGGAATTGACAGCATGATATAAAGGTCTTATTTCTGACATAATTGCGACGTTGAAGGAAAGTAGTTCTAGAATGAACCAGACCGAAAATATCGCAACAGAGATAGAAAATGTAGTATGAATTAAATTTTGTTCCTTTGTTATGAAAAAAGATAAATCATTAGAACATCAACTGTAAACTGAACTACTCCGCTTTGTATTTACGTTTATTTTAAATCCCAATTTTGCTTCATGAAGCGAGCATTGTCTGTAAGACGTCATAATCAGAACTCGATCCCAGGCCCTTGACTCACGATGTACTAAGTATTTGGTGAATGATAGGTGTTTTTAACGTTCCTCGTAGACACAACACACTTTCAATCCTTCTCTTATACTGTTTTTTTCTCTCTCTATCATTCTCCAGGGCCATTTATCTTATTATCTTTCCTTTTTGGGAGTCTCTTTGTATCAAAAAAATGTTATCGACAGATGTATTCGACGTCAGCTTACAGCCGGCTAAGCCGCGGATTACATCAATGCAAATAGAAGCACGCAAAACGAGACTGCGCTGACTGGTATCCATTTCGCATCGCTCAGTAGAGGAATGTCATGAAGAACAGCCCAGTGAAAAGTACATGCAGCCTCCTTACATTCAACCAAGGCACCAAGCTTATACCATGGTTAAAAGTAGCGACGAAATGAGCTGTGAGGAGTTTTATTCTGCTGTTACGACCATCAAATGTTGCTGCTGGACCTTTGTCAAAAGTCGTCAAAAGCAGTAACTTCTGGTTCTAGACAGACCAATAGATGAATAATTTACATAATATAGATGGTGACACGACATTTGCTCCTGCGACAATTGCTCCGGTCTTATTTTCTCTAAGGACTTAGGGTTAGGGTTAGGGTTGTGATAGGGTTTTAGGTTTAGTTTGATGTGAGAATTAGGATTAGGGTTAGGGTTATGTTTATGGGTTGAATTTACGTTTGGCTTAGCATGCAGATATATCACGGGAGTAATTGTCGCAGGAGCAAATGTCATGGAACCAATATAGATATATTGGCTTGTTTGGGAGAGGAAGAGAGAGGGGGAGGAGGTGCTTGAGTTTAGATTTCGAAGTCAGGTGCTATAGTAGAAAGCTTTAGCAAAAAAATATAACTACCGTTTTTTATTTGTTTTTGTTTTTGTTTTTTACTTTGGCTCCTATTCTCACACCACTTCAACAGATGAAGCGAGTTCCTGATACAAAACCTGAAACCAGAAAAAGTGCAAAGCGTTGGAAAATTTCTGCCAGAAAAAACGATAAAGAAAAGAAAAATAGTATCCCCGACCTTCGCCCCACTTCCACAATACTGTCGAAAAAATAAGCTGACGTGTGTGGAGGTCAGTTTATTAATTACTCATCCGATACTTTTCCTCTAACCATCTCCTCCCGGTTTCCCGATGAAAGGGAAAAAGTCCCACTAACCCACATCTAGACATAATATATTCTGTGTGAGTACTTTCTATGAAAGCTATAGCTAGGCCCATTTATGTCACCATTGATTTATGATTACTATCAAACTTGCCCTAGTAAAAAGGACCTAGAACATGTTACGCACAAACTAGTAACCTATCACACAACATCGTGGAATTCTTGCACTTTCTCCTAGAACGCTTTCGTGCAATGACTTCATGACATGGATTGTGTTCTATCTCCATTTGAAAGGGGATCCCCCAAAGAATCATGCTTACTTGAGCTCATCACCTCCATTACTCTCCTGTCCTCATGCACTTTCCTACATCAAACACCTAGGTTAATATCATATTGTTATTGTATCTCATCCATATGAACTATATACTCTGTAATTCATTATACATTGTGAGTATTATACTTTACCTGTCTTTTGTTTATTTTTTTTTCATTTCAAGTCATTTTTTTCATTCTTTTTTTTTTCTTCAACAAAACATAGCAAGGTATAAATCAGGAATTACATCACAAGTATACATTCGACTTTGCAAAGGATATGATACAGATAAAGATATACACGCATACCGGCAAAAATACAAAGTTATGCTTCAGTTGCTTTAGTGTTTTGCAAACTGAAGAACAGACAGATCAGTAGAGAAAGAACAATGATGAAAGATGGAAATACTGTCAAATCATGTTTATCTACAGTCATTGTGTTTTATATATATATATATATATATGTATATATATATATATATATATATATATATACAATGTATATATATATATAATGATATGATGATATGTTTCTACATTTGTAAATATACTTATCTATCTATATGATTATGCGTACATACTGAGAAATGCTAAGAAGTGTCCTGTGTCATCCACTTTCACATGTCTCATAATCATGAGAGAAGATGAAATAACACAGTTATAACAATACACATATGCAAATCAATTGGAGTGTCACAATTGATATCAATCTCATAGACTTTCGGAGATAGAAGACAGATATACACACAGACAGAACGCCATACTGTCGTGTGTAAACAAATGCTACAAATTCCGAGCAGGCGATCCGCTGTTTCTCCTCGTTTCCCTCCATCATTTCGTTCCCTAGTCATCCGTGACAGCGCCTGGTTCCCGGGGAATCACGCATCTCTCCCGAGTCCCGATGACCGCGAGCGATAAGTTGAGCTTAGCAGATTAGGCGGATTGGGAGGGGGGGGGGGTACGTTTGTAAGACCCGAGAGAGAAGAATTCGCATGTCAATTACCATTTCATTTTCACAACTATCATGAGAACTCTGTTTGGGCCTTGATCAACCACAAGAGAGAGAGAGAAAAAAGTTTGTACTATAAGATATACTGAGAGAAAGTTTTAGATGGTCTCAATGATCGATAGTTAATCATGCAGAGAACGAGAGTTGTGTCATTTTAGATGATTGTATTCTTAATCTTAACCCATTCCTCGCTTCGTAATAGATGCTGAAGTGTTTGCTGGTTTTCATTTCTTCACTTCCGGATTGCGCAATTTAGGTATGTTGACAATTACTATCACACCAGCTTGAAGTAATATCATAGATGATACTAGCGGTACACAGACTATAACCAAAAGACATCTATAATCAGATAGAGAAATAGATACGTGAATGCACGGTATACGAAGAGGATTATATAAATATATATATCATTATATATATATGACTATAACAAAATATGTAGGTATAATTATGATATGTATATGATGATGATATATAAACATGAGAGAGAGAGAAAGAAAGATTGATAGAGAAATAGACAGAAAGATAAGTAGGCCTACATATTGATACATATACGTACTATGAGTATGTGTATTAAGATAAATAGATGAATATATAAATTATGTTAGCAACGTAAATCAGATAAGTTATGAGAATTTAAAGCGTTTTAAATGTCTGAGAATATTATGGACAATCATTTAAAAGATGCAGGAAACAAACGTTAAGCTCTCGCTGTAAATCATATTCTATTCCTCTCACATACTCTTATAATTTCCCATCTACCGCGCCGTTGCTGCTCACCGTCAGCAATTTTGCTGATGATAATAATACTCACGGGTGATAAGATCTTTCTTCTGAGATTAATTGCAAAAGACTCGGATGGCTTTAGTGAGCGCGCTCAGACCACGCAATGCGCGCGTCATATAATTGCACGCCTGTATATCACTTCCCCTCCCCCAAGAGATCGCTTTGCGAAAGCCCGTTCTCTGGCAGGGACACGTTTATCAGGGATGCCCGCTCTGATTATCACGTTGCTCATCGTGTAAAAATTTGCACTCGAAACAGATATTTCCTCTTTGTAATGCGATAAGTGAGACTTTCACCAACTGAACTGTGACGAAGAAGTGTGCCTCGTCGCAACCGACCCCTCTACCAACTTCTCTGGCTGTGAAGACTCGTGGTAGCTATTTTAAGCCCCCAAACCAGCAAGATGCTATTAGCGTCCAGCGGAAAATGATTCGGTGACCGTTCATTCAATTATTGATGCTCACTTTTGTTTTCGGCTTCTTTTTTTCTTTTCTTAAATAGACGATCTTGCGTCTACTCCAGAAATGAAATCATTTCTCGGATAAATTGTCTCTCGAATTATCGAAAGTGCTTACTGACAGATCATTGGAATTTCATCTTTCGATGCCACAGCAAAGCTCGATGTCAGCTAAAATCGCCGTAGAGAGCATATGCTGCGCTAATTCTCCGCGCAGTTCCCTTTGGAATTAAAGTAACCCTCTCTTCCCTTTCACCAAGTTTCTTCCCCATGAATCTATTTTTGTTTTGTTCTTTAGTTCACAAGCATTTTAGATGACCAGTCATCGAAACGACCATGTCCAGTGATTAGGAAGTTTATTCACGAAATCATCGCTTCTATTATGACATGAAACAACTTAGGGTGTCAGTAAAATGTTCTCCACCCACCCCAACCCCCACCCTCGAGCCCCTTTTCACGAAAAGAAAGGAAACTTGCTGATCATAACAAAGGAACATCTTTTAAGAATTAAACTGTGGGGTCCAAATCTTACCCCTTCCTTATCGCACCCCGAAATCATTTGGGCCGCTATACCTGAGCCACCTCATGCCCTGACGTTCCCCGAGGATTCGGGACCAGGATACCGGCGCGCACAAGACGCCCTCAACAGACCTGCCGTAGAACAATAAAACAACGGTTGCTACGGGATCTGACCCAATTATTGCGAGTCCACAAGCGGACGCCAACGGAGTCCCACGTCGAAAATGATCGCGGAAGCATTTTTCCGATACTCTTTCTCGAAGGTATTTCCCATATCCAATGTCTACCCTTTGTAAAAACAGAGCTCCTTTTGAATAAATCGCAGGTACAAAGCTTAACCGGCCATAACCTTACCCATCTGACAAAGGTCCACTTTCCTCCTTTGTTTTCCCTTTTTTCTTTTTCGATTCTAAAACATTTATGACTTCATATTTCCCTCTCTTCTCTCTCTTCACTCTCCCCCTCATCCCCCCCCCCCTCTCTCTCTCCTCTGTTTCGTCTGCTCTATCTCTCACTTTGCAACCCTCCTGACGATTGTTTAACTGCCAATCACTCATCGCCTTGGTGCGAGGAATAAAGAAAATATTTTTCCTTTGATTGCCATCGTAGGATGACGATTGAGTAATTAGATTTACGAGACGGATTTACAAATGGATATTTATTGTCATTTTGACACTGAAATTCTAAGCGCTGGAGAACTACTGAAGACAGACTTGCAGAGAAAGGGGGGGGGGATAAGCCTCATTCACATGCTGAAATTAATCCATGGATTAAGGATTTTGCAAAAATATTATGCTTGTCACACAATGGCTTCTTGTCTCTATCTTATATTCTATCATAATCATGCTTACCTTGTTGTGTGACTGTTAAAAGGTGCTTCTTCGTATGTGTCTGTTTGTTTGTTGGTTTGTTTGTTTTTCGGGGGGGGGGGGATAATTCAAACAGCACTTCAAGAAGTAAGTAAGCAACTTCGGGGAAAAAAGCGTTGACATTTCTCGTTCAACTCGACGACTTTGCAAAGAAGAGCAAAGAATTAATTCAAATATAATTAAAGGAGGCAGTAACAACTGAGGTAGTAACTATGAAAATAGCACAAAGGATAAAACAACAAACGAGCCAAATTCGCAGACCGTCATGTATATTACCTGATAGAGGCTGCCCCACCCTTATGGTTTTATTTTCTTGCCGGCATTATTCATGTGTAACTATATTCTAAAGATCAGGGTATGTCTGAATACAGGGAATCTCTTGCAAAATTGCCTATGAAATTGTCCGGTGTAATTTGTTTGTTTTTAACCACACCTTCTTACTTGGTGATCCCCATACGCTCACACATACGCTCACACTGAGTATTAAATAGTTGTGACCTATATGGTTTATTCCCTGAAAATAGCTCTTTAACAAATTTGTAGCAATTACAGCAAATCTTTAATAACTGTTACTGTTATTTGTAAACCACTTCACCTGGCCCTCAAGGCAGACTTGCATTGTTGTAATAATTCGCTTGTCAATAAACCTTCCAAAACCTCTAATATATAGGAGGAGGTACATTTTACATGGTTAGTGAACACTTTTGATAGTGAAACCCAAATCTAACGCTGCTTTCCAACTCCATTTCTCGGCCTACAAGTCAGATCCTTGATATTAGATGATGCTTCGATTTAATCCTTGTTTGATTTATTGCCTCATAGCGACGGCGTACTTCAACTTCCACGATGCACCTTAGCAACAAACAAACAAACTATCAAACAACAACCTTGTGGTCAGGAATAATATCTGAAATGTTGTCTGAAAGTTGGTTTTTGTTTTTGTTGTTGTTGTTGTTGTTTTGTTTTGTTTTGTTTCTTGTTTTTGCTCGATAATATCGCGTTCTCGCATTTCATGAACCCGCGCTTAAAAATACCAACAAGCAAACAAACCTAACAAGCAAACAAAACGAAGTCCCTGTTGATTTTGAGGGGAAAACTTGTCTAGCCTCCATGTGGGGTGAATTTCAAGAGGGAATTTACCCTCATCAATCGCAAATAACTATATGTAATTCTTTTCAATCTAAGATTCTCTCGTTCATACGAGATTCCTCACAATTTTAGCATGGTATGGCAATGTGATAGGGTTCGGAAATGTTGCCTCTATTTATAGGCGTCTTTCCAAACACAATTGCTAAATTTCGCTTGCTTGAACACGTCCAGGCAACATGTTGCATTAATGACCGGATCAACGCCAATTCTTAAAATTGAAAGCCCCCCCCCCCCCCCCCCCCCATCAAATACATAATATTACAGTAAGCACTGGGGCACAGGTAAGTGTAGGTATATCAGTCCCTAAACAAGGCAATTTCTCTCAAACGAAGAGCAACAAAAACAACAAGATTCGTCGCCGGGTGTCCATCTTATATTGGCATCACAAGTTATCGTCGTCGTGTCGGATTGATTCAAAGCATTCGTCGCATCTGACCTCCCTAGCCGGGTTTTCAATTAGATTTTATCCCTTGCAGAATAAGTGAAAGAGCAAAGTTCTATCGATTTTTCGTTTCCGGTATCGCTTTGGAGCTTGGATTAGAATTACATCTTCAACGGACGATATAATGCTGTAATACCATTACATCTTTCACTGTAATCTTCGTAAAAATTCATCCCAGCATGAGCCCTGTCATGCCTGTTTTGTAGGAAACATATCAGTTTAAAGGAAAACAAATACTCTCAGTCCGTAATTTATACATTCTTTCACCATGGTTTGAAAATTCTTTCTTTTTCATCCTCAAGTCAATGTTCTTTACGTTCTTTACGATTTTTGTTTAATTGTAATTTATTTTAAAGGCATTTACAAGCATAGTTTGTTCTAACATCATTATGACTTTAGCATAATGTCTAAAATGACAAATGAAAAGGCTTTACTGCTAGTGTTTATGTCAAAGTTTCCTGTTAATTTGTGATGCTGTCACGACTTAGGATAATCTGGTATTCTCGATTGAACGACGCCAACATCACAGAGCTGGGCAAGGCCGTCTAACTATATCCTGCTTCTATTTTAATGTTTCATTTGGTTCTATTACATTACATTACAATTCCTAGCTGTGATTTTAAATGTACTCCTGCAATCTTCAATAGTTATATTTTAACCATGTAAATGTTTTGACCTGCCATCCGTTTGGCATGAAACGATGGACCTGGGCCCCACTTCATAAAAGATGTTAGGATAGCAACTCTTGCTGGAATGGCAACTTCAAATAGTAACAGCCAATCGGGAAGCTGGATTCTTGTCATTACCATGACAATTGCCATCCTAGCAAGAATTGGCTATCCCAGCAAGAATTGCTATCATATCAATCAAACGGGGCCCAGGTATCTGTTAAAATATGCGTTATATATGTTTAGTTATCATTGTCTTGAACTTGAGTTAAATCACGATTACATAATTCTTTTATACCAAAATATAGTTATATATTCCTTCACCCTTCACTCTTGTCTGAATATTCATTTTCAAAATTTTGTCCACTAGCAAACTATGTAGTTCAATAGTAAATCGCAATACATTTCTTATCATGCTTTCTACTGCAATTACAATGACAATTGTGCTATTCTTAAATTGTGCACGATTTTACATCGTATCAAAATGTTCATGTAAACGTCTCCCACAAGGATCTTTGCTGAGGTCATAGAGGCACGGATCATCTCTAGGTCTCTTCGTACCCCGCTCACAATCTATTTTCTACCCATTGTGCGCTGAAATAAAAACCAGGTGCGCTGTCTCGCACCCTTGTCTCTTTGGAGCGCTTATCTACTGGCTATCTATTCCTTACATCAAATCAAATTTCCAAACAGTAAATGTCATCAGAATCACACTCACAAATCCAAAAGAGTGCTGATACGTGATTTTCAGATTTTCAGATTTTCATTTCTCATTGTGTGTGTATGTGTGTGTGTGTGTGTGTGTGTGTGTATGTGCTCTAGTAGGTGAGTTTGCGCTTGCGTTTTTTCGTTGCTGTCTGTTTTCTGTTTGTTTGTGTGTGTGTGTGTGTGTTTCTACTTGTAGCGTTTTACATGTCAATGCATGTATTGATAGAGGTACAAACATATCGATGTTGCGATAATATCGCTGGCTGCCTAAATCGGTCCAGTTTTTGGAAGTCGCTTTGACAGAAACATAGGGGTTCTTCATAGAATTTGAAAGTCTGCTCGGGCGCACTATTTCTGACCTATTACAAAGCCAAACAAAATCGATGATTGCATGTCTGGTATTTTCAAACCGTTACAACCCAAGGATGGCGAGACTCGTAAGTTACGTTAGATAATTGTGGTCATTGTACCTCATAACGTTGAATCACTGGAGTAATTGATAGAATTTATATCAATAATTATTCGATGGCTTGTACCTATCGTTTACTAGATCTCATCAAATTTCCCCTGTAACACTTTTTTTTTTTGGGGGGGGGGGTCAAAGCGCGTTGCGTGTTCAGAAGCGAGAAACAACCGCATTTTACCCTTTCAGATGTTGGTAAATTGTTCATTTTTTTATGTTTCAGACGTCTGCTATTGTTTCATCGTGATACGTTCATAGCACGAGTCAACAACTTTAACCCTTCAAAAATAAATGCACAATATCTCTGAGATATCCCATGGTGCTTTGCAAATCAAGGTGATACTATTCACCTTCAACAAAGATTGCAAAGATGGGGGTCTTCTAATAATAATAATCAATAATTGACAGTGCTTATATAGCGCATAACACAAAGTGATAATGTCCCTATGCGCTCAAAAAATGGAAAGATTATACAAAAACGTACAATTCCAATTACAGTGATGGTACCGAGCTTCATGTTTGCTTACATTGTCAACAAATGCGTTTCAAAGCAGACTTGAATCTATCTATATCAGTGATTTGTCTTAATTTTGAGAAACTTATCCCCTACGTCCCTCAATGAAATGTGCTCACAGGAAGAGCGATGTATCAGGTTGTTTGTCAGACCTTGAGTGTGTGATCTAATACTCCTCCACTTTTCTTTAGGAATCGTATCGAACAACATCCCTGTGCATCCTTGCCAGAACAAGGAAGAAAAATACAATACTATTGTCCTGTCTTGTGGAGATTAATATATAACGATAGTCATGACGTCCTTGAAACAAGCTATGATAAGATAATGAGGACTCTTGTCGAACAATACCACTCTTGGAATTTCATCAAGTTACGATCGAGAAGTCAATATTAAGGCGGGTACCTTCACTTGCAAAATATTTATAGGCCTGTAATATAGGCCGAGGATGGACGGACACCATAAATCACCGTAAGAGGGGGAAAATGGGATCTTGAAATTTGATGTCATACCAATTTCGCTTACTTATATAGAGATTTTTGACACATTTACGCTATTCATCTATCATTCTTTTCTTGGTCAATCCTGATCATAGTAAATTGTCATGCGATACCACTTCTCAAAACTCAACAGTAAAGATATGTGGGGGGGGGGGGTATGACGGACTGAAGTCTTGCAGTCAGCAGTGTTGTGGCATAGTCAATGCTGTTGACTGTTTTTTTTTCTCTGTGATGGCAATTTGAACTTGAGAGTTTCTGGTGACGCACACATTCTTCGTGGTCTATTTCGTCTATTTACTTCCTTCGAAGTTGGCCTTTCAAGTTGCGGATTATGCTCAGATCTACTCCCACGCAATACTTGTAATAAGAAAAAAATATAGAGAAAGAAAGAGAGAGAGAGAAAGAGAGGGAGAAAGAAGAGCGTCACTAAAAAAGGGGACAAAATCGGAGGCTCACTGCCACTACTCGCACCATCAAAGTCATTCAATTTTTCATTTTGAACAGCGTTGAGCACACCCACGTGTTGGAGGCGGTATATACGATCTCTTGAATAATGCGTCAAAATATTACCGTCATCTGCTCGTGAGCGACGACATAAAAATAATATGTCCCGGATCGAAAGCAAAATTGCAGGATTGATAAACGTCCTGTAAATATGGGACAAGGTTAAAAGGTGTCGATATTGGGCACGACCAAGTCATTGTACATGTAGCAAAGTAAATATTGGCAGGTGCAGAAATGAATCATCTCAACATCTCATTAACGTCATCGTAATCATCATCATCATCATCATCATTATCGTCATCATCATCATCATCGTCGTCGTCATCACCATCAACATCATCATTGTCGTAGTCGTTGTCGTCATCGTCGTCATGGTCATTATCATTGTCGTCGTCATCATCCTCTTATTCATCTTCATCATCATCATCATCGTCGTTATCTTATTAATATGAAGGCTTTGAGAAAGGATGATAATAGAGCCGTAAGGTTGTGATATCTAGATCTATTCATTTTTCTTTCTGTATGAAATATCCGGCGACAAATGAAATAAAATTGTTCGTGTTAATCAAACGTCAAACCTCCCATTACTAAGTACTCTGTGAAGCAAGTGTAGCTGTTTGTTCTACGACTCCTTTGTTTTAAATCTACTTAAGAGGGAATTTGAGTGAATGCACTCAAAGATTCCGTAAATACAATCTTGACAAAAATAGAATTTCAGTACTGTTTGAGCACTTTGTTGTAGAGGAAGAGGAGTATAAAAAATTTAAAAATCGTATAATCCCTACTGGAGAGAACTCAGTGTCCCACAGTGTGTTCACAGTGTGTTCGCATAGTCGACTATGTGAAAACGCTCGAATTTAACAGTGTGAAGATGATTTCACATTGTGATGTGGCTTTCACAGTGTGTTCACATAGTAATGGTTTGTTTCACACTGTGAATTTATGACTCACATTGTGTTAACACTGTTAGAATGCTCCGAGTGTGAAGAGATTTCACACTGTGTTCACTCTGTGTTCACACTGTGGTTTCTCACACTGTGAGACAATGTGTTCTTTTCAGCAGGGATCGTCTGCTCTCCTTCTTCTTATTCTTATTATGATTATTATGAGTGTTATTATTATTATTGTTATTATTATTATTATAATTATCATTATTATTATCATTATTATCATTATTATTATCATTATTATTATTATTATTATTATTAATATAAGTAGTAGTAGTAGTAGTAGTAGTAGTAGTAATAGTATTACTACTGTTATCATCATCATCATCAATATATTATTAACACATTATAGCTCTATGGTTATACCATGGAACTGTGTAGCTCCATGGTAGTATACCATGGATTTACAGTGCATAACTGTCGCAGTTCAGGCAGAACGGACCTACGCACTTGTACACTCGGTTTCATGCAATCCTTAGTCGGCATTTACCGGCAAGATACAAACACAACTCACAAAGAGTGAAAGTTTATGCGTTGGTTACCTGTAAAGCATCATTTGCAGTTTTTTTAATGTCCATTTGGTTGAACAATCTGAGCTTTAAAAGAATGAAAGGAGGGATCGTCCGCCAAGAAGTTCAGTTCTGTGAAGTACGGGGCAGATCGTACTAATTCGCAGAAGATATTCTCAATTACCAGATCGAAAACCACGGGTGCACAATAAATGTTAACATTCTCTTATAGCCTTGAAAACTTCATATAAGTAGAGTAATATACTCGTTTGTTAAAAAAATGCAGGCACTTATAGGCAATTCGGGAATCCGATTGTCATTTTCGCTGCCATATCATCATCAACCAATCATCGTCATCATATTCATTCTTCTTCTTCCTTTTATTTCTTCTTTTTATCTTTCTCTCCTTCTCCTCCTCCTTCTTCTTGTTTCTTCTTTTGTTACCTCTTCTTTGACGTTCCGACCAACGTAATTAGCTGTTATTTCACCGATGCTTACGAAAGTCATACGACTACGACTGCGTGAATCTATAAACAAACAGTATTATCTACAATATTACCTTTGATATAACATACTTCTTCTGATAGCGCCAACACTCTACTCTTAATTTGATATTATACAGTTTGTGCAACTATACAACTACTCCTCTTATCAATACAAGCAATTGCTGTATTTCCATCTTTTACTATTTCCACTCTTCTACAGGTGCATCTACTACTACTACTACCACTACTTCTGCTACTACTACTACTACTACTACTACTACTACTACTACTACTACTACTACTACTACTCACTACTACTACTACTACTATATACTATACGCAGCAGCTCCATGCTATTATTATTCCTACTGATGATTGTAACGTCTTTCCTACTATTGCAACTTAAAATCTAATTATATTTTGGATCAAAAATTTATCCTCTATATAGTGATTAGTTGAAGGAACTTCACGTGATTATAGGTATTTTCAGCTATATCAGGATGTTGGCATGTTTGACACTCCATGAAGTAGGCTACTATTTGCAAAATGATGTTACAAAGTTTTAACAAACAAAGGAACTATGAATTTATTGAGGGGTGCGCCCCTCGGTGAAAAGTTCTATAGTTGGAGTCACCGAGGCCTATAGTTTTAACCAGAAACTCTCAAGGCGAAGTTCTTTGTACTATAAATCGTACTGATATTACATGCTGCACATAGGGAAAAATGATTACGCTGGGGAAAAAACGATTTGAAGAAAGCTGGTTGTGAATGCCCTTGGATCCTGCAGTATCATTTACGTCTTCCAGTGAATCGTGATAATCTTATATTCGTTCTTTTTTCCCCTTTTTTTGGGTCTTTCTGTCATTATATTGTTGTCTTGGAAATCTGTCTGTTGGCTTGGCATTGCGTGTTGTATGAGGATGGTTCATAAGGTGAGTACTTCCAGATTATTTGAGTACTAGTAATGCTTCTCATAAATTATGAATACGTACTGGAGGTGGTGGAATGGTGGTATAGGTTTGGGAGTTGGCAGAATATTTGTTCCTTCTCCATCAGGTGTCTCGTAAAGGTTCAAGGTCAAGTTCAAATGTCAAAGGTAGTTAGCTCTCGTGCATAAAACAGAAGGAGAGAGAAAGAGAGGGAGAGAGAGACAAACAGACAGACAGAGGTCTATGAACTTTTTGAATCATATTATCATTTCAAATGGAAGACTCACATGAGTGCATTGCTTTGGTTTAGTTTATTTCTGCATTATTCTTAAAGTACAATGACAAATCAATACAAATTGATACAGAGTATACGCAGAAAAGTAAAAACATACAAATTAATACAGGAATTGTCAATGTCATAACAACATCGTTCTTAAGACATATGAATTCAAAGCAACCTTGTAGTGCATACTAGTCGTATATTAAAAAAAAAAGAGAGAGAAATCAATACAGGGGACCGTCATCATAAGCAGAGATGGACATGGACGAGGCCTTATAATTACATTACAACACCAATATACCTACACGCATACTTAGATAAACTGTTATACAGTACACGATATTCCTATAAAGAATAGGAGATTATCAAACGAAAAACGCAACATCATTGACTACATTAGTGTATTTGTATGCAAGTGACAGTGCAATTAAGACGACATCAAATTATTGTTGGGTTGTGTATAGTAATTGGGGGGGGGGGGGGGGGAAGGGGTGAGTTCTCTAAATTATTCACCAGAAGATGGTTTTGACATTATTTTGTGTTCAAACCAATATTAGCAAGGATAATGATTTCAGAAAAAAGGTGCCCTGTGAACACCTCAAAGAAGGGTCTCGGTCCTAGACTATGTCATCTTTGCCCTTATTCCTTTTTGTATGATCTATGTGTTTATATATTCACGTCTGATGAGAGAAAAAGAACAACTTTCCTGGCGATGTGATCGTAAGTATTCTTTGTATAGTGATCTTCTGTAATGTGACGTCCTTACCAATGTTTTCGAGGAAATATACCCCGTACAATTCACATGATACGTGTACATGCAATGCACAACGAAAGAAAAAAAAACCTCTACGCATCAAATTTTACGCATTTCCTATTCCTTTTATTTTTATTTATTGCTTTAAAATATCATTTCTACATCTTTGAATGTTGAGAAGACATCACCACCATACCACCGGGCTAATTGTAACATTATTATCCCTATTACTCTGGTTTTATGATCAAAACGCAGCTGAATGTCACTTACAAAGGAGATAACTCGTTTTGCAGACAGTCAATACCGTCGAGCAAAAATGGTATCTTATTATGAGAATAACATGTGTTCCAAACTTGAAATGCGACAGTACGAAATGGGAAAGGAAATACCACGACACAAAAAGGTGAGAAAAAATTAAAATCAAAACTTCTTTTGGGTTTAATATTTTTTATTGAAACAGAATTGTCTTTGGAGCTCTCGTTGTCGCACGTTTGATTTTAAACCGTCTGTGAATATCCTTACCCCCCACACACCCCCACCTACAGACTTCCCAATGTCAAGACAATGTACAAGAGAAAGAGAGAGAGAAGGGGGGGGGGGGAGGGGAGAGAAAGAAGAAGAACAGGAAAGTCTGTGGGCAGGCGACAATGATAGTTAGAGGTGTGAGAACTTCCTATTATGGAATCACGCTCGTACCTGATCTTGGCCTTGAATAGGAACGTGATTGCTAGAGGAAATGTCATGTGCAAATTGATTCAAGTTTTACCTTAGTGTGTTTCCTCTCACCTTCGAGACAGTAGCAAACCTTGCCTTTTGCGTAAGTTGTGGATAGTTGTTGATTTCAGAATATTTCAGAAGATTCCGCGACCACTGAATTGTTGGTTTGTAGTGATTGTGCACGAATTTCCTTTTCCTTTCAATGACCCGTCCACCGCAATCCCACTATACATCATTCTTAATTCAACCTGTTGTCTGATCCATTTACTTTTGTGGTGGACAGCATTGCCAAGAAGATAATATTTTTCATAATTTTCGTGCCAAACATGAAACCTCAAGAAAGGAATCATGTACCAGCCTGTTAAAATGAGTGTATATCATTTACTCATACCGGTTGTTTACTAGAATTCTGAAAATTATTGTATATATACCCCATATTCTTGAGAGTGTTCGGAATGATAACTTCATGTGATAAGTGAGGGTGATTGCATCTCTCTAAGGTAGGCAATTTGTTAATTGGGGAGTCATAAGCTCACAGATACCCTCTAGGATTAAACCCTCTCTGCAGTGATGACCTATGGTGCGAAATGAAAAGTGCGCATCTTGGTCATCGATATTGTCGTATACCGACCTTGAATTCTGGTTGGAGAAAACTGCCTTGAATTTCCTTTCACAGTATTGCTCACGATCTGAACTAAACCGAACGCGGTAATCAGAAAGTGCTCAAACAAAAGACGTAATTGTTGAAATCCGATCTTGATCATGTCTGCGCGATATAAATTTAGTAGTGGATTTACGGGAATATTCATTCCTTTAGGACGTGAGTTCCATACTTGATATAACTTCTATATCTGCCTTGATTCTTTTCTCTTTTCTTTTCCGTTTGTCTCGTCCTGGTAGAAAAATTCGAAAGCATTTCTCTGCTAATATCAAAGCAACTCAGAGATCAAAGGTATATTGTGACCTTTCCAGACTATTTAAAGATTCTGTATCGGCGCCAGTGAAGTAGAGCCAGTTGCTATTTACGCAGACAGTAGGTACTCGGCCTCAGCTTAATTTTATGCCTAAATAAGTCTGATTGACTTCCTGCCAAGATGGGGAAGCTTCATCCAAAATGGCACCTTTTAATCCTTTTTTTTTTGGGGGGGGGGGGGGGGGTTAGTCTCGAGAGTGAGAATGATGAATACATATCATTCTGTTGACTCTGATGGAGCAAGTTAATAATCATGATAATGTAGAAAGTAGGCAAACTGGTAAGAACGTTTTTTCTGGTCATGCTAACAGTCATCTCCACTTCGCTTGTTAGCTTTGCAGAGCTTGAAAGATTTACTTGTCAAATTATCTCTGTACAGAGGCTTACAACTTTTCATATTGTATTAAAGTGGGGTTTTTTTTTGTTCAAATTGTAATCTATTGTCTGTAGTATTTTTCATTTCCTCGCCATAGCTTGCCTGTTTTCTCTCTTAAGTGTTTTTAAAATATAAAATCTCAAGTGGGAGCCCAACCGTAGAAAGGTCAATGGCCTCTGCTGGCTCCTCCATATTCTCTCTTATGGAATTTCATTTCTCATTTCATTCCATCGTATTGCAATCCAATGTAATACTCTGTTCTGGGCCCTGTTTTATGAAGAGTTAAAATTGATTATATAGTTGATTTCAACTGCAAGTCTATGACAGACTGTGTGGTAAGGAAATTTATGATCAATTTCATCTTTTGATAAAACGGGGCCCTGGCCTTTGTTCTTCTTTGTATTTTAATAAGAATTTGGAAATAAATGAAATGAAATATTTTTGTCGCTCATCGGAAAACAAAAGTGTTTATTCCAGTTCTTCCACTCGTGACATTTTCCTTTAATGAAAATAATCATTTGAAAGATTTAGGTGATTTATCTTAGTCTACATGGTGAAGTTTTCAGTTTTCTTTTCAGTTAGGTTTCTTTTAAGTTTATGTGAAAATATTGCCTCTCCATTGTCGTGTGAGTGATGAAACACCAAACAATCTCCCCAATTATGTTGAAATAGACATGGGTGTCGAACTCAAGTTAGATCAGAATTGAAAAACAAGTTTAAAAATGAAATAAACTAAAAAATGAAATAAAAATGGAAAAAGAAATAAACTTTGAATTGAATTGAATTGAATTGAATTGAATAAAAGTAAATGTAAATGCAATTGTTACGGGCCTGGATAGTGGGACGTGGAGTGTACATCGAAATCCGCCTTTTGCTGGCACAGTAGAGCGTGCCTTGAAAGCCGCTGCCTCTTTTTGAACCGGATTAACGCGGGTAAGAGAGAACCTATTGCGCTCGCAGCGGCACGTAGTCCAGTCAAGGGATAGGTGATGTATACCATGGCAACAAATCCGCTCGACATAGTCCACAGATCCTCAAATATTTTCAATATGAACTTCAAAGGACAGGTAACCAGAAAGAATATAGTTTATTGACGAATGCAAGACTTCATTCGCTCTTCAAACGTCTTTCCAGTTTATTAAAAAAACATGGAAGAGGAAAGGCGGGAGGGGGATGAAACACCAAGAAACAACCCTTATTTTCTAGATCAAGGAGGTATCACACAACTTCTCGGCTAGACGTAGTGCATGGAACCTAAACATGTAATAACGATATGCCGACATGATAGTGAGGTCTCACATTACAACCATTCCATTTATCATTCGTTCAATTGAATAGCAATCTTTGAATGCGTAGAAAGAATAAAAACATTATAAACACACTATTATCATGTAACACGTCTTTACATTTTCTTTGCATACCAACCTCCGCTATCGAATCCATTTGAAAAGGAGATGTAACATCTTTCGCATCGAATTATTCCAAAAAGGTCATGATTTGCACCGACCACTCTCAAAGGGAGATATAGCGGGTGCACGTCACGAGCAAGTGACGAGTTTGACACCCACGAGTCATACAGCCCACGAGCTCGACACTGGGCAAGCAGGGCCCACAAGTCCGACACTAGGCAAACAAGGCCGACGACACCGACTCAAGCCCAGTGATATAAATCAGTCTGGCGGCCTTTTTTATTAGTGTCGAACTCGTGGGCCTTGTTTCCTACTGTCGGACTCATAATAAGAATTCACAATATTCATAGAGCGATTATCACATCAAAAGGCCTCTATATGGGCCTTATTTGCTTAGTGTAAAGCTGATGGGCTTGTATGACTCATGGACCATTTTTCTAATGTCGAATTTTTGGGCCGTATAAGACTCGTGGGTGTCGGTCTCGTGGGAAGAGTCTGATACATCGTTGCAACACACCTTCGACATCAGCGCTTCATATAACTTACATAATAACGCGATTAGGACAAATGATGATATAGACTCATGAAAACAAATTCAAATGTCCATATGGCTTTCCAATCTTTAACCGATTTCAATGAAAGTTTTACTGCTATGTTTAGTTCGATATCCCTCCCCTCATTTCAGTTAACTCAAAACATGGAGTCTTTTGGAGCATTTCCTTCTTGACTCGACTACAGAGTGGGATGATTATAGCAGACAATAATTCCTTATTATAACTATATATCGGTGATTCTCCGGAAAAGTAAACACACACCAGATGTCACTCTTCCGCGTGGCAAACAGAGAATGTTATGATAAAACAAAACGACTATACCCTCCCCCCCCAAAAAAAAAAAAAAACGCAGAAAACAGACAAATAATCATACATAAATTGTGAAATTGTGGCCCCAGAAAAAAACAAACAAACTACTGTTTCATTTTCACAGTTATACAGTGAACGACAGGAACATGATGAGAGAGGTAGAAAAAAAGAAAAGAAAAGAAAGGGCAAACGAGGTACACAATCATATCAATGGTAGAAGTCATATCATATATATATATACATATATCTGTCTCGTTGATATGAATATATATATATATATATATATATATATATATATATATATATATATATAATTTGTGTTTTATACAACCAAATTTCGTGTAAACTTTGTATTATAAACATTTCTGCAAATCGACTTAGTTCAAGCTAGTCAGCATGATTTCATGACAAGCCAAAGTCGGTAAAAATACAAAAAAAAGGAAAAATAATAGGGACAATATGTGAAAGCTTATCACGACTTGTGCCCTGGGCGATTATTGGCGGGATTATCGGTGAGGGTTCACGTTATGTAGTGACACATGATAAGACATGCAACATGATGTGATTATCTCCCGGTCAGATCACCCCGCAGGCTACGGCTGATCGGCCGGTCATGAGAGGTCCGAGCAGAGAGGAAATGTTCAGCAGAAAGAAGAAATCATGACTGCTATCGGTTCCTCGTGTCAATCATGGCCGAGAATCAGATAGAATGGTTGAAAAAGAAAATACTGGTTTCATTATTTTAAACACTACAGTCATCGTCATGGGATTAGATGTAAACATTGATCGGCATAAAAATGTTGGGAGGAAAATGATCCTTCGGAGCTGAAACACCGTTGTTAAAGAAAAAAATGACGAATCCCTGTCATGTTCGATCGTTTTTGATTTCAATTAATCCACTTTCGATTGCAGGCGACATACAGTTTGTCTCTTCAGTTTTATCGTCGCCTTATGGTATCCTGTCTCACCAAAGATTTACTCTTTGGTCTCATCATTTCGTCCTGGGAGTCCATGGTGGTTAACCCATGAATATGATAGCAACAGAGAAAGTAGCACACGTCAAAAATCCATCGTTAGTGAGTGATGCAAGTCAGTTGTTTTAGAGTTCCGATGTAGACAGTGCGCAAAAAATGATTAACTAAATCTTAAGACTTATGCGATAACGGATTGTTCTATCGATCTTCATCAAACTTTCAGGAAATCTTTTTGAAATAGCTGAATAATATGTTTCGTTTTGCGAAGCGTACGTTCCCTTCAATATTTCATACGTCTTTTTCAGAATTTGAGTAGACAGAGATTTGACCACAACAAGAAAGAAAGCCAAGGTACTCGTTACTCTTAAGGTGCACCGGATTTAGCAGTTTGATGATTGCACAATTTGGAAAGCATGATTCTATCTCATTTAACAGCCTTACTTAATAGACCGGGGGCCCAGAAGATTTATTCAGCTGAAAAGGGTCACACTTTTTAATGGTCTCATCATATAGGGATGTGTCCAAGGGTCAATAAAATGCATTGCTGGCAAGTCACATCCTGTACCGTAAGCCTAGGGACCACAAAAAGGGACCTCGAAAAATGGATTTATTCAGCCGAAGGGGGTCACGGACAAAAGTTGGTGGATATTGTTCCTTTGGGTGTACTTATCATGAAAACACCAATGCCAGCTATTTTATCCTGTACGGGGCCCTAGACAGTAGCCCCAAAGGGCCCCACCCCCCATAGGCCTACGTACAAACACACACAAACATTGATTTTATTCAGTTGAAAAGAGTCACGGCTAATTTCTTTTGCAATTGAAGTAGTTCCCATCAGAGATATTTAAAACACCAATACCAGCTATTTTATCCTGTACGGGGCCCCAGACAGTAGCCCCAAAGTGCCCCACCCCCATAGGCCATACGTACAAACACACACAAACATTGATTTCATTCGTGCAGCTGAGAAGAGTCACGGCTAATTTCATTTGCAATGGAAGGAGTACCCATCAGAGATATCAAAAACACCAAAGTCAGCTATGTTATCCAGTACGGGGCCCCGGACAGTAGCCCCAAAGGAGCTCCCCCCCCCCCCAAACACACACACCCACACTAGTTTCATTCAGCTGAAAAGAGTCACGGCTAATTTCTTTTGCAATGGAAGTAGTACCCATCAGAGATATCCAAAATACCAAAGCCAGCTATTTTATCCTGCACGGGGCCCCAGTCAGTAGCCCCAAATTGCTCCCTCCCCCCCCCCCACACACACACATTGATTTTGTTCAGCTGAAAAGGGTCATGGCTACTTTCTTTATTTTTTGCAATTGGTAGTAGGCATACTCATCAGAGATATCCAAAACACTAAAGCCAGTTATTTTATCCTGCACGGGGTCCCAGACAGTAGCCCCGAAGTGCACCCCCCCCCAACACACACACACACACACACACACACACTAGTTTCATTCAGCTGAAAAGGGTCACGGCTAATTTCTTTTGCAATGGAAGTATACCCATCAGAGATATCCAAAGCACCAAAGCCAGTTATTTTATCCTGAACGGGGCCGCAGACAGTAGCCCCAAAGTGCCCCCCCCCTCTCCACACACACACACACACACACACACACACACACACACACATTAGTTTCATTCCTCCAAAATGGGTCACGGCTAATTTCTTTTGCAATGGAAGTATACCCATCAGAGATATCCAAAGCACCAAAGCCAGTTATTTTATCCTGAACGGGGCCCCAGACAGTAGCCCCAAAGTGCCCCCCCCCCCTCCACATACACACACATACACACACACACACACACACACACACACACACACACACACACACACTAGTTTCATTCAGCTGAAAAGGGTCACGGCTAATTTCTTTTGCAATGGAAGTAGTACCCATCAGAGATATCCAAAATACCAAAGCCAGTTATCTTATCCTGTATGGGGCCCCGCACAGTATAGCCCCAAACACGGGTAATTTCTTTTGCACTGGAAGAAGTACCTATCAGAGATATTCAACACACCAAGGCTAGTTATTTCATCCTGCACAGAGCCCTAGACAGTAGCTCCACAGTGTCCCATCCATTATACATGTACTGTGAATCAGCTGAAAATGGTCTTACAAATTCTTTTGTAACGTTAATATCAGGGCCTACTGAACAGAGATATCACAAACACTAAAGCAAGTCATCTTATCCTGTATACGGGGTCCCATAGGTTACAGTAGCAAAACACTCAAGAAATTTGCAAAGGAAGCATACTTCTGTATAGTGCACAACCAAGATGACCATATTACGAAAACCAGTCATTTCATCTTGTACTGGGCCCAGGTTACAGTAGCCATAAAGTGCCCCTCCCCCACATAATTATTATGACATCATTTAGCTGAAAAGAGTCATAGTTGTTTTTCTTTTACAATCGAAGTAGGTTTTAGTTTACATCATAGATACCCAAAACATCAAAGCCAGTTAGGTTTTCCCAGCCAATTTCGCACTTTTGTTGGTTCATTAATTTTGATAGAAGGTTCGAATTCGTAAAATGGGTATTCAAATTGGCTGGTACCCTACGTTCATTCAAATTCGCCTTGACTTGCCGAAAAGTGTATTTCAGTCATTAAATTTCGCGAAAGACAGTCAAATTCCAAACGTGTTCATTCAAATTCAAATCATGCTATTTCTTTGTTTCAGATCTTTTTAACATGTCTTTCTATGTGTGTTTTCGTTTCATCTGTAAATTACTGTTATAAAGCAGTAAAAGTGTCATATTTCTTATCTAGTATAACTGGATTTGGTTGTTCTGTAACCAGACTGGTAACGCTCCTTCTCTTTCATATACATGTACATGTCATTATAGGCATATACGTGTACCAGTAATGCAGCTTAACTTCATTTTTTATAGTCATGACAGCACAATATATACAGACGTATATCTCTAGAAGACATAGAAAGAATTATAAAAAAAAAAAAAACATTTGAGGATCATAACCTTGACTTCTTGTAACTGGCCGACCGCTCGGAATAAAGCGCTCGTAACGGCCAGATAATTTGTGGCTTCTTACTTCTTTGGATTAAAAAAGCACGTTAAAAAATGGTGTCAAAGTCTCTTAAACGAATACGAAAACATGAAATGCTATGATGCTTACAAAACAATAACTACGACGAAAGAAAATAAGGAAAGAGGCCAAGCATGAACATATCTGTTTAATTGACTGCAGAACATGTTAAATTAGATGGCCAGAAATCAATTTGAATGAACGAGCGCAGCATGTAATCACGTGACTATATCATTATGAATTTATGAATGAACGGATAGTGGAATGGTACTTGTCTTATATCGTATGGATTTCAGTTGAAAAAGTGTTATTTAGAATAAGGTTAGAGGTAATGTGAATGTTTCAAAATAAATTTGAATGAAGAGATTAATATGACATTGAACTACCATGTCATCTAGGCGAAGTTTTTGCTAAATTTAATTCAACATTAAAGAATTCGATTAAAAGAGGTGCGATATTGGCCCGGATGCAGGGCCCTTGACAGGTATAGCCCCAAGGTATTCCCACCCCATATGAATTAATTGTTTTTAGGTGAAAACAGTCCTGTATGCCTATTTTCCTTGGCAGTGGAATTAACAGCTGAGATACGTAAAACACAAACCCATCCAGTTAAGGGGCCCCCAGCCAGTAGCTGAAAAGTGCTCCCGTATTATTATATTCTAAGTGAAAAGAATCATTGCTATAATTTCTTTTGCAATGGAAGTAGTACTCAAGGAGGTGTCAAAAACACCGAAACCAGTTATATAGCTGTACGGGGCCCCACGGAGTGTTCCTAAAGTGTCCCCACATGTAATTCCACTATCAAGATCTGCATCCCGATCTATTCAATCTGTCAGATCGGGAGAGAGCGGCAAAAGTGTACGGGGACTGGGAGCATCGTAGCAGCAGCGTTTGGGTGATGGGGTTGGATCTGGCAATTTTACAGATCGGGAAGAAATTTTGAACTGGTTCAAAATTTCTTCCTCATCTCCCCATCAAGATTGACCTATTTTGAATCGTAGCTCAAACGGGGAGAGAGCAGTGACAGTGTAAATACCGCGGGATGAGCGTAACAATTCCAGGTTTTTCTGACCGTAGTAACAGCGGCACAAGAACGGGAAATATAGTCTAAACTAGACACCGACGACATGGTCCCGCTGCTACGCCGCTTGATCAAAGCACGACCTTCCCGCTTTAACGACGCTCTCACTAAGTTCTCTATATACTCTCGTATAAAATCAAGGCCTGTTCCTACGACGCTTCATTCCTGCTTCGATGCAGGTAACGCTGTTGGCCGCTTTAGCTACGCTGTTCCTACGCTTTCCCAGACTCAATTATGCACGTCTTCCGCTCTCGCCGCTCTAAAATCGAACGTAGCCGATACGCTGGAAAATGTTTGCCAGAACAGCAAAACTGATGATGATGAGGAGGGCGCGTTGTCGTTGTCGCGAAAATGAAGACGAAGGAGCGCATATTTAAGAAGAAGAGATGCACACAATAAAGAGAATAAAGCAAAACACTTTGGAACTACTGTACGGGACCCCGTGCAGGATAAGATATCTGACTTTGGTATTTTGATATCCGATGGATACTACTTCCATTGCAAAAGAAATTAGCCGTGACCCTTTTCGGCTGAATGAAACCAATATATGTGTGTGTGTGTGTAGGGGGCACTTTGGGGCTACTGTCTGGGGCCCCGTACAGGATGAAATAACTGGCTTTAGTGCTTTGGATATCTCTGATGAGTACTACTTCCGATTGCAAAAGCAAGTAGCCGTGACCCTTTTCAGCTGAATAAAATCAATGTGTGTGTGTGTGGGGGGGGGGGGGGGGGGAGGGGGAAGGGGAGGGGGTAAGGGGGCAATTTGGGGCTACTGTCTGGGGCTACTGTCTGGGGCCCCATGCAGGATAAAATAACTGGCTTTGGTATTTTGGATTTCTCTGATGGGTACTAATGCCATTGCAAAAGAAATTAGCCGTGACCCTTTTTCAGCTGAATGAAACTATTGTGTGAGTATATGTGTGTTGGGGGGGGGGGGGGGCACTTTGGGGCTACTGTCTAGGCCCGTACAGGACAAAATAACTGGCTTTGGTGTTTTGTATGTCTCTGATGGGTACTACTTCCATTGCAAATGAAATTAGCCGTTACTCTTATCAGCTGAATAAAGTCAATGTGTGTGTGTGTGTGTGTTTGTACGTAGGGCTTATAGGGGGTGGGGCACTTTGGGGCTACTGTCTGGGGCCCGTACAGGATAAAATAGCTGGCTTTGGTATTTTGGATATCTCTGATTGGTACTCCTTCCATTGCAAAAGAAATTAGCCCTGAATCTTTTTAATTGAATAAAATCAATGTTTGTGTGTGTTTATACGTAGGCCTATGGGGGGTGGGGCCCTTTGGGGCTACTGTCTAGGGCCCCGTACAGGATAAAATAGCTGGCATTGGTGTTTTGGATATCTCTGATGGGATCTACTTCCATTGCAAAAGAAATTAGCCGTGACCCTTTTCAGCTGAATAACACCATATTTCTGGGGCCCTTTGGGGCTACTGTCTGGGGCCCCGTACAGGATAAAATAGCTGGCATTGCTGTTTTCATGATAAGTACACCCAAAGGAACAATATCCACCAATTTTTGTCCGTGACCCCCTTCGGCTGAATAAATCCATTTTTCGGGGTCCCTTTTTGTGGTCCCTAGGCTTACGGTACAGGATGTGACTTGCCAGCAATTCATTTTATTGACCCTTGGCCACATCCTTACATGATGAGACCATCAAAAAGTGTGACCCTTTTCAGCTGAATAAATGCTCTGGGCCCCCGGTCTATAAGGATCTATCTAGGGCGACTGTCCCTTCCATTACGCTGCTGCGTACGGCTCTGTTATTGGAGTTATGCCCTGTATGCAGAACTGATATGCCATGATAAAACACAAAATTAATACATAATGCTCTAGCAGTCCTCAAGGTACTAAGCGAAATTGCTTGTGGGTAGATCCTTTGCGTTGTTTACAGTAAAATCAGAGGTCTGCTATAAAGGTATGTCCCCGGTCGGAAAGATGTTTAAAGGGTGTGTACAGTTCTGGTCGAGGTGAGGATTTAGCATTTAACGTTTTGCGAGATATTCAGAAACCACTCCATGAGATGTCAAAGAGCATGCAATTCTAAGGGGTATCAAAAGTTATTTGATGAAAATCTATGGCTGAGATATCCCAAAACAAGGTGAAACAAAGAGATCCTAATAAAAGGCGTGGCCTGTCGCCTTTTATTATTATCACTTTTTTTGGGATATCTCAGCCATTTGAAAACCAATTTTCATCAAACATTAATGTTGAATCCTTCTTAAAATTACATGCTCTTTTATATTTGATAAGAGGTTTCTCATTATCTCACTTAGGAATGTTCAAAACATGAATCCCCACCTCAACCACTACTGTACAGTCCCTTTAAAGTGGGTGTGTGAATCCAACGTAACGAGGCCAACTATTAAAACCGAATTCGTCACGGTTTCTGTGTTGTGACGTAATAGTGAACACGTGACTCCCCATGACAAGACTTGTGCTCATGACATGGGATAGAGTCATCAATTGCGCTGTTGTAGTCGTTTTATTTTTAATGGAGTACTTCAACAGCCTCCTCAAGGGCATTACGTGTGATAGTGCTCTGGACTTTGAACTTGAGGCTGCCAGGACTGGTTAGGCCGTCAAGCGCCTCAACCGTCGCACCAAAGGGGCAAATGTACATTAAAGGCATAATGTACCATTTGCAGATGAAACAAAAACCCAGCATTTATAGTGCTTTAAAATAGTTCTAAAATGTGAGTTAGGGATAGAAACAACCACTGTAAAAATTTGAATCCGTATATTTGTTGTTAAATACACAAGATGTGAACAATAGTTATGATAAAAATGTTTTCAGACTAAACCGTCTACAGTTATGGTTTATTGAGAAAAATATTGATCTCTCCCTTATATTTTAGGTTTTATTGCAAATATATATATATATATATATATATATATATAAATATATATATACATGGTAGGATGTTTTGTGATGCAACAGACCTACACATATGCATCAAATGTGATATCTTGAAAAATTTTTAAATCACTGCTCCCAAAGGTAAACAAGACCTTTAACCCTTTGGCTGCATTGAGTGCTGATTGGCACTGAAATCACCATGGCATTGTGCACACTGTGTAAAGTCCTTGGTACGGAACGGGTTAAATGCACCAACGCACATCTTCTGTTCCGCACGTACACAATGTAGACACGAAAGGGACAAGAACCGTGACATTCACGTACAGCCGTACACACCTAGCCTTTTTCAAGAAACCACGCGTTGTTAGCACTGACAGCTATGAGCGATTTTCAATAGAGAGCCAAAGTCGAACGCTGTCAACGGAGAAATCCTCTGCTCACTTCTCTTGCTACATCGAGTGGGCCCGTGACAAAGACTACAACTGACACACTTAGCATATCTCCATGCTCCTCTTCGTTTACCATTCGGTGACAGCCTGTCTCGTATATAACTCTTCGCCGTACTAATTGTCGAACACCTTTAGATTGCAAAGTCACGGCTAGCTCCGACACATGTACTCTATTCCGATTACATCATCAATTCATGTTATCTTTTCTTTTTAACTTATCGTCTCATGAACACGATGTTTACACACAACAAGAATAAAGGGGATAGGGAGCTCACGTGCAACATCCATCAGTAATCCAAGTACAAATTTGAAATGGACGGCAATCCGATTTAGGCTGTTGTTTCGCTATTTAGTGTACGAGAAGGAGGGAAATAAGATCGTAATCAGTTGTTTACTGTGCGATTTATGAATTGAGCTCTTAACGGGCATCGTGCAAACGGGTGGGCTCTGGGCACATGTATGCCTGCGTGCTATATGTTTCTCTGGCGACGTCGTAATACAAACTTAGATCTCGACCACTCTAAGCATGACCTGGTGACTTTGACGTGTCTTTGAAGGCGGATATCATTGCATAATAAAATTTACATTTATGTAGATTCTTTGTGTGGTCATACTTTATTTCAAAGTAAGCTAGGATTGACAATAGTGATTATGATCAATAATTATTGCATCATACATTCAAGAAAGAATCAGACGCGAATATTTCTTTATTAGAAACGTTCACACAACTAGAGTAGAGAGGTTTGTATCAAAAAGACAGACAGGATGGAAGAGAGAGAAAAGGGGGGGGGGAGAGAAAAAGAAGAAGAAAAAAGAAAGAAAGGAGAAAGAAAGAGCGGCGATAATGTGACTTAAGATGATTAGATTAAGATGATTTGATTAGATTAAGACTCTTAAGATGATAATCTTCCATAATGCTTGTAGAGATTTGAAAAAAGTAACTTAGAAAGTCAAATCACCCTCTTTATTTTCACCTCATGATCATTATGCGTCACTTTGCAATTGCTTAATTTGAGTTATATATATTCTGCATTAATGGTTTCATCGGAACCAAAATACAAACAAACAAACAAACAAACAAACAAACAAGTCCATTCTAATCTAACTGATATGTTACCCATTGTTTTTCACAGGTGCTTTGTGAGAAGGTATTCGTTACTTCTTCTTCTTCTTCTTCGTCAGACTTTTAAAGTGGAAATTAATTTTGCTTGTGTGACTTGTTGACAGGATGATACTGTTGTCTTGGAAACAACATTTTGATGAGATGAAAGTATGAGTATAGAATTGTGATACATTGATCGGTAAATTGTTTTCGTCATATTCCACAATCCTACGCAACATTCCTGATTTTATATAGCCCCGGAGAGGGATGTATAACGCCAGATGTCAGACTACATAGGCGATGAACCATATAGAATCCTCAATGCTCATCACGAGACTGGCGTTTTCTTCTCAAGAGATTGGTGTTTTACTTGCCAATCACTACAGGGGCCCTTCAATGCAAGATATCATAGATCTAACAATGGAACACACAAACCAAAACCAAATCAAGATAGAGATAAACATCTTCAGACCAGTTTTGAGGAAATCACGAGCCGAACGGAAATATGAAAATATAGTTTGTTGACGTGCGAGGCAAAATTCTTCAAAGCTCAAGAAAATGGGCATTATAGAAGAGAGGGGAAAAAATCAAAACACGTGGAGCTATCACTCTTCCGAAAAGTAAAACCGCCACCTTTGGACACGTTGCTCGTTCTCAAACACGCTTCGTGAGCTGATCCAATTTCCTGAAGCTTGTTCCCAGTGGAAATGATATTCGATTCCTTCCTTACGTTGCCTTGTGTGGCCTGCAGATAGTTTCTCTTTTTGCATTCAACACTATGGAAATAGAATGGTGAGGAAATGTATCATATCAATTACATGAATATAAAAAAAGAACAACAATTGAAAAGAAAAATAAAGCATGAGATAGAAAGAGTCTGCCCGCCAATCAACCTCAGGCGAGAGGAGTTAAAAGTCGAGGAGCAATCCCAGCAGGGAAGATGAAAACCTCAGAGGGACACTTCACACGAATTTCACCATGAATGTCCATGATGAAAAACAACTGATGGGAAAAAGAAGAGGATAATTGATCAAATATGGGCAATTACCCCCCCCCCCACCCCCCACCCCCCACCCCCCCCCACCCCGGCTAAATGCTGGTTAGTGATAAGGTTAGAGCATGGGTCCATTGTTAGAGTAAAGATTAGGGTTAGGGTTAGGTTTAGGGTTAGAGTTTGAATTAGGGTTAGGATAAGGTTCAGGATTAGGATTAGGGTTCGGGTCAGGGGAAGGGTCGGGGTAATTGTCCAGGGGGTAATTGCCCTAGAACCTATATGGTGGTGCAAAATATCTAAGTATATGGTTAGATAGACAAATAGGCAGAAACACAGACAGATAGTTAGATGAGTAGCATATGACTGAAACGATAGGAAGAAGAATAGATATACGGATAGATAAGAAAGAAAGATTAACAGACAAAGAAAGAGAGAGAGACAGACAAACAGACAGACAGACAGACAGAGACAGACACTGAAAGAGAGATGAAAACACAGGGCTCGATCGGGCACTTAAAGGTCCTGTTTACCTTTGGGAGCAGTGATTTTAAAAATGTTCAAGATATCACTTTTGATGCATATGTGTAGGTCAGTTGTATCACAGAACATCCTACCATACAAATATTTTGCAATAAAGCCTAAAACATAAGGAGATACCACTACTTTTCTCATCAAACCATAACTGTAGACGGTTTAGTCTGGAAACATTTTCATTATGACTCTTGTTCACATTTTGCATATTTTACAATAATTAACATCGATAAACACTGGTTCAAATTTTTACATTGGTTGTTTCTATCCCTAACTCACATTTTAGAGCTATTTTCAAGCACTAATTCTGGGTTTTTGTTTCATCTGCAAATGGTGAATTATGCCTTTAAAACTCAAATGGATTTCCGTTTATTTAATTATTTCCGTTTATTTTGGGCCACCAAAATCTAGAGTTTAGTGGTCCGAACGGGCCATCAGAGGAAAAAAAGTCAGTGTCGAGCCCTGATATACATGTACATAGACATGTTGTGTGTACGGAGAGATACTTGTTTCAGGGAGGTGGAATCTTCCACATCCCTGTTTGTTTGCAGATAAGATATAGAGTGATAGGTTAGTATCTACAGTCCTACAGATAAAATCTACACTTACAGAAACGAGAGAAGTATTATACGCAGATATCGGTATGATGCAAAATTGTACAGAATCTGTTCTAAAGGCCCAACTAATACACCAATAAAAGGTCTGTCAGTTGGTCTTATTTTTTGTATTTATGTGCCCAGTAATAAAGATATGTTGTATTTATCTATATTCCACCCTTTCCTTGCATTACATAAAGAAATTGTTCTCTCTTCCCGACTCTTTATTGTGAGTTGGTTGAAAATCAAATGATTATTGCAGAATTGAATTGAAATGAAGTGAATTGAACATTGTTGAATGGAATGGAATAAGTACGTAAGTGGTTTTCCTCGCTCATTTAAGTCTTGTATCATAATGTAAACCTTTCGATATAAACCAGACATCTGCTCTCATGACACGCAGTGTGCGAAGCTCAACAAGTTAATAGCTTTCATGCTCTTATGGAAAGTCTTATATGTCTTATGTCTTCAAATGAGCTTTGATGGTCTTAGGAGTGTCTCTCAGCAAGGTGTGTGCCAGGAGTTTAATTAGCAGGCAGAAAATACGTTACATTTTTGAAATGGTAATATTATATTCATTGATTTTTTTTTGATTGATTGATATATATATATATATATTGATGTATTGCTTGATTTTATTACTGCATTTCTTTCTTATATTTCAATGTAACCCAAAGACAACTGAACAGAGTTAATCGCGTACTGTGTGAATCTTATAGTTAAATCAGGAGAATAATTAACCAAAATATACATTATTCCTTGATTTAAAAAAAATAAAAAATAAAAAAAATATATATATATATATATATATATATATATATATATATATTACCTATGTTTTGCTCACTCCATTGGTTGGGTTTCTGCATTGAGATTTTGGTAAGGGCGATCAGTTTATGAGCGGAACGTATCTTCGATCATCGTTAGGCAATGTGTTGCCGTGGTACTATAATGATACATTTGGGGTGTTTACATACAAATCACCAGTTTTGTTGAATGAGCTAACATCATCAGGTCAGGGTGGGGCATCGGTCACATTCAGTGATAGTTTTAGTTGTACTTGTATTTGAATTCAGTGCATATTTTAGTGTAATAATGTATTATCTGATAGTGTTTGTAGCTGTTTTACATTGATATAGCTGATTCTGGGTACATGCACTGGTCGGGGAGGAAGGCCTCGAGCCTCGGTGATTAAGTTTGCCTTTTCCTCCCCTGGAAACCAGCGGCATTCACCTAGAATCACCACAATTTTTATATCATGTAATATGATTTTCTGTTTGTATTCTATGTCCGCTTGTATTTTATGTTGAATTGCCAAATAAATGATAATGATAATAATAGTAATAGTAATAGTAATAGTAATAGTAATAGTAATAGTAATTGTAATAATGATGATAATAATAATAATAATCATAATGATAATAATAATAATAATAAATAAATAAATAAATAAATAAATAAATAGATAAATAAACAAATAAATAAAAGACTAGCAGGTGGTATTTAGAATGCACGTAGACATAGTGGCCATGAAATTTCCACATATTGAGATATACCAAGCTCCTTTTATATCAAGACAGTTCTATGATCAATGTGAGATCACTCTCAGTTGTGTGGTATGTATTTTCTCTTTTGTCAAGAGTCTCTCTAATAGTGCATTAATTCAACCTTATGAATCCTATCAAGAATGACTTTCTGACAGTCTCGATACACAATGAGTTCTTGATTTAAATAAAGTGACCTTTTCCTCCTCCTCCTCCTCCTCCTCCTCATCATCATCATCCTCCTCATCATTATCCTTATGAATATGAATTTCATAATCACTGTTCTATTCATTATTTCTTTTTACTTGTCCTTTATAGTAGATGATTGCCCATATTAGACCCATATATTGCAATTTGATTTTATCTGATTTGATTTGATTTATTGGTATTCTGTATCATCCTCACACATACATGAATCAAATGCAAAATATAACATGACCGTCAGAAATACAATTTATCTTATTCTTCTTTCTTTTTTTTTTCTTGGGGGGGGGGGGGTACAAAAGCGGTATATTAGGCTGAAGCCTCACTAGCGTTAAGTGCTATCGAATATGAATTAGTGCAGCCCGTGGTAGGGTAGTGATATCATAGATTTTCCAAGTTCCAAGTTTAAACCTTTACACTTTGGAGTTCTAATGTGTAAGAAAAGGGGGTCAAGGGTTCATATTCAGCATCATCTCCACGGGAAATGATACCTATTTCCCCAAAATTTCAGTTTTATTTTCCGTAAAATTATCCCTAGTCGACAAAACCATAAAGGTCTGACAGGGAGTCACTTGTAAATGATTCCTCAAGCTGGCTGCAAAGCTCGAGGGGTACCTTCATTCCCCCCTCCCCCAAACCTGCCCCCTATCTTTGCCTCAAGCTCCCGTGTAAAGTAATCGCGAAGGACTTCAACCGAGCGAGACCATCGTATGACGCCATCCCGGGGCGGTCGAATGTGTGCTTCGACAGCGCGAAGGTCTACCGTGACGTCATATTACCATGTCTCCCTGCAGTAACGCCTAGTTGTCCCGACTATGCCGCGCTTTACCTTTTCTTCCCCTCTCTCCCTATCTCCCCCTCTCTTAACTCTCTCTTTCTTATGTCAAATTCTAAGTCAAATATCAGGCCGAGCGAGTCGTTTGAACGAGATCGCCTCAATAAAGGCGACACACCAGCAAAAGTTAGGGCAAAATCGGACTAGGATAAAGAAAATGAAGAATAATTATCAGTCAGTTATCCAACATGAGGACGGATGACTTACGAAGACAATTGTTAACGTTTTGACCATGATGTTCTTTGCCTCTAAATCTTCATTTGATAATCACTCAAATTAAACTTATTCATTTACTATCATTTTAAAGTCTTGATTTTGATCAACAAAGGGATATACTCTGGAAGTGAAGTACCGTGCTTGGTACATCTAGAGCAGAGAATATTTAAAGAAAATGCGAAATGAGATATTAATTGGCGCGACATCACAATCATTAATTATTTCGTTGTGTCACAAAACAACCTACCATATACAATTTTGCAATAAAGCCTAAAATATAAGGAGATATCACTATTTTTCTCAATAAACAATGTTAATGTAATAATTGTTCACATTTTTTAAATATTTAACTATACTTAGCATTGATTACACAGATTAACTTTTTACACTGGTCGTTTCCATCCCTCATTCACATTTTAGGACTATTTTGATGCACTTATAAAAGCTGGGTTTTTGTTTCTTCTGCAAATGGTTCATAATGTCTTTAAGGTGCGACTCCACACCATTGTCAAAACGATAATCAAGACAAATAGAGTCACAGTAACAGAACGGTACATTTAAAAGCAAAAGTGAACGGTAGATAAAATATTTATGGAATTGTATGATTTCACATTGTTTCCAGATGTGACCATATGCAATTTGGGGGATTAAGTGATGATTATCTCATCATAAATCTCCCATTGACCTGTAGATAAACCTTCATCTAATTTCTCTTTTTTGTGTTCTAGGATATATAGACTGGCAGAAATATACAAAGACTACATAGAGAAATAAAGTGATACAGACCCAGAAAGAGATAAATAAATAGACAAATTTAAAGACAGATATAGATAGATGGATAGATAGATAGATGTACAGATAAATAGATCGATAGAAAGATAGATAGATAAATAGATTGATAGATAGATAGATAGATATGTAGATAGATAAATAAATAGATAGATAGATAGATAGATAGATTTGATTTGATTTGATTTGATTTATTGGTTTCTGTATCATCATTGTACATATACACATTCATGTACAAACATAAATATGATAATATATCTAAGTATTTTCTTGTTCATCGCCTGTGTACAATGTACAGCAAAAGTACAACAAAACATACTACAATGAATAATACAGAGGGGCTACAGCATAAGCGTAGCTTGATTTGCGTGCAGCCCCCGTAGCATAACATAATATTATAATGTACATCGGAAGGAGAATAGGAGGGAGGGATGACTTGCATAGAGATAGGATAGTTGAAAGGAGAAAAGGAAAGGAGAGGTTTGTCTGCTTTCACTTAAGGTTATACAAAGTAAAGTCACCTGTATCACTGATTAGCAAGACATGACAAAATATTTCCTCAACGAGGTACAGGTGGACAGTTAATACAGGTCATGGTCGGTTACATAATCATTATTACATAATAGATTATGTGTCGATATTTGTATGAAAGAATTTCGTGTATATAACAATGACAATGGAATTACTGATATTCAGGTAACAACATTGTTTTTACAGCCTTCCTAGATAGATAGATAGATAGATAGGTAGGTAGGTAGATAGGTAGATGAGGATAATAATGCAATGATTTCAATGATCTGTAGTTCAGTGAGAGATATATAGAGGAAATGGACGTGATACCACATCGAAAAAACTATAAACAAGGAAACACTACTTTTTTATTAATTTCATCAAAAAAGTAGCATAATGTTGATCACTTTCCAAAGAAAAATAACTATAGCATTGTCCAACAGCTTAGCAACGAACCGGCTATTGTCGCAACGATACAACAAGAAAGACAAACGGGGATTCTTACGAGTGACTTTAACGCTTTCGGCTATTTTCACTTTTGATTTCCAAACGTTCTGAAAACACCTAACGATGACGTCAAGACTGTAAGTGAACAATACAAAAAAGAAAATAAAAAATCGAAATGAGGTCAACGACTTCCAAATGAAAATACCAAGATAAATATTAAGTTTAAAAACAGTGAGAGGTTTGCATCTGAATCAGGTTTTAGGCGTCCCCACGTGAAATTATGAAATACAAACTTGTTTCGTTTGTAAGTTGTTTTGTCAATATTCACACGGAGAAATAGAAAGGGAAACACAGACATACACGGGAGGGGTGTTAGAGAGAGAGGGGGAGAGCAGTATATGCCATAGCCTCTAAGGTACTTTTGTTTACATTGTTTTATGTTTGCTTGTTTCAATTCATAGGACGAGAATCCAATTCAATTGGATTCAACTGTTTTTCATTTTTCTTCCACAGAACACAAAATAAGAAAATTGTAGATGGTTTTGGGTATACATTGGTTGACTGCAAGACTATAGCAAGAAGAAAATTAGTGATAATCAACAGATCAAAAGCATTTATGATGATGATGATGGTGATGATGATAATGATAATAATGATAATAGTCATATAATGATGATAATAATAATAATAATAAAAATAATAATAATGATAATAATGATAATAATTATAATAATAATAATAATAATAATAATAATAATAATAATAATAATAATAATAATAATAATAATAAAAAGGTCTTATTCACCCAGGGTAGGCTCTTCAGTGTTGCCACTGCTCTACCAGAGGGTCCTGCTATCATTATTACCCCAGCGTTGCCAGGTACCCTTTTATACAGCTGGGTCGAGAGGGACATTGTTGGTAAAAACATCTTGTCCAAGGACGTAAGCACTGGGCGGGAATCGAACTCGGGTCCTCCGATCGGGAGTCCGGAGTCTTATGCATTATGCCACAGCGCCCCATAGTTTCTAACCAAACTTGTTGCATTACCTATGCTTTAAAGAAACAGAATAGAGGGGTCGACTAATAATAGTTAATAACGTTACTTTGTAATGTTGCTTTTTTTTTCAATTTCCGAAATCAGACCCATATTACATAAATTATAGATATTACATTTCTACCTCTTTTTTCTGAACATTTACTAGTACATCGGTCCCAGTCACACATGCATAAACACAAACTTAAAAAAATGATAATTGTATGAACTGAAGGGGCCCGCCCACTATGTTTTGTGTTGAAAATGGCAAAACACGAAGGTAAAGGACAGAAATAGGGCAGAAAATAGGTAGAAATAGAGCGAACAAAAGAGTGGAAGAAAAGCAAAGTGAAAAAAAAAGAAAGAAACAGAGAGAAGGAGAGAAGAAGAAAGAGAGGAAGAGAAGAAGGGGAGAGAAAGATGGATGGACTATAGCACTAAAAGAGCTCGAGAAGGTTGTTCATTGCACCCACGTTCGGGTGAAACTGAACACGTCAGATTAGATTTCAGGTCCCAATTTCTAATTCGGGCACCCACACGACTTATAAATCAGTATCATCGGACGAGCGGCAGAAATGGTGATGGAAATCGATGGAAATCAGCCAGAAATGCGACCGAGTTCAAACGGAGTCAAGCCTCGTACACCAATGAAACGTGCTAAACCCTCCTTCACCTCCCATAAAAGGAAATTATGTACCCCCCCCCCCCACTCGACAGAAAACAATCTAAAAATGAAAGAAAGTATACATCACATGACTGCAATGATTTTTACACATCAGCAGCCATACAGGCTCAGTGGTATAGTGTCTTGACTTCTAATGTGTTCTCTTTACTGTTTTCACAACAGTTTCACTCTATGTTCACTTTGACTCCTGCTAAGTAGGCTTAAATGAGGGAACCTCTTCCACCTCCCTGCTTAAGTGCAAACTTAGGGAAAAATAAAGTTTCAATTCCTCACATGTAGAAAAGAATGATATCGGGAAACCAAAATACCAAAATACACACTAATGAAAGCTCGCAAATCATCATGTTGTAGAGCACACATTGATTCAGATCTTGGTTTCAATTTTTAGTCCAGCTTTTTAATGCCATTGTAACTCTGTTTGACTATTTTCGACGAATCAATACTCATTTTAAAGTACATGATTTGTATTCCACATTATATCATACATCTCGAATTCATTGTTGAATGAGGCATAATATCAATTCATGCCAATACAAAAGACTTTCAAAGAATGACTCATACAGAAATATGACTGACGAGGAAAAAACACTCTGCTTGAACGTCAGGAGGATTATAAATAAATACAAGGCCTGATTTTAGGTTGTCGTGTGCCATCGCAGTCGTTGCTGTAAATCTTTTTTTCACTTCTATATTGCCATGACAACAAAACTATGGCAAGGAATGATGATGATGATGATGATGATGATGATGATGGAGATAATAATGATAATGATATGAATATCAATAATAATCATAAAAACAATAACTACACATTGTTACATTGGTCAAAACCAATATGACTCAAAACGAGCACAGTTTCGAAGTCATATTAGATACGCTTTGGTTTGTGCCTAATCCATTCAACATACTCCTCCATACATCCTGTACGCAATTTGTTTTGACGCTGAAGACTTAACAAAGGCATGTTGTCATCCCATAGTAACAAACTTCATATACAAATTCATAGAAACGAACAAACTGTTTTTAATCATGTTTAGACGGAGGCCACTTGTCACGCTCTCTTTTGATGATTTGTACGAGCTGTTGTACAAGCTTTTGACTATCATGGCAGGAGTAGAAACGCAAACAACCACAGCAACAACAACAACAACAACCAAACCCTGCAGTTCCATTTACATTTTATATAATTCAGTTCAATTCAATTGATTTCATGTATTTTCATTCTTCTTTTTCTAACAAAACATAACACAGAATAAATCAGGAATCATATCTTAAACATACACATTCAACTTCTAACAATGCATCACTACATGTAAATGCTAGGTTAAAAGCAATGTTCCGTGTTTTGAGATGCTGCGTGATCCTACTTGCTCTCAGTGCTTATGACATTTTGTAAATACGAAGCTATGATAAAAAAATGCACTGAAAATGATTGTCAAATCCTTCAAAACGTTACGAACAATTGATTTTGGTAAATGATTGGCTTTATCATACTTCATGCTTTTTTTTCCCTTAATGCGCAGTAGTATTAGAATAAGCCAGTTTCAGAAGCTGTTCACTTGTTTCGTTAAAGTTGTGCCAAGATATTTTGAGAGTGACAATTTCTAATTTCTTGTGTATTTGAGTTTTATCATGATTATATTTCATTCAAAAATACGATAAGTCTGAAAGACACAGAGTTTAAAGCCGACGAATCCCCTCTTTACGCAGTTTATGGCGTTGAACAAAAAAAAGAGGGGAAAAAAAACGGAAAAAACGGAAAAAAAATATTCCCAAAGTACATTCCCTCTCTGGCAGTTACAGCAGAAAATGAAGAAGGAAATATCTCATTCGTATTTTGTACAGGCAGACACAACACAAACAAATCGCTTGAATTGCTTATAATTCATATTGTTAGAAATCACCGGGCGGACGTAGCTTGCTGGAATGACAGCTATTGTCGTGCGACACAGAAATAATATTTTCACATCGAACATTTTGTCCGAGCTATTTATTTTTTCAATAGAGGAACTTGTCACCGGGCTTGAGCCGTGTTGTGCATCTACGTCAAGCAGTTTGTAAGCTCCTTTGCAGGTTTTACGTTCTACAGCAGAATAGATAGAATAACAAACTAGGCTCATAAATTGACTTGCTGTGCCTTAGACGAGCGTCAAACAATAAAAATTCCTGCCGAGGTAAAAGGGATTTTATAATGAAAAGCAGTGACAAGCTGGACTTGAATGTCGGGTAGTAGTTGTGTCGGTAAACAGCAGAAAGAAGTGATTGATTTTCGCCGGTCTTCTGTCAGTTTGACGGAGTGCCATCATCTTCACAGTCAACTTCTTCATATGGCAACAACGAAAGAATATATATGGTTACCAAATCGTCACATAGCATCAGATTCCCTTTCTTTGCTTGTCCCTTGGCATTTACCTGGCAATTTATTGAATTTCATATTGATTCTTACAAAAATTCAGAGCATGAATCCAGATCTTACTTGGTCAGAGTCATAATCTCTACAGTATGATAATCCTATAGGACGGCCCTTATTCACCCAGGGTATTCCTTTCAGTGTACTATACTGCTCTACTAAAGGGCCATGTCATTATTATTACCCCTGTTATCATTCAAGCATTTCCAGGTAACCATTTTCTCCACTTGAAATGAGAGGTATAACACACCTCGTATGGTTACATAAGTACCTAGCGGGATTCGAACCCTCTTTGAAACTCAAGAGCCTTCTCCACTCTTCCACAGCGCCACCACAATGGGATGGTTTCAGACTAATTTCATGACGTGTTTGTAGATCTGAGTAGATAACAACACATCAGTGTTTCATATATGATTGAAGATGGATGAAACTTCAGAAAAAGAAGGTGTCTTATGGTATGCATATACATGTATATCATTTGGGATGATTTTTGTTAGTAGCCGTCACATTTTTTATAATGCTAATGATATTTTTGTATTTCAAATTTTTTTAGTATTTATTTATTTACCACTTGTGGGATGGATAGCCCTTTCGATACATATCATACCTATAAGTATGTACATATATATATATATATATATATATATATATATATATATATATATATTATATAACATATATATTTGCTACGATCAAGACATGGCAATAGACGAGAATTAGAATGATCAACAACTATCTTACATCATTACCAATGCTTAGAATTGTCTTCTTTCATCTTTTTACTGGTAAATATCAAAAATAACCTGCACAACAGACTATACAATATCTGTACATACATATAAGTATACATTTCTAGTTCACACGGAAAAGTTTGTTTGTGCTGTCTGTGCATGTAACTGCCCGTCAAATATCCCTGAATCATTTCAGTGCCATTGCAATCTCGCACCTGTTGTGATTCTCAAATTGGCAACTTGATAAACACCTCATGACACCTAGACAGTGATAAACACAAGAATCAGTTTCTTTTGTCTCTGAATTATATCACTCATTACTCTACGAACACTCAAACACACTTTACTTATTTCCTTTTCGTTTAGCATCGCCGGAAACGCTTTTCAATTTGAGACAAGAATAAGTCTTTGTTCTATCCTTCGTGCTATACAAAATTCAGTTCCTTGTCCACTTTCCGTTTTTGCTCTATTCATAGACATATCATCTTATTTAAAAGAAGTAGCCAAGTATAAAACTCTGCTTACTCCACCACTTAAAACTTTGGATGCTGCAGATGACATATGCACGAACAGTTCACAGTCTACACTGAGGAAGCCGCGTCTCGCGAAAAAAAAAAAGAAGAAAAAAAATGTGTTCATAATCCGAATTTCTGGTAACACATCTGCGTCTCCGTTTCTGATATCCGGACTTCACCCCGAAGACGGGCTAGAGGCCGGGGAAGGTCGTAGCACTCCTCGAGGGCCACGTGTGACATTCTCCTGCTTCAACCGATGCACCTTTCTCGTGATTATCCAGATTAATGCGCGTAAATTTGAAACAGTTTATGAGATTTTGATATTTACATGTATATATTTCTGTTCTGCTGTTTTGTCTCAGCTTATATTCAATTTGTCTTTATGCATATTCGGCAGAACCGCACTAGAAACGTTAATACTTTTAGAAGTCGTCTATCAGGGACTACCTTTAAATCTTCCAGAATTTCTGCAGAATTTTATTTGCTGATGTACATTACGCCTGAACACGACTAAGAATGTCAGAATGGCATGGAACCTAGATATTACTTTAAATCATGGATTTGTTGAGCTTAGAGAGCTGATGTCCAAAACACTTCATATCGGATGGCAAACGTAATTTTTCTCTAATAACATGACACAATAACCCATAACGTCTATTTGTTAGAGATTCTCAATGTTTACCATTAATGTTGGCTATCTTCAGCCATTAAAATGATCTGGGACAATGTGGCAGATATTTTCGCGTGTTTGCCCTTTGAGAATTTCAACATCATCTAACCGTATAACCGCGTTAACATTTATGGAAGTGTTTATTGGGATTAAGTGGGGATTTTTGGCGAGCGATGTTGAGCAGATGTTTTGGGCCTCGCGGCTGCAATTATTTTCAATAAAAGAAGAAATGGTTAAAGAATCAGAGGGATTTAATCTTAAAGTTGTGTTTCGGATGCTCCTTAGAGCACGTCGTCATGGTCGATGTGATAGAATCAAGCCAACATCCTTGCTACTGACAAGTCGAGATGAAATGACAGGTTAGTCACCTTCCAGACGACTGCTAAATTCTTTGATCTAGAATCGAAAGTAATCCACATGGCTCGGTACAGGTCTCAAACAAACTAAGAAAGTATGGACTGTTCCGAGTCTCATCACCTTGTCTTAGTAAAGAAATAAAAGAAAATAGATTGTAGTTATTGAGGGTGAGTTTATCTACAAAACATAATTTAGTAAATTTGGAGAACTGTTTAATTATTATCATTTTTTTAAAAGGCGAGGACATGACATGTAACCTTTCTGAGAGCTGAAATTTCAGTTTTACTTTTAGGACCTCGGAGAGGGATTTGGGAAGAAAATATATCCCCTTTCACATTCAAGTATATGTTCCAAACATATTGGATCTCTTTGGCTTTTTATAAGATGCTTGTATGCATAATCTTAAATGTATAATTATTCTTTACTAAAAACTGAGTACAGGTCAGATATTTTCAAGAGGTGTGCAGTCTTTTCCAAAGACTTTGACGATGCAAGATGGTATAGAATTTTTCGACATTTTCTACTATATACTTCTGCCTGCTTGTTACAAGGACAAGTACACCGTGATGACTACCGCTAATGAAACTGCTACTTCTTTTTCTACTCATAGTTTACTGCTGCTATACTGCAACAACTACAACTTCTTTTGTCTTCTACTTCAATTGATACCACTACTCCATGCGACTTCTCCAATGATCTCTTGAGACTTCTGCTACGGCTATTACTTGTATACCATTTCTACACTGCCGGTGTTCATACAGCAACAATAACTACCATTTCCAAACATATTGATTTTTATATTTCTACTACTTCTAACACTGATTTAAAGAAGAAATCCACCCCAAAAAATAAATCAAGTTCAAAATAAAGAGCCAAACACTCTCTACAGAAGGATATAGGCTACAAATGACAAAAAGCGGATAAGAAATAAGGGAGATGTGACATTTTGAATTTCACATTTTTTCGGAAAACATTTCGTGACCAGTCCTTATGAATAGTTGGCGATGATCTCACAATTTCTTATTCATGTCATGTACAGAAATGACAAAAATCTCATATTTCAGCTGCAAAAATAAAAAAACTGGTCCTAAAACCACCCAAAATAAAAAATAACAAATGTTAACTCTGATATATTTTGGTATTTGAAAATGCATTTACTTGTACATAGCTCAAACAAATATTCCGAACTCCATATATAACATACATGAAAATTTGTGAGGGTGATGTCATCAACTTGCTCATTTGAATATTCATGAGGACTGGTCAAGAAAGCAGCATAATTTTTTCGAAAAATGTAAAATTTCAAAATGTCATATCTTTCTTATTTCTTATCCGATTTTTGTCATTTTTGTATCATTCTGTAGGGAATATTTTTCTCTTTCTTTTGAAGTTCATTTATTTTGGGGTGGATTTCTTCTTTAAGGTCAGGCCATCACCATTACGAGTAATGATTAATAAATCTACCATGTCTACGATATGTATGTTAAGGTTTGGGATAGTCGACCATGAAGCTGATGTAGCTCCATGGTTTCCATAGGCTCTGTACTCCCCCCTCTGACGTTGTACATATTGTATTTACCTGTGTGCTCTGAAAAGGTCACGCGTCTGTTGTCAGAGAAGCGTGGGGGCGCCCTCCCGGCTCGTCCTCACATGTATCCCGAGATTTCCTTGTTTCTTCCGCTCGGTCGTCCCGCGTTGAAAGAAGCAGCTTCTTCGGGGGTCGTCTTGTAATTTCTTCTTCTTCTCCTTTGATAGCAGACGACACTCCCCTTGGCCTCTCGTTATACGAAGACAGTTTGCATCAAATACATGATTACACTCGATCGGCGATATAATTATGACGTACACCTTAGTCTAAAGCGGGAAAATAAACAAATAAACAAATAAACAAACAAACAAACAAACAAACACAAACACAGACCTATGTGAAACGAAATCCAAAGCAACAATTAATAGCCAAAATCTACACACAAACTTAGCAAATCAAAAAGAAAGAAAGAAAATATGGAGGCATGGGGAGAACAAATGTATGGACTTGAAAAGAAATTAGAGGAAAGCAAGAACACAAAGAAAAGAGAAAAAAATGTTATATACTGTGGATTTTTATACTTTGTGTAAATTAATCTAAAAACAATTATTTTAAAATATACTTTGTTATTCATGCGAAGATAAGATATGGTGTCTAATTGTATCTAAATTTATATCACTGTATTATACGCGTCTATTGAAATACATTCCATGTTTACATCTTTTCCGATACCTATCTATCTTTCTTTCTTTTATTCTCTCGCTCCCTTTTACTGATTTTTCCTATCCCTGTCAGATAAATGTCACTTTGGTTTATTGTTGTTCCTATAGTAACTTCACCAAAATTCATATTCTTTCTGTCCCTTCTACATTATTAATGTTCGCCTTGTATAGACCTCATTTATCCATAACACAAAATTAAAACAGAAATGATTAAAAGGTATATAGTTTTGAGTGAGTCCAAAAAGTCAAAATATTCACCATTGACATTTCTTAATTTGATTACAATTTCAGAACCGGACCACTTACTATACGCTTTGCTCAAAATGAATTCTTACATGATAATAATCAATAATCAATCACTGACTGTGTGCGCCTCCAGAAAAAGATAAAAAAATAGATTACAACTGATTACACAGATGAGTTTTGAGAAGGATTTTAAATGATTCAATAGATGATAGATGATATCAACTGTAAAATTAGAATGTGATATCACTTGGTCACTATACTAAAAAACAAATATATATATATATATATATATATATATATATATATATGTAATATATGCATACATACATACACCTATTTATATATGATGGTGCTGAAACTTTACTCCCGCTAAATGTAAAGTGGTTGCGCTTTGCTATACAAGCGATATGTGATGCCCTGACATCTACTGAAGGTAACCAACATCAGGTCAGTAATCTGATGGCATGCACGTCCTAGATCTCTCAATACAAGCACTTTTGATTAGTCTATCTTCGCGTTAATCAAACAGAATGCTGGAAGTAATTTAGGGAAGTGATCTTTAAAGCGTCCGGGGATTAACAAATTTATTCGTCAATTTCTCCACAAATTGACGCGTCTAAGTATCGGAGGGCAACCTTGGTCTCCTCGCTATCAAACGGTGTATCTGGTTGTCTTTTAATCAGTTTACTCATGGAGGAAAAACTGAGGAAAGTATGACCTACTTTGGGCAGCTGAAAATGAAAGCTGACTGCACCTGATAACCGAATTGTGCGGCGGGATCGAGCCCGTCGGCGGAACTTGGGCACAATGCCGTGTGATACTGTCACCCGCTTGCGTTGAACATTTCCGACACTTTGTGCTCATTGGAAATGAAAGCCCCTGAGAATGCGTGTGTGTGTGCGTGTGTGTGCGTGTGTGAGTGTATGTTTGTGAGTGCGAGTGTGTGTTTGTGTTTGTGTGTGTGTTTGTGCCCGTATGTGCTTGACTAATAGCTTTGACTTCCAGCTTTAGTTGATGATCTTATATAGAAATAAAGAAATCAATCAATCAATATCAATTCAAATTGTGTAGAGATATCGGGCAACAATTATGACAGTTTCAATGCTAGCTGATCTCTAATATGATCTAATCCTGACTTTTAAGTGTGCCAGGCCACACTTGAGGCTTTTTAATACATGTATATCAATTAAAACGAGTGTGGGACCACACCTAGACGTTTCTGACCTCTTGAACTTACACTGATATCTTCAGTGGTCACGCCTTACCTTTCCTATTTTCTTCTTCAAATTACGCTCGACTTCGATAATGTATCTGCTAAACTTCCTGTATTTGTATGAGGCGCTACCCGTCTGGATTTTTCATTGTTTGGTTTTAAAACACACACACACAACACAACAACAACAACAACAGCAGCAACAACAACAACAACAGCAGCAACAACAACAACAACAACAACAACAACAACACTTTTAATAATAGAATTGATGGTGTAAACTGAAGGTGAAAAATGGCTCTAATTCAAACGCAATAATATCCGGGACGTACTGGAGCGAAATGCAACACCAATGGGCGTTCACCGCCTTGTGTTGATCTGCAGGTGCGTGTTGCTGGAATGTCGCTTGATACTTGAAGGTACTCCATGTTACCTAATGAACTACGCGCACAGGTGCGTTCGCACACACACTAATATCTTTGACCTTGAAAAAAAAACCCGACTTCATGTACAATGAATATAATTTAAGTTTCAAGTTTGCCATGTTTTCGCAAATCAGGGATAGAGTTGAGACCACGTAATCATTCAAATGCAGTGGTCAGATAGTAGGCCCTATATAGTTATATCATCTTCTCAAGTAACATCCTATACTGAACTGCACATATTAATCTTTATCATGTTTCTTTTTTTTTGGGGGGGGGGGGGCATAACATAAATGAAATCAATGTATCCTCCGAACCAAATTTTTGTGGTCTTACAATGCCTGTATACAGGTGGCTTTATCGGAAAGAGGTTAAAATTGCTAAATCATCGACCAGCGTGTCGACTAAACCAACTTGAATGAAATCAATAAAATCGATGTATCCTCCGGATCAAATTTTTGTGGTCTTACAATGCCTGTATACAGGTGGCTTTATTGGAAAAAGGTTAAAATTGCTAAATCATCGACCAGCGTGTCGACTAAACCAAAAGTTGGATAACATCATGGTTTACAAATCGATGTGAGATTAGTAGGGTGATGACATCATCGCGCATTTTTGTGTGTACTCTATTAAAGCTCATGGAAGCTTAAACTTAAAGTCCTTTAACTTTTATAAGTTAAGTCCTATAAATCGAGTTTGTTGAAACTCCCATAATTCTGTTCATCTAACGTCACTCTGTTCATTAACATCAATTTGAACATGGTGTGGTATTGCACTTTAACCCTTTCTGGTCCATGGATTTTGACAGTTTATACTACGCTGTGGGGTTTTCTGTGTCAATTTGCACTCAAACACACAATGGGTTAAGAGTGTGAGGGCGACAGAGGAAGGAGAAGAGAACTTTTCGTTTCAACTAAAGCCAATACTTAAAAAACCAAAAATCGTTTCACTCTCTGTGTTCATATGTGCATTGATGTGTCTCTAATGGGCTATTATGCGGTTTCTGTATTCAATGTGTTGAATATAGGCTGAAATTACCACATTCAGGTTTTTAGTGGCTCATTAAACAATTTCTTTTCTTCAAATTTGTATTCATAGTAAAATAAACTGTAAATAGTGCACAGCTGAATAAAGCAAATTATTTTGTTTGGAATGTTTGTGGCCGTATGTGCGCGATGAATCATTTTATGACGCTACACCCGTCATGAGTCCGCGCCGAAAGAGCAATGAGTCATTTCTTAATATGTTGAGGTGTTTTATGTACGTCACTCCGTTGTCAAAACGTACGGATGTCTCTTGGATCTTTTATTTTCTGGTAGACTAAAATAAAGGTGCTCGCTCCCAATTTCGTCCCAGTTTCTTTTTTTTTCTTTTTTCTTTTTACTTTTACCTTGCGGAAAAGAAAATATACAAACATTGATATATAGGGCTCACACCTGTAAATAAAATGGACTGTCCCAGACCCCTTCACAAATTCGTACCAAAGATACCAAAATAAATGAAGAAAAAATTAATTAAAAATCAATGATGCAGTTTGGCAAAAAACTGAATAGCTGTAGATATTGAGTATGAATTCCTCTACAAACTGCATTTTGGTTGGAAGATGACAGCTTTTCTGATGGAATTTGAGGGGACTATATTTCTTTGGGTACGTGTACGGAAAATAGGTGATTTTTTTAGTGACAAGAACTCGTAGTCTGGCTTTGCGGACCCCTGGACAGAATTCGAGCAGAAGAACCCACCCTGAAAATTTGATGGATGAAAGGGTATATCTCACTTATCCAGGTTAGTGAAGCTGAAGCATCTCATTTCTCCCAGCTATTTTACAGAATTTTTTGAAATTTGAATTTGAACACGCGTCTCTATTGGGAATTATTTACCCGTGTGAGCCTTATATAACATGAAATACTCTAATCTGCCAATATGCACTCAGATGATGGAAGGATGTAAAATGTTGGAAGGCAGAGGAACAGTTAGTAGCACACAGAAATTTGCAGGCACAGGTCAGAGATGAAAGGTCAGAGGTCAGAGGTTAACTTTCAATAAAATCTGACTTCGTGTGTGTTGTTTTTGTTTACGCGCTGAGAACGGAATCAGCAAAGTGAAGATAATAGGAAGAGAGAGAGAGGGAGAGAGAGGAGGGGGAGCAGAGAGAGAGAGAGGAGGGAGAAGGGGAGAGAAGTAGCAGAAGAAAGGAAAAAAAAAGGGGGGGGGGTAAGCAAATTTCAGATGTGAGCTTTGGTTTTGCAGGTCAGTAATCATGCGCAGGATGCAATACTTGGCCAGAGTATTTCCGGCGCGGAAACCGAGTCAGACGCGCTGAAGCGCAGTGGAAACTAGCAGACGACAAATTGAATCAGATCAACCAACGGCGGGAAACGAAATACGAATAATCGAGTCTTAAGGTTTCTGGAGCCCACAGCGGTGCTAATTCGAAACAGAGATGAGAGTGTTTCTCGATTCCTGTGTCTCAGAGAAGCAATGAACTCGATACATGAGTAAATCACGCCTGATTTGATTTCCTGCTATTCCTGACAGAACAGAATACGCGAATTGTGGAGCGCACACCAAATGTAAATAAATAAATAAATAAATAGAAAAAGATAGTCAGCTAAGTATATTGTACTCAGCGCTCTCCCAAAGATTCTTCACACATTATTTGTGTTGAATTGGCTTATTCAATTGGTTACGGGACCCTATTCCAGCAAAGCCATGAAACTAAACAAGTATATACCTATTGACTCTAAATAAATATTTAAAGGTCAATCTGAAAATATCTAACAAAGTCTGGAGGACATGAAAGAAATTCAGTTAAAGAAACTACACACACACAAGCAAGCAACCAAGCGCACATACACACATACACACAAAAAAAGACAGAGAATAATACAATAATATGTCAGGTAATCAAGCGATCTCAGATTCTCTGGTAAAAGGTTTCCAAAAATGGAGAGTAGCTCATAAAAAAGACGAGGGGAAATCCTAATTTGCTTAAAAAACAAAAGGTTTATAGATACCATTTTCTTTTTTGAACTGCATCAGAGCAATTTAGTTTTATCTTCAGATAACTCGTTCTACAGTCACCCTTCATGAATGCATCTTGATCAGTGTTAGAAAAATTGGGAAGAATGTTTCTAATTCAGAAATTAAATACAAAGCAAGCTCAGCAGGAATGTCAAATCGATGAAGACTATTATTATTATTATTATTATTATTATTATTATTATTATTATTATTATCATTATTTTTATTATTATTATTATTATTATTATTATTATTATTATTATTATTATTATTATTATGAAGCTCCTTAATGACCGAAGACAGCTTAATTGTCTTGATGAAATTGTCTTATTCCATCCTCAATTTTCACTGATCCTTGTCGCTGTGCTGGCATTACAAAAATAACCTTTAGAAGTAAAATTTTCTTAGCTTTGAAGTTTTCTTTTCGCTTGCACTGATTTACAATTTCTGACTTCTGAATTTCTGATTTCATAACTTGCCTGAAATAACGAGTGCACAATAAACCACCATGTGAATATCAAATTAACCAGGGATTCTGTGGGGGTTTTTTTTCTTTCTTGAATTTCAAAATACCAATGGGTGTCTAATACGGTTTTATAACCCACCAGTGATGTTATCATTCGAAAGAATGGTTACTGTTTGTACTTTGCCCTTTTGTTGAGGAGAATCAAATCACCGGTTTACCTTTACTGGAGTCCTATCAAGTTATGCGACCTTCAAACTCGTTTGCTGAGACAAATAGAAGAACAGAAAAGGACAAAACCAATAAAAGCAGGTCGCTTCGAAACGAAATCGTCCTTAACGAGCTCGGAGAATGTTTGAACTCCATTTTGACGTCATCCCGATGAAGTGTTGCACAAATAGATCGGGGTAAAATGGCTTGTTTAAGAGAGGGGGCGACAGAGAAAAGAAGAATACTATTGATGCTATTTCAGAATGTCTATAAGGAGAAGAAAGTAAATTTTACGGATTTCTTACGTAATGCTAATGGTAATGAGGTCTACAGAGTGGTGTCTGGACAAATTACCCAATATATGAATTTGAGAGTCCGCCTTTACATTTGTGTATCGATCTGATAGAAACCAGTTTAATCAAAGCTCACAAGGCTGCTAAATGTAGCTTAGCTTCATGAACTTCTCTCATGATTACAAATTCATTTCATTTCATTTTCACTCCATATTTTATTGCTAACAAAGTATTATAATAGCATGGCATTAGCAAATACATGTACATAGTTATACGAATCAAAGAGCCCAGTTTCTCATGATAAGGGAAAATAATAGTGTAATGAAATGCAATCATAATGTGACCTATAGTTGCAAGTTGCATCGCAAGTTTTCAATGTCATTGTCATATCATCATTATCAGCTGTAGATTCCAAGAAATATAGCAATATGATATATCTTATAGATGTTGTGGTTGCAACCACCTGACAAATACTGACTTAAGCTTCCGATACCAATTCCTAAACGCTATTATGTACATTGTACGGCCACATCACACATCTGTCTGTCTCCCCTGTATGGTGTGTTATTTATTCGTAATTTACTGCTTGTGTGCCATATACATCCTTTCCTTGATATGCATTTTCGCAGATAATGCCATTACGTGAAAAGTCCATTCAAACATAAATTCAAAAGGCATATCGCCATCTCATATTAAAGCGCTCATACGCCAGAACGTGACATCTCAATAAAGTCTGTCAATATTTCTGCGAAATTATTGCCTACCACATTCACCATAACTCTAGTATGTCGACTGGTTGACAAACGCTGAGGTATATAATATTTGATTGGGCGGCTCGGACTTTGCCCGATCCTCTATCTTTTGTTTTGGCAACGGAAGTTGTCCCTCTAGAATCACCGGGCATGTTGACTTAAACGCTTTTCGATTCCTTATCATTTAGATGGACAGCATGGACATTAAAAAAAAAGAGAAAAATATATGAAAAATGTGAAGGTCATATGAACAGTCTGAAGATCAAACTTCTGTGTGTGCTGGCCAACAAGTCATGTTTGCGTTCAATGAAATGACGACTTAGAGTTAGGAAGATCCTCGCACCGCAGTGCACAACCACGACGCGAATTGATAGAGAGACATAAAGAAAGAAATAGCGACAACATGAAAGACATAGAAGGAACTAGAGAGGGAGAGAGAGAGAGAGAGAGAGAGAGAGAGAGAGAGAGAAAGAAGGAGAGGGAGAGATGGGCGGGGTCCAACATTCGTGCGTTATGACATCACACTAACCTCGACATTTCTTTGTAATGTCTCTCAGTATATTGTGGTGTCCTGAACTTAATGTTTGTAGATTTAACTTTAGTACCGGTTACTTCGGGTCTCTTTGTGGAATCTCACTAAAGGACAAGAAAGGTTGATCAGGGTTCAAGTTTGTTAAATTGAAACAAACCTTAATGGAACAAATTGATTTCTTGGAAGCTAAACATTATAGTAGTTTTCTTTCATTTACTACATATCATTACAAAATGGAAGTATCTGTGACTAACTTCCTGCTTCAGAGTAATTATGATCTTAATGACTGATAAAAAATGACATCGAAGGAACGTCTTTGGGAGCTGTAAGTGTATTGTCTAACCAACTCCCTGGTCTAACTACCTCTTACTTCGTTCTAACTTTGAGGCAACCGTTTATTCTAGTCATCGATATTGGTGACATGCCGAAAACGGCGATTTTAGTACGATAATTCAGGTCGCCATTCTCGATAGCTTTGCTGCTAGTCAAACGAGCAAAACTTTCATCATCATTAATTTTGCTTGATGTAATTGGCCAACCTTCTACTGATTTTCCCCTACCCCGCGAACAAATCTATATAGCTGCTGCCTATCGACTGTTACTACTACTGCTACTACTACTGCTACTACTACTACTACTACTACTACTACTACTACTGCTGCTACTACACTCTAAGAAAAATAGGTTCATCTTTGCACTTTCATCAGTGTCACAATATGAGCATCTTTAGGGATGCAATTTTGCATCTTTCTGGTCTGAAAGGTACAAAGTTGAACTTATTTTTCTGAAAGTGTACTACTACTACTACTACTACTACTACTACTACTACTACTACTACCACAACTATTACTCACACACACATACACGTGCACACATCCGTGCACACACATGACGACTATAAGGTTAATATGACTTAACGCATGACATAACGCATGACATATAAATATGTAATATATTAATGGAGAAAGAAAAATAGAAAAAGAGAGGGAAAGAGATAGATAGATATAGATATGAATGCTGGGGGGGGGGTAGGAGAGAGGGAAAGGCAGCGTCTTCCTTGGGAAAAGGGGTATAACCCTTTACCTCTCAGAGGCGAAGGATGAAGGCGATGTACAAGAGTTTATAGCTTCTTCGCCTATCATATCACGTCTTTGTGTGGCTGGGCTCGACCCTGCCCTACTCCACCACCTGTTGAATAGCTGAACGGGGAATCTCTGGACTGGAAGAAGACGGATACCGATGGCTAGCTGCATGACCACTGTCATGTTCAAGGTAACCGTCTTCAACAAGTCATCCTTGTGATTCCGTCAGATTTCGCGGGATTTGAACAGATGGGAAACGCGCCTGTGCGGTTACGCGGTTCCCATGACAACCAAAACACTTGTCCCTCCAATCTCACACTCTCTATTTAGACAACCGTACCTCACTCGCTCTTTCTTCTTCAGTTATACACGGAAGGAAACGTCGTGTAATGACAAACTACTGCATGAAAAATCCGGTTGCCCTTCTTTTCTTGCGTTTTACTTGAAGTAGTTTTCTACGGAACAAAGTGAGACCACGGCTGACGTTGAATATGCTTCAAACGAAAGCAAGAGAAGAAAACAACAAAGACCAAGTACGATAATAGCAGTGAGGTTGAAAATATCCATCACGTAACATGAACAATGTAGGAGGCAAGCTGGCTATCAGATGATAATCGAAACAACACAAAGCCAATTGCAGATATTGCAGACTGGCCTGATCTTAAAGGCATAATTTACCATTTGCAGATGAAACAAAAAAAAAAACAGCTTTAGTACTTTAGAATAGTTCTAAAATGTGAGTAAGGGATAGAAACAACCACTGTAAAAAGAAATCGATGTTAAGTACTGTTAAATATACAAAATGTGAACAATAGTTATGATAAAAATGTTTCCAGATTAAACCGTCTTACGGTTTATTGAGAAAAATACAGATATCTCCTTATATTTTAGGCTTTATCGCGAAAGTTTTATGTGATAGGATGTTTTGTTGTACAACAGACCTACACATATGCATTAAAAACTTTAATGTCGTATCTTGAAAATTTTTAAAATCACGATTCCCACAGGTAAACAGGACTTGTAAGAATAGTAACTATCATTTTTCAAAACGAGGGTTTCCCGAGGAAAAACAAGTAATTGCAGCTCGAAATGAGAGCCAATTTCAGGGACTTATATCCTATAGCAGTATTCAATTTTTGGTGACAAGCTCATTTCATTTCTGTCCCATCATGTCCCAGGATAATTGAAATTATCGCCATGTCTCCGATGCAACTATGTCCACAGTCAATTACCCGTTATTCTCTATCATAAAATACAGAGAGAAAAATAGAAAGAAACATGGATACATAGATAGACAGATAGATGAAAAAATGATTTCGATAGAGATATAGCTCGCTTGCTAGATAGATACATACATACATACATAAACATACGTACATGCACATACTTACGTACATACGTACAAAGAGATCTAAAGGTATAGAAATAATAACTGATATAGGCAATATATTATTGACATGCGAACGAATGCAAAGTACATTGCAAAGGACGACAGAAATGCAACATCATTGTGTATGACGAATCAGATGCAATTGAGATATGCAAACATTCAGGGCATAAGGTTATTAGAACAAGCTTGTCTGCGGACAGGCAGCATCATCATGGACTGGACGAAAGATCAAAATCGCTGACACATGTCACTCAGAGGATCATGACCGCTGGTCAAATACTGACCGGAAATGTCACCAATGTAGTCCATCAAGGATTACCCATCTTGAGTTAGGGCCATCCTAAGATTATGATGAGCACACACACGCACGCACACGATTGCTTGTTGTTTATGGACTCTTCCAAGCGAGGGCGTTCTTTATACCATTCATCATTTTTTTTTTCATTAAGGGTCCTGTTTACCTTTAGGAACAGTGATTTTAAAAAATTTCAAGATATGACATTTAATACATTATGTGTAGGTCTGTTGTACCACAAAACATCCTATCATATCGATTTTTCGCGATAAAGCCAAAAATATAAGGAGATATCTGTATTTTTCTCAATAAACCGTAACTGTAGACGGTTTAGTCTGGAAACATTTTTTATTATTACTATTGTTCGCATTTTGTATATTTAACTACTCTTACATAGATTTTACCGATTCAGTTTTTTACAGTGGTTGTTTCTATCCCTAACTCACATTTTAGAACTTTTAAAGCACTAATGGTGGGTTTTTGTTTCATCTGCAAATGGTAAATTATGCCTTTAAGTGTTAGCCCAGGTGTATGTTATAACATGTGTGAAGAGGTGAAGTGGATAAGGGTCTTAACTCGCAAACTGGAGATCATGGGTTCGAAGCCAGTCTCGCACTCATATCAGTAGACGGGATGCTTGAACCAGTAGCAGTTAACCTCACTTGACTTATTAGAGCTTTTAATTTATATGAAGAGTTTAAATGCAAAAACATGTGAATCTATTTTTTATCAATTTGAGATAATTGGATTAAAGCTGCTGGAAACAATGTAAATAATTACAATAAATGTGATAATTTTCAAAATATTTTTAAACATACTTTGTCATTTAACAAGTGCAGTATTATAGAAAATAGTTATTTTTTCTCTATTTGATGACGTCAAAACTTTGAAAATGGTGTTTATCTGTTTTTGCATTCAAACTCTGCATGTACCAAGCAATGCTGAATAATGACTGTGATATGAATCTAGGTGGTGGTGGTGGTGGGGGTAGCGTTATTCTGCTTTCTGGGTTGAATAGGACCATATTACATCATGGAGAAAGTTCACTTCGAGGTACAGTGAACGGACCAGAATTTTTTTTTCTTTTTGTTTTTAAACAGCCTAAATCTCAACATATACATCAATTTTACACTAAAAACTTGCAGCAAATCAGGCATGATATAAGTACCTATGATTCATTTTTTCCCTTTCTGTGATAAACATTAGCTGAGTTTTCTAATCGTCAGAATTTGAGAATATTTTGTTCTCGGTCCTCTTACTTCTGTTACGTATTATATGATGATGGTGCCACTCGACTCATGCAAGAAATGTGAAGTTCAAAATATATTATTATTATTTTTTTTTTGTTGCCCAGGACTTTAAAGATTCAGTTTATTAGATGGATCCCAAGATTCGTGCGTAGGCTTTGGTCTTCAGCAGCCATAATCTTTCTATTTGCCGGAGAGCTTACCGGGCGATTATGCGCAATTGCATGGAGCGTTTGAGGGCTAGACTTTCAGAGGCTTGCATTGTCGTCTTTCCGACTTCTTTACAAAAGTCTTGTACACACAGGCACACTGTCACGCATACTCACCAGACGAAAGAAAAAAGACCCATACATCGAAGTATTTTAATAGCAAATTAATTCGTGTGATCACACGAGCCTAGATTTCCATTGCAGCGTGACGGCTTGCGAGCATTGTGTTTACATCCGTTACCAGGCTTTTCGTAAAGTTTGACTGAGTGGTTTGACGTCATGACTCCATTCACCGACGAAACAGAACAAGGGGAAAAAATACCTGACATGGAGAGAAGTCTGTGTTTGTTTATACCTTTCTGCCAGCCGCAATGCCATTGGCGTACGGCTCGAGCGTTGATTGGCCAATGGCTGCTACCAATAATCTGTCCATACTGGTATGTGCTGCCCCAAAGTGCACAGTCGCCGAGAAGAGCGGCTTGAGTGGCAGGCAGGCAGGCAGGCAGTAGTTTATCGCTGGCAAGAACTCGCCCGCCCGCCCACGCGCCCGCGCTGAATTCACCTCAGGTACGTCTGCATGCTGGGTGGGGGACTGACTGCGCATGAGACTTCACGCTCCTCAATGCCTTGAAACGAGACGTAGTAGTCCGTCAGTCACTGAGCATGACCTCAGACATCTCCAAGCATTCCAGGAGTTATTGGCCGATTCAAAAAGTCTTCATTCAAAGAGAAGAGTCTTGAAGTCGCAAAGCGTGTTCGCTCTGGGATTAATGAATGGAAGATCACATATTTGCGGTGTAGAGTTTGTATATTTCAGCAGCATTTTTTTTTTTCGTCTCCTCATCTCACTGTGATCTGCCTCAAGCCTCATGCACCCTCACCAGAACGTGAACATGACCGAAACGGTCGGGATCTTACCAGACCTGTCGCTCTTCGGGAACGAGGGACTTCTGAACGAGCTGGAGAAGTCCCCCGCGGCCAGTGACGGGGACTTCGTCCTGCCCGCCAGCCCCTTCATGGAGAGCGGCTGGCAGGAACAGCAGGAGGTGAGTCCCTGGCTCCATCTCCCTCTCTCTCCCTAGTACTCTCACTTTCTCCTTTTTCATCATCCCTCACACTCAAAGCATCAGCGGCAACCAACAATTACCAACAGTAATAACAATAGCAACAAAAATAACAACTACAACTGTGGGTTCACATGTAGAAATGTAGACCTACACCTACCGTACGTTTCGCCATTGGTCAATTCGATTTTGCTCCAGCTATTTGAGATGCTCAAGGTGAATCATTAGAGAGTATCCAACTGCGTGGATGACGTCATTGCTTGGTCAAGATGGTCAGTGAGATGTGCGGTGATTGCTAAGAAGTTGATTTGCTGCTTGCTTGAAAACATTATAACACAGCCTCTCAAATGATAGGCTACCTGTCTTTCACCATGCAATCTCTTGAGAAATTTGTCGTACCTTTCCACGAACCCCGACTTTACCAATTTTAAATCAGCGTCGTTATCATTGCTTGTCTGTTTATATGTTTATATTCACTAAGGCCCGTCAGCTATAATTTGTAATGCTTCAGCCTGTTCAAGAAGTGTACAGTAATTCATTATACTTATAGGTAAATGAATGTTCAGCCATCTTTACTTAACAGGTCTATTTTTTTTTTTGTATATCATAAGCTCAAATATTTTGTTGCGGCCGATAGTGAGTGCACTTGTCGTATTTCTAATTCTGTTAATATTGCGAGCTAGCCTGACGATGCAGCTTCGATCACGATTGAGAAAGGGAGTTCCCATTGTACATCCCTGTAAACACTGTTCGCCCGGAGAAGGTGCGGGCGTGTCGCTTGGGTGTAGGCGAGGTGAGAGGCTTGTGAGCCAGGTATGCACCTGCCTTTGAGTACTGGTTCGCTTGCCTCCACTCGATGGCAACAGGGAGGTGAGACCACCTCCCCGATGGCAACGATGCCAAGAAGTTGTAGAATCAGGGGGGTGGTCACTCCTTAGCTCCTAGCTCCCTGGTAGATAAAAAATGCTTTCACAAACATGGCTGCCGTGCAGAAAAAACCCTTATATGAATGATCTATACGGAATCCGCCACCTATTCAATCCTTTATAGCTGATCATAATTTTATACACGGCCTAGAGACATTTCACATGTTTACAGAGCTTTTGACAGGCCCCACAGCGTTACATTATACTCTAAAAGACAGTATCTCTGCATTTTTGTCTTTATGTGTTAGATGGGAGGGATCTAGGGAGTGACAATAAAAAGTAGACTGGCCACCTGTTAATGTGGTCTCCTTTGTGCAGACTGTTAACTAGCAATTCTCGTATGTTCATGAACATTGCTGTCGGCAAGAATTGGTGTGGAGAAACTTTATATTTTGTTTCTCGTCTACAATCCTTCCCAATATTCATAATCTTCAATTTTTTTTATGGGATGGGGTGTACCCCCTCTAGACAATGTGAACAGGCATGGCTTTTGTGAAGAGAGAATATCCCATGAATTTCTTTCTGAGAGTTGTATGGAGTGTTCGAATCCCCTAGTGATCGTAGCTTCGCAACGTCATTGACATCATTATGCAATGTAGTTGCAGTTGGAACTGGCATGGTTAAGACATCTTTCTCTCGTCTTTGAGTTGTGCACCAAAGGACATTGCATGTTATATCAATATTGCAACATGTAACACAATAGAGAGATGAATACAAAGAGATATAATTCATGCATAATCCAAGCACTGTAGTTACTAGGCTGACTTGTAATGTTTTGCCCCCTCCCTGGCTTTACAAAAAGGTAAATTCCAATGTGAATCATAACCGTTCAGATTCATAAATCCCCTAATCACAGACCTCCCATTTGGAACTGTGGTAATGATAAAATGTATCAATGTTCGGAAGTTATTGACCTCCCTGTTTCTTACACTGAACATGTACAGTTATTTTCACAAACCGACTATATCTCGTGTCGGTCAAGTTAATAACCATTAGATGTGTATAATGCTCAGTTCTTTGAGAGACATGCTCACTGCATAGTGGCGACGCATGTACAACAATATTACGTTGTGTTGTCTGTATCTGGCCATTCGGAGCTTTACACCTGAGACAGTCGGAGCTCCACTGACCTGTGAAATATGTCACCACAGTCATCACCATCATAATCATCCCCACATCATCATCGTCATCGTCATCATTATCAAAATCAGGAAAATTCGTGATGACATATAGTCATTATCGTGTTGACATATAGTCATTATCGTGTTATGATTTTATTGTCAATCTTCATCGCGTCTGCGACGTACCTTGCTACCGCCCGGTCTTCACACAAGCCCACCCCGCATGCTTCCCACGTTGTTCCACACAGCTCTCCGCCCTTCGTCTATCTTTTATACACTCAAAATGGAAAAAAGGGCTAAAAACAGAAACTTGTTCTGCCGTATCCTCAGCACCTCTATTGTTTTGATTTTCTGTTTTAACCTGTCCTTAAATGTACGCCTCCCGTGAAGTTTTCAACAATGTAGGCGTAGGCTTGCGTTAAAACCAGCATGCAGCACGTATTATTTACACACTATCAATCATTCGTATCGAATTCATACTGTCTCTTTTTGTGTTGCCATGGTTATCTACAGTATTTATGTTTACTTTTTCGATGCATACCTACGAGTGCATTCAGTAGTTGACTTGTATGTTTTCAATAAGGCTGAAATCATAACGGTCACCACACGGACGGACCTGCTAATTCGTCTAATTCTGCAGAATACTCCCTGAAATAATATCATGAACTACCAGTTCAGGTTCGTCCTCAAAAAGTGTGTTCAAATGTCACGTTTCTCTGTAACGGATGCTGCGCAATTAACTGTCGCCCTTTTTTTCGCTCCTCTGCAATGGCAGTGAAAAACATCCTTGAAGCTACCCTCACAACTTTTAAAGTTTGCTTACCATTGCACAGTCATCTTGAAGAAAATTAAATGTTATGGCAGGGTAGACTCAAGGGTAATCCCCCTCCCCAACCATTCCCTTTGGCCACATTTTACACAGAAAAAAAAAGGATATGTACCTATAGAAGGTCTCCCATATACACATATCTGGTTAGAGTTCAAAATTAGTACAAACTGATATGAAACAGCAGCTTGTGTTCTTGCCCGCTGTGTTTTACCTCCAATAGTCACGCTCAACAGGGTCTCATTACGGAAACCGAAGAATTCACCTTCGTAAACTTTGTTATTTCCCATCTCCCTGTTATTAATGACGTTGAAGCTCCCCTTGTTACTATGATAGTGCCTTCTTGTCAGTAAAATTGTGGAGGTGGGAGACCTTTCTCCTACCTCCCTGGACAGCTATTTCCCATGTACACTTTATTGTCCTGTTGAAAAGGAAATGAAAACAAAAAATCAAACTATTCAAAGTGCCCCAAGCATTACTCATTGTTAGTGTCAAACGTAACAAAATTCAATATACTATTAACTAATATTACATTAATGCTTGAGTAGTCAGTTGATAGACGTCATGGTTCAAATTGATTTGGTATTTTGTTTTGACTGATTTATGGAAGGACATGAAACGACCTAATTTATGGCAATGGCAATTTTCGACGTTTGTTCAATTGTTGTCGAGCTTCAAGCTGATGGAAGGATATATGCGACAGAGTGGAAACTATTATGTTCACCTGTGTTGCTGGGTTGTTCGAACTGTTAACTCAATGACTGTATTCAAGGGAAGGTCAACGTGACGCACAGATTTAGTCGAAGCATAAAGCATTTCACTCCCTGACTTTTTTAGCGTCAATGCTATTCATTCTTGTTATGAGATAGAATTTGAATGAATCTTCTTGTCATCCAGACCTCGCTCTTTTGTCGCACAAGCTTTGTAAAAGAGCTGAGGTTGACCTGATTCAGTTCTTCCAACTCATAATCATCAAAACTTTGCCCGCAAGATTGGAATGTGTCGATTATACCTTAGGAGCTAGCTCCATAATTGTACTATGTATGTAGATCTTTTGGGCTCATAATGGCTTCAGCGAGTTTCCTCTTGATAAGAGTGTAAAGAAAGTAAAGCACTCCGTGCCATTACCATGTGCCTGGAGGCAGAGGTGATACACAAATACAATTTCTGATTCTTCTGTGTAATAAAGAGTGCAAATAGACATAAAATTTTACAACAATATTTAATTCTCCCTCTCTTTCTCTGTATATTAATATGTATGTATATATATATATATATATATATATATATATATATATATATATATATATATGTATATATACCAGTATGTACGTGTATATACATTGGTATATATAAACATATTATGTATCTACTCTTCACGCCGACTGTAAAACAGCAGCTATAGCAAGGATCAATGGGGGCGCTACAGGAGAGATATATGTCCCAAGAAATACAGAGTGACGTGCAGTCAAATAGACGCATCGCGTCCATCGATTCGTGGAGAGTGCGAAGCGTTCTCTGTCTACACAAATCGCTTCTCTCTTGGGCTTACTTGCCTCCACCCTGCTACAACCACAAGAAAGCTTCCGATCTTTTGAGGGAGAAGAAGAGACAAGTTTTCATTCTTTTCTTGAGAGGGAGATGGGAGTCTTTCTCTGATTTGATGAAGCTCTTGCACGATAAAGACGAAACCTTGGTAAGCAGACCATCCCAATTAAAAGATGAATCTCGAAAGGGAATGAGAAAAAGAGGGAGGAAGAGGAAGAAATTGAGGGTAGGAGGATGACGAGAAAAGAGCGAAAATGGGAGGAATACTTATGCCACGAATGTCGAATGAATTTATCATATCGTTTTATATCTTCTGCATTTAAATTTTTGTGTCATTGGCCATTATTAATTCGGAGACCTCATAAGGATTTGAACAGTGAAGTAGTTTGTTTTATTACTTATCCTAGATCAGGACGAAAGGAATATCGCCATAAAACTGACGCAAAAACTGTAGGGAAACAAAGAAGACAAATTCTTTTGACTCAAAAGGAGAAGGGAATAGATACCGGGGTGTATGTGTATTCTCGAGAAAAAAAGAAGAAGTACAGAGCTGTAGTAATAAAGGGTGTGTACAGTTCTGGTCGAGGTGAGGATTTAGCTTTTAACATTTTGAGAGATATTCAGAAACCACACTGCAAGTTGTCAAAGAGCATTCAATTCTAAGGGGTATCAAAAGTTTATTTGATGAAAATCGGTTTTGAAATGGCTGAGGTATCCAAAAACAAGGTGAAACAAAGAGATCCTAATAAAGTTGTGGCTTGTAGTCTTTTATTATTATCACTTTTTTGGATATCTCAGCCATCTGAAAACCAATTGTCATCAAGTAAACGTTGAATCCTTCTTAAAATTACATGCTCTTTCATATTTCATAAGAGGTTTCTCATTATCTCACTTAAGAATGCTCAAAACATGAATTCCCTCCTCAACCAGTACTGTACAGTCCCTTTAAAGTAGATTTAAACAAACAGAAAACTTCCATGCTATTATTTTAACGAGAACGAAATCTCTCACGAAGAGGCCAATGAACTTTATCAGTCTTCTCGGCTGTTTCAAACAGACATTTCATTTTCATGGAAATTCCACTCTGGAGTTTCTCGCTACTCCACTCCGTCGTAAAATCTACCCGAATTTAAAACCGAAAGGAAGAAATCAGTTCACTTCGACAGCTCGCAACATAAACACAACCTCGAGACCCTCTTGATGGACAGAATTTAGCCAAACAAACAAAGAGGATACATCATGGCTTGAAGTGCTGTTCAGAGAAAGCGCAGTAGACCTACACAGTTGTACCAGAGAGATGGGACTACTATACTGACTGCACATACCCTGCATTTCGCTCATGTGTTACGTCCATTGTCTGAGGGTACATTTTTTTTTTCAACCGTCTGAAAATAATCAAGTGGTAATGAACATAATCGCTTACATCGTGTAACATGCGTATGGCGATTATTTTTTGGTTCACGTCTGGTACACAAGGACAACACACATTTGTTTTATCCAGAGTGGATGAGGAGGAGACTGATGTGCTTGAATGGGTGCGTACGTGTGTTTGTGTATTGTGTGTGTGTGTGGGTGTGTGTGTGTGGGTGGGGGGGGGGGGGTTCCCGTGTTCCCGTGGAGGATGGGGGGGGGGGGGGAACAGTACGCATCTGCTTTACGGCTCGCGAATGGTAGTCTCCACTTTCGACTAGTAAAAATCAGTTGCGTAATTGAAGACTTCCGAAATGAGAGTCTGTGGGGAGGAATCCAAACAATCAGAACTTTACAGCTCGGGTCAATGAAATTAGGGAGAATGTGTTTCTCCGAAAGAAACCGATTACTATAATATCTCGATTTCCACGGAAGATTAGAAGTAGTGGTGATGGTGAAGGGGGGGGGGGAGGGGATATGGAGAGGGGGGCATTGTGACCACCACAGATTTGCCAAATCTCCCCGTATGAGTCTCCCTGGAAATAGATTATCCCTCCACATCCTGACAAAGGAATATCAAAGCCTCCCTAAATTCGGTGTACATTTTCCCTATATAGCGAGATACATGTCACACACAGGTATTTTCCTTTAAAGGCATTATTTCCCATTTGCAGATGAAAGAAAAACCCAGCTTTAGCGCTTCAAAATAGTTCTAACATGTGAGTTTGGGATAGAAATAACCAATGTAAACATTGTAATTAGTATAATCAATGTGAAGCATTGTTAGATATAGGCCTACAAAATGCGAACAATAGTTACAATAAAAATCGTCTCCAGAATAAACCGTCTACACAATATGGTTTAGTGAGAAAATTGGTGTTATCTCCGTATATTTTAGGCTTTATTGCATTTTTTTATAATTACCGTAGGATGTCTTGTAATAGGCCTACAACTGACCTACACACCACGTATGCATCAAATTATGATAACTCGAACATTTTTTAAATCACTGCTCCCAATGACAAACAGTACTTTTAAGCTCTCTAGAATCTCCCTGATTTTAATGTTTGAATGTTGACAACACTGCACCACAGAGGGCCTTTCAAATACTGTATTCTCTCTCTCAAAACAACAACAACAACAACAACAACAACAACAACAACTACAACAACAACTACAACAACAACAAGGCGTGAAGATCTACGCAGAAGTGCAATAGTTTTCCCAGAGGCTTCTGTGTTGTTTCAGGGAGACGGACTCTGTTTGTGAATGCCAGGTTAAATTGAGGTCAAATGTATTCATCAGGACTGTATTTCAATAAGTATTACTATGATGGCGATGACTTCAGCTGATGGTGATGAGATTATTATGAAGATGATCTTCAAAATCGTTTTCATCTTTGCCCTCATCACTGTAATCATTCTTTTCACAACTAGTCCCCACTTATCACTGCAGAGTAGACTGTTTGATAAACCTAATCGAAGATCATCCCAATTTCAATGTCAGGGATGAAATGATGATACCATGTCTGAAGGCGAGACCGAAAAAATGACAAGCAATTTTTTCCCCTCTCTACGTGGTTATTTCAATAAGCTTTCGTCATTTCGAGTGTCTACAAGGAAGATGATCGAGCATATTTGCCCACTGAAGAGGGCAGACAAATTCGTTACCAAACTGTTATCGGTATTTTTCTTGAGGATAGGGACTTATTGTTGGCGGGAAGAACTTAGTGCAAGGAATACGTGCTGCCCGTCATCTTTCTCTTCGTGTATTCAGTCCAAACTGCAAAAATTTCCGCCTATATATATCAAGACAAATATTTACCGAGGAGGACAGAGTCGTGACGAACAAAGAGCTGGGGGCAAGAGAGGTGTGAAGTTCTGCGAGATCAGGGTGAACCGATTGACACGCTTGGTGTTGACAGAACTCTACTCGGGACAGAGATAGCAGTGGTGACTTCTCGTGTTGACGCTAGCCCAGGCATAACACAACGTGATCGGACAAATCATGGATCAATCTGCAAACGGTGTAGTCAACAGTGTATTTAATGAACGATGATAGCCACGAAACTGCCCCCCCCCCCCCATCTCCAGTATAAAGATTCCTCCCTTAACATCCCACCCGCTGTCACCCTGTAACGTAACGTCGCCCTCTCCACAACAAGGAACCATAATTTATACTAGCTTTCACTTGTTCTCTTTCTCATGTCAGTGACGGGGTTTAAAGGTTTACAGGTAAAACAAAGTTTCCACACGCCTGCTGAAACTGTAAACTTTTGCCCTCAAATGGACACATAATTACAGTACATGTAGTCCCTTTTACAGATAAAATGTGTGAAATAACGCTGTAATGACACGGTATCACCTCGGTAACGACAAAATTGCGAAATAATTGGCACATAAGAAAAGTAACCAGAAAGCATAGCAATATGAGAATATATCCGATCGTAGCTGCTACGTAATGTTTTAAAATCGATTATCGATAATTGACAAATCAGGCCAGTAACAGTATCCACCGATTTTCTGCGCGAGAGTGAAACGCAAGTATAGCTTGTTAAAAAAATACGATTGCTACATTACAGGCACGATCGATTATCAAGTATTAAACGTTCTATCTACCCACTACTGAACGGGGAAGGCGCTTCAGTCGGGCGCCTAATTATGATCGAAATTATTGTAAACTCCAAAACAACTCATTATCATGGCAAACTGCGTCAGCCAGACAAGATTCTTGGCTGAAACTTTCGATATATTGTAAGCAAAATCCAAATTATGGAAGATGAATTTTGAGCCCTTCTGAGAACTATGCTTTGTCTTCAAGTCCTCATTGGCGCAAGGAGCTCCTTTATTTGCGTCAGATCTGTCTGTCGCAATGTGTTCACAACACATAACTCTAAAATCTGTAGTAAAAAGTTTCTTTGCCGGTTTTTAATTGGATATTGCCGTTTTTTTCTTTTAGATTTCAATAACTATGACAATGTCTCTATCATGCTCTTTAATGCCATCCATTTCCTGTACCACATATTTTGAGTGTTATATACTTCAGAATGCAGATTTGCGAACCTCGTCACTTTCCCGAAACGTTCGCTTGTATCTGCTCCTTACTAGAGCTGTTGAGAGACCCATTGTTTATGATTTCTGCAGCCGATATTCTGCCACAAACTCTTCAAAACTTACCGTTTCAGAAGAGCCCCGTTGTCACGTCGAACTCTTCACTCTTTTCAAATTCTCTTACTTTTTTCTTTAACCTTACTTTTCCTCCTACTAACAAATATGTATATATTACTATCACTGACAGACTCAGGGAACGCAATACTTGATTGTCGTAGCTTGCGGCACCTAGCGCTTGTAACGTAAACACAAACTTGATAACTTGAAGATCGTCGCCGGCGGCAGTGCATAAACACCTACGAAAATTAGTAAACAGTCAACCTGATCATTACACATCATAGTGAGCTTGTTATACTGCAGAGCGATTTATTGCGAAGGTTACTCTTTCTTCCAGCAAAACAGCAATGCTTCTGATTATACCAAAGTTCAAAGGTTAACAAAGCCAGTTGGAGTGTTTGTATTCTAAGGGAGAATAATTTTCTTTCCGTGCTGACTTATGTTCGTGTGAATGTTAATAAAGTTAAGGTAGAAGGGATCAACGCTAACATATTTCCACGCTCTCGTCAAAATCGAATCAATTCTTATCAAGAATACCGTCTAGCGTCGTTACCACGGTTCGTGCGCACAGGCAATAATGAGAAATGTTTACATTGAGATCTGCGTCTGGAGGGTATACGACAACTGATGTGGTTGTCAATACTATAGTATAAAGTGTTATTGTTGCAAATAAACTTTTTATGAGTATCAGTGTCAGCAGCGAAGCATTGTTGGAGACAAATTCCAATATTTACGAGCAGAAGCTATTCTAAACGATCTCTTCTTTTGCTGTCTTCCCTCACCCAAAGGCATGCGTTTAAAGGATAAGCGCTTCTGTGAAGTCGACTTTGAAAAGACATCGCGATTTTCCAAGGACACGGTAATGACATAGCAGATTAGCAACATGTTGAATTCATTTGGCAGCAGCAACAACAACAAGAACAACAACAAAATACATGGATGAGAAAGGAATACGAGATGTCAAGTTCTCACAATGATTGCCGCATTTAACATAAGGACCAGTGCTTTAGTCCTCTCTCTTAGTCTCAAAGCCTCTCGTATACCCACATCTGAGATGAACTTCACAACGGAATGATATTTCTTGCAGTTCTCTGTGATTCTAGTTAGTATTCAGTGGTGTAATTGGTAGTAAGGACCCTAACATGAGGGACCTCGCGATCCCCCACCCCATCTCCCATTCCCTCCTTATGTCTACATGACGATAAAATCCTGCGACCCCCCCCCCCCCCTTCCGTGTTTCTGATAAGTATAGGTAACGCTGTGGTGGAAGAGGCGTTCTTCGTCTCCTTCGGCACGGTAGTAGTGGTGGTGGTGGTGGTTGGGGATGTTGAACAGCTAGCAGGACACGCCAAGCCCCAAGAGTAACTACAATATTTGCCCAAATCCACTACCTTACCTAAGATACAAACATTCTTTTTTTTTCATGAATTTGTTTCATGAAATACAGATTTTCCTCCTGAGATATCTCTAAAAATGGTCCACCAACCCCCTTAAAAGAGGAGAGCAATGGAAGGACGTAAAAACCAATTATCAGTTTGCCGGCTTACTCAATAACGACTCAACGAAAGAATGACACTCAAGTCCCTTTGATGCCTTCTTCCACTCCAGATCGTTAGAAGCAATCTGCGCCCTTCTGTCTTTCATGGGCAGCAAGATATATCATGTGGAATTCCCTCTTGATCCAGTCTTCTTTTCCAGCGGAAATGCACATATTCCGTCGAGGATATCCTTTGTCTTCCTGCAGATACATTTTGATCTGTAAATCGAATTCTTCCTCGTGAAGAATGTACAGATTTGTTTTAAATTCAAAGTTGATAGAAATGAAAGCTAATGCTATGTAAGTCCAACGTACCTTCCGCCTCAAACCACTCATTGAGAGGAGAGGAAAGAATTTCAGATTTATGTTAGCTCACGTAAAAAAAACAAAAAACAAAACAAAACAGGGGGAGGGGAGCATCGGAAGCTGTGTTTCCTCATCTCCATCCAAGCCACCACAGTCCTATACCGTGTCCCGTAATATCCATAGCGATTATTTTGACGATTGCTGGCATATTTAATCCTGCGGTCAAAATGTCAGGTCATTTTTCTGTCCTTTCATTTTTTCTTCTTCTGGAACTACCAGCTGTTAGGCCTCACGATGAATGAAATCGTTGTTACAAACGATCACTGGGTGTTCTGTCGTGTCCATTATAGTAACGTTTTGCTTCTGTCTGGAATGTACGCGCATGTTACTAACGGCTCGAAAAAAAAACCGATGGTCATCGTAAATTCTGATGGCTATTCACTCAGAAATACGCAAAATAAGTCTGTCACCTGTTTACTCGCAGCCAATCATGACGGGGATGATTAGGATCTACGTCATCATTCATTAATTTTCTTATGTTTTGTACTGTCTGCAGCAAGATTAATAAATTTCGATGTGATTTTACAGTTGATACGTAGAACGGAAAGATTCATGATCAGTGCAGCATAACCATCACATCCAACCAATGTTCGCAGGTTTTCTATAAAAAGAAATACATTCATAGGTAGTCAGAAACAGTCATGGTTTATTATATATCAAGACTGAAATAGCCAAGTTTATTATCCATGTAAAATATGTGCATACGATCGTTTGCAGAAGGGGTTTTCCTCGGGTTGAAAAACTTTTTCGAGACACCAAAACAAATCCATATTATGCGACTGTGGTATTGCTTTTGTTCACGTGACCTCTGCCAAATACGATCATGCATGGAGGACCAGTGCACAGGTGACAATAAGTGTAGTTCAATATTTAACCAAGCCGTCTGATGAATGCAACACAGTGAATTGTGTGGCATTCATTGTTTTACAGGCCTCATTGTCTTAACTGATTTTTCATGGGGAGCACCGTTGCTATGAAACAATGGAAATAACCCAACATTTGCAGTGTGTGATTCGTGTTAATTCATTCTTCAGCTTTGTGAGTGCGTGCGTGTGTGTGTGTGTGTGTGTGTGTGTTTGTGTGTGTGTGTGCGTGTGAGTAGGGGTAAGCACAATCTTTGCTAACAGATAGACCCTATTTATAAACATGTTCATTACAAAAACAAATACAGTAGCTATAACGTAACAAGTCAATTTACCGGTCACGAGGCGTGCTTTCAATCCTAACCAAAGCCGTCATCTTCGCATCACTGTTTGGACACTTATGCCAAAGAGAACAGCAGATACACACGATTCTTCCTGTTTTAAATGGATGTACCGACATCCCAGAGAGTTTCTCACTCCAAAATTATGGCGCTGTGGCTTGCGATGGCAAGGTTTCATCCCACCTGTCAGGAAGAACCGTAAGACAATACTAGATACTCGGTTCGCAAAGTTTAGAGTGTAGAGGGAGATGCAGGGTGTAGACTGAAGAGGGCTGAGATAGGGTGTAACTCTAACCAATGGCAATGATATTGGTATTCATCTGTAACACATCAGGAGTGGATATGGAGGGGGGGGGGGGGGATGGAGTCTCCGTATCCCCACGGATGAGAACTTCACTGGATGATTGATGTGAAAACATTAAGCTTAATGACCAAAAAGCTCACATGCACGTAAAATGTTTACAAACTGTTGGAAATGCGTCTTATCATACATCGACGGAAAGTTAACATTTTTGGCTCTCTTTGTAACATGTCAAGGGTAGGATCTCATCTTCAAAGCGTGCTTTTGATTGCCATTATCGAATGTTTTAAAAATATTCCCATAATATAAAGACGCAACAACAGATAACAATCAACTTGATTTGAAATCGTTTTCCCAGTTTCGTACCATAGTTAGCGACCCTATAGCAATCGTTGGAAGTGTGAGGTCCTGTTTCGTGAGCCTATGAAGTGGCACCTCCCTGGTGGGCCGGTTTTTAGTTGCCTATCCATGTATAGATTGCATTGTCTGAACTGTTATTGTCACTGCTACTGCGACAACATTAACAAAAAAATAATAATAAAGAAAAATCAGCGATCCTAGTTGTGAGTGGTAGATTGAGAGGAGGCGAACGTGCATGGAGAAGTCATAACGGATTAACACACAAATGTGTCGCACTTTTCATACAATGACTGAACACATTTGATTAAAACTCGTCTTGAAGACAACTCTATAGACTCTAGACATGTCGTAATATATGTTTAGTTTTGGGATAAGCTCCGTTTGCTATTGATCATATTCCATTTATTTTTATTATTATTATAATAATTATTATAATTATCATTATCATTATTATTTACAATCAGGAATCGTTCGACCGATGGTGCTGCAAGACGCTTGAGTCAAACAATAAAAAGAAAAAACTCTCCGACATTCATTTAAGCGAGTAAATAAGTGAAGAGAAAGATGGTGGTTCCCCTCAAGTGATTCTTTTTTTCGTTTTTCTTTGAAGAATTTGGAATTGAAAAAAAAAGTCATTTTATTATCTCAGACAACAAAGTCAACTTGTGTCGAGACGGTGCTGTGCGAGGAATTCGCGCTAAGGATAACAGGCTCCCCGCTGTCTCTCCGCCTGACTCATCTCCAGATGGTCACTTGCTGGTGTTCTTACCTCCGTCTTGGGGGCGAACTATTACGGAATCTACGTTAAAAGTGTTTAGTGGTGGCTCCCCGTAAGTAAGATCGCATTGATTCATCTATGTAATGATAAACCATGGAGCTACGTTTGTAGCTCCATGAATAAACCAACATGAAAAGAAGAAATCGGCCTTGAATTCAAATTTGTCACCTATACAGCGCCACCGCGAAACAAAGCTAAAGATGGTGATGATGATGATGACTCACATGCATATTTAAATGGCACTATATATCTGTTAAAAAAAATCAGGTGAAGACCAGATCATTGTGTCAATTCAGTAACTCAAAGGAGTAGGCCTATGCTATCATCGCCCCATCATTACCATTCTCTCTGATCTGATTGATAATACAAGTACATTAATCCATTAGGGGACTGTCATATCACATGAACACGAAGTGAAGATCTACCAAGATACTTATCTTAGAGTTAGAGAAAGACTAAGTAAAACGAAACATATCTTAATAACATTGCACATTCTTTCTTAAAGGTGTATCTATTTTATGTCTGTGAATCAAATTCAGTTCCAATGATTGTTACGTCACAATAAATGTAGCTGCTTCAACGATGATGTGTCGCTAGACTGTCATGACCTCGGCAGTTGAAGTTTGATGTTGACAACTTCTTTTTAAGTGTTCGGCGAAGCAGTCTCATTTATTGGCTGTTTAAGTGCGGTGGGCAGAAATTGAAGCGCCCTCGTGTGACTGTGGCGTCACACGGTGCTCGATTTTGATAAGAGAAGGGCCTTGAAAAAAAGATGTCTCAATTGATTTGCTGTCACACAGAATGTTGGAGGTGAACATAAATGTGAAGCTGTCCATCTCTCCATTTCACACTCACTTCTCTCATTACTATCCATTGAAACATTTTATTCGAATATTACACGCAAGGAATACGTTTCCATCAGTAAGTCAACTCGATAACTATGTATGAATGAATATTTGTGTTTATAATCAAAAGTTCACAAAGTTCACATAGCGCATGAGTTCCTACCGGTCTCTCTATGGAGGGAGGCAGACTGAAAATATTTGTTTTACAACTTTTTTCATTGTGTCATCAGACGGACTTTCTAGGAAGCAACCAGTCTCACTAGACCGCAAGAAGAAAATGAAGTGAATGGTCTGCTTGTTCCAAAGTCGGTCAGAAGTTTAAGGATAGAAGTCGTGAAGATCACGACCTGTCACGCATGAGATGCAGTCATGCAATTGCTGAACCAATTTAGTCCAAATGCTTTTTTCGTAGTGTTGTTCAAATTGACAGTGTACTTGTGCTTTATTTAATACCAGAAGACATTACGCAGCAGAACTCTGCTCTTTCATTCATTCCATGGTTTAATAGGAGAGTGACTAAGGAGGATATAAGGATTTATTCATTATTTATTTATGTATTTATTTATTCATGTATTTATGTGTTCATGTATTTATTTATGTATTTATTTATTTATCTATTTATTCATTTGATTAATTATTTATTGAAAGTCTAATTATATCAATAGTGACAGGGAGTTCCTGAGCCCTAAGCTGGCCTGAGCAGCGATACACTCCAACACAAATGCCTACTGATGCCGTCCGGTGCTATTCTTGCTTATAAGAACGAAACAAAACAAAAAACAAAAGCCACGTTAGGACCCCTATGGAAAACAGCTACCTGACAACCTACCCACTGAATATGGCTATCCGTGGACAATATCATCCTTATTATTTTGCATGTCTGCCACTATTTTTTCCGTCGGAAGTGAATTAGGCATGAATGAAAAAAGTGTGCAAATACACATGTTTGTGTTTGTGTGGGGAACCATGCCGTTATTTTTGATGCAGCATGTAGCGAAGCAGCGATGCAAGCAAACGCTCATGTGTAACAGACTTGAACGTTCGTCATCTCTCACGTGTAGACTTGTTTGAAATCATGATATTTATAATGAAATGTGGCCCATCTATTCAGAGAAATCTCTTCAAATGTTTGCTCTGTTCTCCCAGAGGGCCTCCTATTATCATCACCCCAGTAAAATATCAGGTATTTTTAATAGTCCTTACACCTGAGGACTAAAGGGAGTAAAATGAGTTGAATATCATGTTCATAAACACATGCATCGCATAAGATTCGAACCGGAAAGTTCGCTGTTTATGATCCTATAGAGTCCACTATATCGCAGTGCTCCCTTAACACGAAGATATTGCCAAACTTTTGCAGAATGAAGCGACTGAAAAATTCTTAATGATTGATTTCCAGCCTAGCTGTACTATGACTCTGATTGCTGTACTTGGATGTCATATACCCTAAGAAGAGACACTCATCTTACTAATAGACATCTGAGTCAATTACACTTCACTGATTTCCATGTAAAAATGACAAATACATTTGCTTACATTAATATGAAATATATAACTTTTGTCACTTGCTTCTTTTCGTCAAAGTAGGGCAATTTTGTTAACGATACGAAAGCACAGCGATAGAGTGGATTATATAGACACTAAACAATATTGTTATAATTGTCAGACTGATACTGATGTTATGATTTATATTTCATGTCCTAACTTGCAGGGAGAACAAGGATGTGACTCTTTGACGGATATCTTGTTCAAGAAGGAGCCCCTCAGCCCTTCTTCGGACTCCAGCGACATCATCAACGGCAAGAACCGGCGTGAGAGCGCTTCGATGATGGAGGACTTCTTCTACTGCGGCGACTCCAAACTCGTCGTGGGTATCGACAACGGGCACGCCGTGCTCGGCAACGGGACGATCCTGCCTAATGGGCAGCAGTTTGCCCACATCAAGGAGGAGATGGACTGCGACTTCCCGGCGAGCTCGACGGCTTCAAGGTTGGGAAGTAGCGGACTAAATGCCAATGAAGCGAGAAGGCTCTCCATGAACTTCCAGTACATGGATTCGAACAACAACAGCATTGGAACTTGCGGTCCGAGGATGCCGTGTGGGGAAGGGATGGTGTGTCATTCCCAGCCCATTACAGTGGATGGTGTGACTATCAAGCAGGAACCTGCGGACAATTTATCTTCTCCATGCCACATGCATGGTAACGGACTCAATAGCAGTGTGCCCATGGGAATTCCCCCAACCACACCGGATGCCTGTCATCTGGGCATGGACACCAAACCTATCATGCATTCCCCCTCGTTTCAGCACCACAGCCAACAACCACAGGGTCATCATCACCATCAGCAGCAGCACCACCCTCACCAACACCAAACACCAATCACGAACTCTTTCACATTTAACATCAACTTTCCTCCAGTGGACCACCACCACCAACACCACCCCCAGAGCCAACATCACCATCATCACCACCAGCAACAACCCCACCACCAGTCATACAGCGGCTTCCCACCCACCCCGCCCAACTCTCATCCTGGTTCCCCCGCCGACCTTCCCATTGGTTTGGAAGGCTCCGCCCTATCGTTCAGACCACCGCCGCCTCCCTACCCGATGGCGATGGCTGGTAAGTGTGGTACGATGTCGGGGGTCTCGACAACATCGATCACGTCATCGGTCAAGTACAACCGAAAGAACAACCCTGACTTGGAGAGGCGAAGAATCCATCACTGTAACTATCCAGGTAAATCTTGATTTACAAGTAACACGGGTAAAACGTGATTCATGGATTCATTGTGCATAATCATGTTGCTATTTTAGAAAAATCGCAATCATGGCTGGAAACTAACCACTGTTCTCAAAATCCGTCATGAAAGATGTGTGAAAGGATGTCTGAAAAGAGTGTGGTAAGGTTTACAGCAGAAGGATCACATCTTTAATCCCTTTAAGATGCCATTCTCGAAGTAAAACATGTGATTCCTCGAATACCAAACACGAAACACTGACTCCGCCGATTGTCGTTGGTACACCAACTGTTGGTACACTAACTCTTAACCTACGTATGAAGTATTAGGCAGACTTATCTACACAGGTGCGAGACCTTTAAGGCTCTCTTTGCGTGGGCGAGAAGGAATGGCTGGCTTGTCATGGCTGCTACCGACACTACTGAGAGCTTCAGAGGTCAAAGAATAATCGCAATGATGACATCTATTTTCATAGTTGTATCATAACCATCAGTAGGATAACGCCCACGATCTTCACTGTAGTATAATTATGAAAAGCACCGAATGTACTTTGCATAACAATAATGTATATTTATTTAGGGAATGCATGTGTGCAAGCGGGGGGGGGGGGGGATGATATGTTGTATATATAGCGATATACATAAAGACAAAATCTAATTCGTGCTGATCGTGACCGAGTAATGCAAACGCGCACGTACGACGAACAAAATTGTTTTGTATCTAAATGCAATTCTAGACGTGGCGTCTGCTTCTTGTGTGTTTTTATGTGTTTATGTGAGTGTGTGCTAGTGTGTGTGTGTGTGTGGGGGGGGGGGTAGGGAAAGACAAGTTTGTGTAGGGCCTATAGTTCTCATAGCTGTAAATGGTGTTCCGTAGATACACTGCACAAAATCAAGAGATTATAATCATATAATACACGAAAGATCCAGTGTCTTTCATGTTTCATATCTACAATAAGTGATAACCTTATTTTACTCCATTCCTCAAATCTGCAAAAGGAGGAGGAGTCTGCTCAAACTCCACTTACTGGTCCTTCAGGAAAGACTTGGTTTAATTCACTTCACTCAAAAATTTCACGTGTTTCCTGAATCTACGCCAAAGCAAACTGTAGTTCCCCGAAGTATAACAAAAAGCGTGCCACACCTCCAAAGTTGGTGTATTTTGTAGGAGGAATCACCACCATCCACCACGCCTAATTCGTTATCAACAAGCTGGTAATGGTCATTTTGATTTTCCCCCATATTTATTTAGATTAGTATCTTTGGTATGACAAGATGATGGGACTAGTGCTTGTCCTTTTTCATTTATAGGAGTGAGACATTTTAGTGCTCTCCACACAGTGTAGGACAGAATCATAGAGGAACCATTACGAACAACAAGAACAACATAGACACTGTAGAACATTAAGAACAACAAGAAGAACAACAACAATGCAAGTGTTACAAACAGGACAATGTCATTAACAACAGTGACCCGTGCATCTCCATCGTTGCCATTGGCAACCATGCTGAATATGATACCTGAAGCAATATGAACAGATTTTCTCTTGCTCGAAGGGTGTACACAGGCCGTCACCTGAGGCGCGACATTCGAGAGGGGCAAGTCTTTGAGCGTGAGCGTTTGGGCGATAACCCCGTGGAGCGTGCTGGAGTTGGGTCAGTCGGGGAGTTTTTTGGGGGGAGTCGATAACCTTACGCCGTTCCCTCTCTGTGCTGAAGGGAGCGAAGAGGTAAAACCTGGGTCCCGCCTCACGATGGGTTTAGTTGAGGTCAAGGCTCGAAGTGATCAATTCTCAGGCCGACAGGCCCGCATTGCCCTATGGGAGATGAGAGACGAAGGAGAGGGGAAGCGGGGTTGGCCCGGGGGAGGAGGAGGGGTGAGGAGGGGGAGGAGGAAAGGATGAAAAGGGGAAAGTGGAGGGGATAGAATTAGGAAGAAATGGATGTTCGAGGAGGAAGGATGGAGTGGGAAGTATTCGTGGGAGAGGACAGATTGAGAGACACTTCAGGAGAAGAGAATTCAACACTAACGTCTTAAATGGTGTGAAAACACGCTTTGAACACAAGTCTTTAAGCGTGCTAAGACGTATCCAACAAAGCTTCTTACTTGATTCCAGCTGCAATTAGATAACACTGGAGACAACTTTTGTGTCATTAAGGGAAGTAGTCAGCTATAAGTTGACCAACCTTCCTACCGTTCTTGGTTGTCCGAATGACCAGCCTACGAAACGTGACGTAAAAACACAGGCCATTATTAAAGTATATAAATGCTCTGAGTTCGGGTTCACGATATGTAGCCTGGTCCATAGACAAACAAAATTAAAAGGAGGAAGTTTCATCCATATAAAGCATGAAATGATCATGCGTCTATGTATATCATATTTTCACCATGCAGAAGAACAATGTTCGTCTAAACCAGATATGCAAATCAGATTAAATGACGATGCCATGACCTCTACACCTTCTCTTCTTATGTCGTAACATGAAATGTATAGTAATGCCTTGGGTCGACAATTTAAGAGATTCAAGCTCCTTTCCTTCAACTAATTACAAAAGCTTTGTATAAATCTATTATACCTGTAATTTGATTACAGGTACAAAGCTCAAGCAAAAGATATATAGTGAAGATTCGTACCCAGGCCATATGAGACTTTAAAACGATATTAAGTTCATTCCATTAATATCTGTTTGTTTGAACTTACTATAGCCATCAGGGCAAGTATAGAACAAGGGATGTTATTTTACCTAGAACTCCTCTTTGGCAACCAATTATATTGAAAGCTGACACAAATGTGTTTGTGCTTTTATCTGACCTTGATTACCAAAAGTGTGATCAAAATAATCTGCAGCAAAAGTAGGTCTTTCTGTTAGTCACTTCTTTAAAAAGAATTATTCCAAGGATTTCCTCTTGCTCGGTTGAATGCTTCTATGGTGGTGAAATAAAGAATCAAGACGCCTTCGAATGGTAACAGGATGCACGGTGAACAGTTCGTCAAAAAAATACACCTCAAAGTCATCGCTCCGAAACGTGTCAACTCAAATGGGGTAGTCAAATGGAAAATTTGAACTTGTTTTCCCCGACTGTTCTTCCCCCCCCCCCCCAACATCTATGCAGTTTGGGGGTTTAGAAACATGCGCCCGATTATCTCGATTATTGTTATTACGGCCCCGCGAGGTCGAACACCAAAATCAGTAATTGTGAAATTGAAAGAGCAAAGAATAAGTGGAAGCAAGGCAGTCCTTCAACAACCCAATACAGTAACGCTGAGTTTAAGATTAGTAGAAACACCCGATGAGTCACCATCACTTGGGAGTATGTCGGCATCGTGGACAAATCATACGAGGAGGGGAAAAATAAGAAGGATATTAGGTAGGCGTTATTACAGAATCAGCATGTATTAATGTGATAAACAATTGGCACGATCAGCGTCAATGTAAATGTCTCCCATTCACTCGGGATTGGATCCTCCGAAGGTTGCGGGTTTTAGCGGGCGACATTAAATTTGTTGGTGAGAATGATCTCTACTCCCGGGCAAAACAAGTTGGGAAACTATTCAGATAGTTATAGTCACATATTTATTTGTGTGTTATGATATTTTGGTTTGCTATAAGACATAAATAATGTTGCTAAACTTCAGAGAGGGTTGTATTGACGATATTGATGTGCTCTCTGTATATTTCTATTCTTTCTGTTTCTTCCCCTCTTCCGCGCTAAAAAATTCCCCTTTTCCCTGTTCGCTACCTTACATATCCATAGCTTGTAATCTAATAATCTATACATCTGTCTTCCTTTGATTACTCGTTCTTTCCTTCTTTCTTTCCTTCTTCCTTCTGTCACTTTCAATTTGATAATCATTTCGAGGTTCCAATCTCTTGGTGTTTGATGAATTCCCTTTCAAATACACCTGTTGCCAGCAGCGATTAAAGGAGATATCGATCACCAAATGCGGCGAAACCCAACACGTCTGGAAACATACAGTATTACAGCAAAGTAAAGATCAGTCTCAATTCGCGATCGCAAACCAAAACCGAGTGGAAGAGCATCATTGATCGATCGCTTTATGAGTGTGTATATAATTCTGTAGTGATGGTAATGGAGTGTGCGTGTATTTGTGTTCTTGTATAACATCTCCGATAATAAACAGAGCCGCAGGCATCTAGTAGCCTGTATTATGCATCGTGTAATTGACACTTAACAGCAGTCGATGCGACTGAAGATTATGAACGACAGCAACCATGAAGGACACGCATGAGACATGTTTTGATATACAATTATTGACTTCTCTCTCTCTCCTACTCTCCCTGTCCCATGAAGATTATAGACTCACGCGATCCTGAAATGTTATCTCATACATCAAGGTTTGAGTGTGAATTTGATTGAATATTGGTTCTCACACCTCCCTGGTAAGAGCGAGTTCTTTTGTGATGTGGGACCGCTCTGCTCCTCTCAAAACTTTTATACTTCAATTAAGATTGTCATCTTTTACAGTATCGATAGCTGTTGTAGTGAGGAGGATAATTTACAGTGAGATCAAAACGATTAAAATCTTGATACTGAACATGCCAGGATCATCTCTACGTACAGAGGAAGAGGACGTGTAGTCTTTTCAAAAGTCATTGCCCAAATTAACATCGATTTTTGTCTTTTTGTTTGTATTACGAGACATTTGAAGAACCGTGATCCTTCCACAAGACATCCCTCTACAAGTAACTTCTGTCTCTGCTCACAGTGCATACCATGAACAACGAATGATGGTTATAACGTTAGAGGACTTGAAATTGAATCTTGACTTTGCAATGTGGTAAATGACCAAGGAGGTACCTCCTTGGAATGACGATTGGAAGGGACAGTTACAATAGTCTCATGGAATGGTGCTTTATAAAGTTCATCGTCCTCATCACGTTCCCTGGTTCTCTCACGTCACATCTTGAAGATTTATACCAGTACTCCGTGATTCCACCGATGATACCAGGGAGGTGGGAAGAGGTCTCATCCAAGCTCCCTGGTGATAGCAAGGAGGTACCTTTTCGGTGATTGTAGATATGTGCTGTGTATGTGGGGGGGGGGGGGGAGAGCTTGAAGGGGGTGGGGGAGGGGTGGGAGAGAGGAGGATGAGGAGGGATACCATGGAAAGATGTAAAGAAGAAGGAGGAGAAGGAGGAGAGATTGATGACTTCTGTCAAAAATGGCTGGTCTTTGATAGATGAGAGAGGGGAGGGATGGTGTGGGATATCCCTGTACTTTTTTTTCATCGCTCTTCCTTTCTTTGTTAGTGTTTGCTTGCTTATTCGAAATCACAAATGTGTGGATAAACAGAATGAAAGAAACAAAGGTAAAGAGAGATCGATAGAGAGAGAGATGGAGTTAGAGAGGAATGATCTCAGTCCTAAAAGACTGCTTCCAAGGACATCATCATTCCTTCATCACCTAGCATGACATTGCAGTCTTTACCTTTTTGACCTTTTATATTCGAGGGATTATTGCATTTATTTGATGTGAGTTAGAGGAGAAAACGTTCATTCTTGATTTCGACATAACCATGATAACCGTATCTAATTTAAGTTTCACTTCATATCATTAGCTTTAACCGGGCACACAATGGAGAAGCAATGTCATGACCCTGTAATTTAAAAAGTTCATACAATTATAACAAGTTTTGAACCGATTTTCCCCTGCACGAACGATCGACTTAGTCGCAATTATAGTTTATTTCCATTTTACTAAGCATAAACCACATCATAAAACCATATAGGACCTACATTTCACAAAGCACAAGTATGTTGTTAAGGGAAACTTTGCAAGATTGACAGGAAAGTAAACGTGATGTTTGAAAAGAGTGATCTACTGCAAAGCAGAACTTGTAATTCTAGATACACTTAATAGCTAATGTGTAAATATCATCCCAAATCTATGTGCATCTTTGACTAAAATTAAAGAAATTAATGCAGTTGATATAAAAGCATATTGTAAACAGTAATTATGTCAAAGTCCAGGAGAAAATGAGAGTAAGATATTCTAGTCGCCTCTACACATAGCATGTCTGTACTTGTTATTACGTTAGAGAACAATCATTATACTGTTTATAAGCAATTAATACCTCATATTGCTGTGAGTAACGCCAATGGCTTCAAACGACAGTAACGACGTATTATATGCATATGGATGGAAACGTAGTAAAATCTCAACTGTAGATGTAGATAAATTGATGTATAAATCGATACATCTATCGATAGACAATTGATAATACAGCATTAATCGGATTGGAAGACAGTCAGATAGACAGAAGAGGTAAGGTGATTGATGGTATTCGTGTGTGTGTGTGTGTGTATGAGACAGACAGACAGACAGACAGAGAGACAGATGGAAAGGGAGGGGCGGAAGAGGTATATAAGGTAAAGAAGAAGAGAAACACTCGATAAAAAAACACTTCAAACTTCAGTAATGATTTACAAAAAGTTGACACAGCTGCCCTTCTCTTCACCCTCATCTTGAACACTCTGCTGTCTTGTTGATGATGAATATTTTGCGTGTGTGTGTGTGTGCTAGAAGTTTCTTTCAGATTATCGAACAAGACTAGTGTTTTCATTCTCCCGTCCAGAAAACTTCGTTTGAGGAATATTTAAATTCTGTGTCGTAGATGAATAGTTACCTTTGTTTTAAGAGTCATCTTTGGTTACACTGTAAACCAAGTAGTGTGCATTTGATCATGGTTCCATAACACGGACTGAGTGACCAAGTTGCACTTGTTTGTTTACCGCGGGAGAGCAGATGCCTTCATGCTATTCGATACGTAGAAAAAGTTGTTCGTCATATTTATTTCGTTCGAGTTGAATCAATATGTGCTTTGCGTATATTGCCTAGCCCAGAGGGCATTGTAATAGGAGCTTGGCATATGCCGTGTGACAAGGAAATTAATTTCGTTTCCAAGTAGTAGGCATCAATACAGTGCAGCATAATGGCCCGGAATATTCTCTCCACTTTTTGCGGGAGCGATTTTGTGGGATCATTACGATGTATATACTAGGATTGACCGAAAGAAACATTCCAAGAATGATTTCCTCCACACTCTGTAAATATTTGTTGAATAAGACAAAAGCTGAAGCAAAATGGGTGTAGTTTAGAAGAGTTTCCTTTCCCGAGGAATTTTGCGAGCAGCCGACAACTGACACTCGTACGCGTAGTACGCACGCACACAGTCACGCACAGGCACACTCCAAGACATCACAAAATACATCAATGAAAATAATGCGCTTATATCGCGTAAAATACATGTATTTATCACGTTCTAAGATAGACAACCCAATCCATTGAATAATTCTTTGAGTCTGTGATTTTTCTCTCAGGACAATGTCATGGAGCAGAAGGTCTGTTATGGTGCAAATAGACTGAAGGATTGTAATATTTCTGCGCGAATAACTCCCATGATCAATGCATTTAACTTGTGCTGACTCACTGGCGCAGCAACGCCACAGTTGTACAACTAACTCTCTCCCTAATTTTCATGATACTCCAAGATCTCATGATTATTTCATGAATCCTCGTTCACATTGGTCTCTCTTTCCAGAGACTCCCTTCTCATGGCGTACTATACCCTGTTCTTCCAATTTCTCTCCTTCAAGTTAATATTTACTCCCCTCGGATGAAGACTACACCTTCACATCCTCCACTGCGATGAAATGATTTCCCTTTCTATAATAATGAGAAACAATTTGCCATTTCTCTACATAGGTACACACTTTCCGAAGAAATTTTGATAACTTTACTGATACTGCGTAGCCTGTGAGATAAAGAGTCTCATTTTTTATTCATTCCAGACCTTACAAAACAAACAAACATCCAAATGAAATAGTTGAGCAGCTAACGAAGCTTTCATCTTTGGTGGTAAAACATGACCCGGATAAAGCCAACTGGTCCCCGTATCCCCCGCCGCACAATCCCCGGACTTGAGCCATACGAATCCCGTGATGATCCCTCCGGCCAAAACAGGTTAATCCCCGCGGCAATATTGTTCATGACCAAACCTCATTCTCCCTCCCCGTTCTCTCTCTCTTATATAGGAAATATCCCGCTAGGAGAATTAATGTTTCTCCCTCCGGTTTTTGTTTTCTTTTGTTTGTAAGATGTTGAATTGAGACGATCACTTAGGAGCCCCTAGAAAGGGAGGCAGGAAATCCCGCTTCGCTCACAATTGCCAATCCCATTAATTGGAGTACCTCCTTTGGTTCCATAAGTACCAGGAAAAAGGGAAGGAAGTTGAATAAACTTTGGAAAAACCAAGAAGTTACTGTTGACGGAGAGTCCAAAAGTGATGCCTGTCTTATAAGTGTATGCACCTTCATAGAAGTGTGTTGGTTGAAGAGATGTCTTCTTCTTCTTGGAAAGTACAGTCCACCATCGGGTGTAATGGGTATGAATAACGCACACACACACACACACACACACACACACACACACACACACACACAAAAACGGTTTCCAAGCGAATTATTCACCCCTCATTAAAGATGAGACATAAGAATGCGTTCTGGAGTCACGTTTTTCTATTATTTACACGAGTGAAGACTTCGTCGATTAAAGCCGGATGACATTGTAGACTAGCATTTGATCAAGCTTAAAACAATAACAGCAAAAAAGAGTCTCATGAACATTAATGACGTATTTGTACTTTTTGGGGGTATATTGATGGGTTGAACTTGAACAACGTGACTGGTATTAACATTTTTTTCGTTCAAGCAACAGCATGGAGCGTGATGGATATGAAACAATCGCCAGCCTTGATCTGAGCCTGTAAGCGTCTCCGCCCACGCCTCATGTACACCGTGCATCGAACATCAAAAAATGGACACTGAGATAGAGGGCATACGCAGGTAGCGAAACAGAAACAAATATTTTGTTTCCATGGAAATTTTGAATTGGCTATTCTGGGATGAAAGAAGTCAGTGAACTGAATAAATTTGAATTTAGAAAACACGAGATGTGTAAGAAAGACAGCCCAACTCGTGGCGAACATTAGTCAGTCGTGAGCAGACTCAACACTTTTCTCCAACAGTCCAAAAAAGTGTTTGCTTTAACATTCAAGACTCATGAGGCTTATGCACTTAAATTTGATTAGCAGGCACGCTTGTCTCATTATATTTCATTGCATTGCATTAAATGGTCCGAAGCAAGCAGGGAATGAATACAACTCTCAGGGAGAAATGTTTGAATACCATTAACACGCAGAGACAAACGCCTTGACGGTTAGCCGGCCAGATCTGATTTATAAGGTGACTAATGTTTTGCGTTGTTATTATCTCCGTTTTATAAAAGGAGAAGGTTTGACCCGATTCATAAAGAAGTTGCGTACTTCTAGTCTTTATTTATCTACTAAATATATCCAACAATTTGACGTCCTCATTACCGCTTGATTGCTTTAATGAGCTAGACGCAAATATGTGTACATAAATATCTAAAGTTACAGAGCAGAGGCACAATTGGATATGCCCATTGGCGCATGAAGAACGAACTTGACCCAATGACACCAGACAATATAGATTCCACATTGAAAAGAGTCAATGAGGTGGGAACAATTGGAAATCCTCATGACTATAATTCCAAAGCAGCAATTCTATGGGACTTTTTGTGAGTGTGCCAGTGATGACAGGTACAGGGATTAGATGATATCTCAGCTGTATTCTTGTGTCTCTTTTTTTTTTGCCAGGTGTACTAGATATTTTGTTTATTCAACATCAGTTGCTCCAATTTAAAACCAGACGCAGTCACCCTACATGTCTGAAATACAATCTTGAACAAATAAGGGCAATCGCTCCTCTGTCGCCTCACAACCGCAATAATGGTTGTGGTGACAGTTCTTCATGGGCCAACAAGTAACGTATTTGTGAAGAATTAGATGTCTTATCTTGCGGCAGTATCATAAGAAAAGAAAAATAATGAATTAGATACATTTCTGGCCATCCTATAGCAGGGATATTCTCACAATAATGCTCAACACCCAGAGGGTTTTTATTGGTGGCACGTTGATCATTATTTTCATTTGCATAACAATTGTATTTCGAGATGTAGAAATGTTGATCATGAAAATGCCATAAAGATCTAGTGATTTGTGTGTGCGTCTTTTTTAACTTACTGACGTGTTATTACAACCGTCATCATAGGCTGCGTGGTCCCTCATGCCACTAGCGTTTTCAATTTAATGAAGAAAATGAAGCCATGAAAACACATTTTGTTGGAAAGGATGGTTGGATCTTTCAAAACGTGAATATCTGTAAATGGGCCTATTAATCGTCCTCGTTTGTTTTCTGTATTCACACTGTACCACTTAAACAACCATTCTGTAAACTTTGTTGTTGTTGTTTTTTAGCATGGTGACAGTTGGTCATAGACTGTTGATACCATTTTGATAGCAAAGCTAGTGTTTCAAAACTGTGTATTTTTTTTTGCTTCATCAATTTTAACATCATACAGCTCAATCACAGTTTAATTCGGTTGAACCACCACGATGCTAAGTAAAAGAAATGAAACGTGATTGAAATGGTTGGGTGAAAAAAAAAATGATATGGTATTGCTACTGATACAGGGGCGGATACAGAAATTCCGTAAAGAGGGGGATCCTATACAATATTAAAGGGGGGGGGAGCACTCATCCCTCCCCCATTTTTTCTTTTGATATCTTTTGTTTTAACAAAAAATAAAGGGGACGCGCGCCTGGCGCACTCCCCCCCCCCCCCCCCGATCCGCCACTGTATTAAGCTTTATGTTTGGCTAAACAGTAGTCATAGTAAATAGATTTGATTAATAAAGAAAGGTCTTTGGTCGCAGCAGAATGACCAAGCTTAAAATAATCACACCGCTGATCAAGCATTGTGTATGCAAAATATAGATGAAAGCAGAGAGGTAGAACTGAGCGTAAAGAGTCACAAGTTCAAACTCTGCAACTGTGATCATATTACTACGTCAGTTGTTTTCCACCGACAATACGCGGCCGGTTTGCATCTGTTAAAGGTTTTCGTTACTGCAGAAAAAAAAATTATTTTCATAAATGGTAGAACTATGTTTAATTAGTAACAAAATTGACAGGAGGTAGCAGTGGAATATAATGACTCGAATGCACCTTGTGCTGAGTATAGGATGAGATGTTGGTTTTTTTTTTCTTTTTTTCAATCGACTCTCCACGTCATTATCAACTGATGGCTTTTGTAGATAAGCGACAATGCATGTCATTATTGAACATCGCTGACTAGAGAGCCAATCACTGAAGTCAAGGAATGTGTGTGGGAGAAAACCATTGCCCGAAAAATGCACCATGTTTTGTTCAGTCTTACGACAACAACAGAAACAACAAAAATGATAAAATTGCGACAGTTCTCATGTGTTTTTGTGCTGGAATTCACTTGTTAGACTATTAGAAAACTTCCGTGTAGTGAATACAATACCAAGGAGGTATACCTCGTCGTAAATATCAAAGTGAATTCATGCCAGGCACGCATGAAATCCATCATTACCCCCTTCTACACCCCTAAGCGCCCCTCCTCCCCCCCCCCCCCCCTCCTCCCACCGTGTTCTGTTTTCATCCTCTGGATAACAATCGATCAAAGAACCATGCATTTTATGTCTGATTCTCTGCCATCTTCATGATCGATGTTTGTCGGAAAACAGTTTCCCCCAATCTTTGTCCAAAAGAAGCTTGAATTCACTATCGCATACCTTCAGTGAACGTCGTTAATGAGAGAGGGGGAGAGAGAGCAGGGTAATGATGTAAGTGAGCACATCTATGCGTTGGGGGGGGGGGATAGAGGGGGATAGATAGAACGATACCTCTATTGTACATACATAATAATGAAACTGTAATAGAAGGATATTTATGCGATGATTTCAAAACGGGTCGTGTATAATCGATCCCCTCTGGCGGTTGCTTGGCATCTCTGTCAAAAGAGTGTCAACATTTTTTCCCCCGTCATTCCTCCACAATGCACCTCCACATTCTTTTCTGTCTACATAAGAGCTTAAATGAGGCCGCCTCGAGCTCTAATGAGTACTGATGGAGATCACGCACATTATACTTTATACCCTGGAACATTTCAGTCGCGAATTCAGCTGGTGGACGCCATTCTTAAAGGGATGGTATCGTATTGGTTGAGATGAGGATGCCGTTTTTATTCATTTATTTTTTTGCGAGATACTTAGAAACCCCTGCATGAAATGTTAAAGAGCATGCAATATTCTATGATAAAGTCAAATTTTACTTGATGAAAATCGGTTTTGAAATGACCGAGATATCCAAAAACAAAGTGAAAGAAAGCGATGCTAATAGGAGGTGGTCCAACCTTTCATCAGGATGACTTCGTTTTGGATATCACAGCCACTCTAAAACCAATTTTTATTAGATAAACTTTGAATTCCCCTTAATGCTCTTTCATATTTCATAGGAAGTTTTCTCGTTATCTAAAAAAGTAAAACGATCTTCAAAAAAGTCTCATCCTATCCGAAACTAAACCATTACTTTAAGACTGGATTTATCAGATATTCATCCTCCTTGCATCATTACCACCCCGTCCCCATTTGAAAGGATCAAACTGTGCGTGCTCTGGCTGCTAAGATCACTGAGGGCAACATTGTCATTCAGCCAAAGGCAAAAAGAAATGAGAGTATTCCAAACAGAGAAATACATCATTTGAGATCACGGTACAAATTAGACGAAAGAGCCATTTATCACATCGAGGTAAGCCGCTATTGGTTGACTGAAAGTTTTGTTCCCAACGAATCGAGAAGCAAGCATCATTGTAGTGGAAGAAAGGATGAATGATAATTAAATGTTAAGATAAGCGATTTTGGTTGATGATCAGTTATATATCGTTATTCGCAGAAGCTTTATGTTGTCGACGGTTGTGTAAGGAAAACAACGAGTCGTGTATAAATGGGTACCAGGCAACGCTAGGGTGATGATAATGGCAGGGCCCCCTGGTAGAGCAGCAGTACTAACACTGAAGAGGTTATACCCTTGGTGTATAAGACTAAGTTATTATCATTCGTGAAAGTAGCATGAAAACGTATTTTGTGGTGTCCATATTCAGCATTTTCTAGCTTCTTTTGAGGGTATCTTTTCATTCTATAATGGGCACTATCTTGCTGCTGTGACACTGGAATTTTGCTGCTTCATAACGATTTTGACATCTGAACTGTAGTATCATGCTTTTATGTCGTATAAGTGCGCCCTTCATGTGTCATTGTGAAGTCCCAACTTCATGTAAGCGCACAGTGATCTCAAAACTAAATTCAAAACTAACCTGTCATGAATTTCGATCTTTACCAAGCCTTGTACCAATATTTGAATTATCTTGGATCTCAAGAGTTAAGAGGGGATTTTGTATAAATTACGATGTTTAAGTCCTCCTCCGCTTTTGAAACAATCTGAATCTCACGCATTAATCTTTGATGGTCTTCAATAGGATCCTACGTCACCATCACCATGCAGTTTGTCTGTTTTAGTTGAATTGAATTTAAATACCACTACCACTATGTCAAGGATGCAAATATAGCGCAGAATACAAGCTTTCAGCATAAAATAACGGTGAAACAGTTGGTAAGATCTGCTCAGTATAATTTGCTGAGGTTATGATAGGAGTTTCAGTAACACTAGTAAAGCAAGCACACACAAAAAAACGCACACACACACACAAGCAATAAACAAACACATACACAGACAGACAGACAGACAGACACACCTACATACACAGAAAAGCACAAACAGACACACATACAGACAAATACATGCACTGCACGAAGAGAGAAGATGATAAAAACCTATGCCTTCTTCGTGTCGAAAATAGCTCAAAAGGGGTGGCCAGGCCAATGGAGATAAATCGGACCGAGATAACGTCTGGCAGGTATCGCGATAATGGCATCTATATTTCAGTCGTAGATTCTTGTGCTCGTATCTTCACATTTTTTTGTGTCTCTCCTCCCTCACTCTTCGCACTTTGTCGAAAATACACGTACGTCGAAAGAAAAGGTGTTGCCAGCAATCGTACCTGTACATGAAGGTGTGTTTGTAACTTGCAGTGAATTACATCGACGTACCTGGGCGCCGATAATGCTCCGGGTTTGACAGTTCATCGAGATATCACACATGTATGTTCGATATAGACGCCCCGATTGAGACCGATATATCGCTGTTATATCAGCGTTATATCAGGGAGGGCGTAGCCAAAACGTGTCGTCTGCGTGAAATTCAGTGAGCGCCTTGGTTGATGTACTACCAAGAGTTTTACAGTCGATTGTACGAGATTTAGGCACAGCCTGTCTTCCCGATATTGGGTGATTTTCCTCTCTTAACTCACTGTCTATCTTGTTCCCATTCTTTACAATTCATTTCGGAGAGCACACATTAATACAGAGTGCAGTATGATAATAGAGTGCAGTAGTTATATGGGTCATGACATGACTTCTGTTTTGTAGACTGTGCATTTCACTGTCTCGGATTAACTTGTCTGACACGTATCAATCATGACTTGATCTTGGTTATCTTAAGCCCAGTCAAAGGATAGTTGTAGTAACCAATGCAATAGCCCAAAGGCGCCAACTCAAAACATATTCAAGTACGGGAAAATTAGGGAAGACGTTGGCAGTAAACCATAGGGTTAGTTCAATCAGGGCCAGAGTCCTGAACAAGCTAAAAGCATTCTTTCAAAATCTTGCCTACTTTTATTTTCACAAGTCCTGTGCCAGGGTCCCTCTCCAGCATTTAGATTTCTTTATTTTGGGTCTCCTCATTGTCACCTTTGTTCGTTGATGCACTCTTGACGGATGTATTTATTTATTTATTCATGTTCTTTGTGTTTGTAAGCATGCGCAAATTTTGTTTCATCTGGCCGTCCTTTTTCCGGAACCTCAGGTGGATCCGTACTCACATAAGCGCCCACGGTAGCCCAGCCTTTTTAACTCTTTCTCCTTTTTGTGTGTGTGTGTTTGTTTGTTGCGTGTGTGTGTATGTATGTGTGTGTATATGTGAAGTGTATATGTGTAATGTTATTTAGTTGAACATGTTAACAGATATCCGTACATGGCGGTAATGTTTTCTTCTTCCTTTTATTATCTTGGCAGGTTGCACAAAGGTGTACACGAAGAGTTCACACCTCAAAGCTCACCAGAGAATACATACGGGCGAGAAACCATACAGGTAAACACAAGAAAATGTTTTGTAAACAAAAAGTGAATATTTCTTGTGAATAGATCGAGACGTCGAAAAGGCGGCGATAAACATGTAGTATGCCGTCTCTGAGTAGCAAGGTCACACGGATTTACTTACCGGTAGATATATATATGTATATTTTTTTACACTGATTTGTGCTCGGATGAACAAATGAATTATTTACTGATGAATGAATGAAAAGGAGATGAATGGGTGGAATGCTGAAAGTATATGTGAACACAACAGAGCAGATTTGTGAATTGATAAGTGACGGTATGATCAGATGATTAAATGAATACCGGTACTTAAAGGGAGATAACTCGAACTTGTTCAGCTCCTAACCACCTCACACAGACGACGATAACTTTAAATATTTTCTCCAGCTCGACTGTGACATAGGCTTGCTAATGTATACCTTATATCAAATTCTAACGATTAGCTGGTCCACATTGGTCCACCTTCCTTTAATGCGACGTCAGCAAATCATCCATACACCACCCGTCTCCTCTGGCGTAAGCTCTCGGTATACACGCTTTTGTTGTGTTCCCGTCCATACGTATTGCACGGTAAACGCGTCTGACAGACTGGGGATATGAGAAGAAGACAATGATATTCTAGGTTCAGTCGAGTTCTGCACAATTATAATACATTTAGCTTTCTGTGAAAGAAGGACAAACAATATCTCTTGGCATACTTTTCTATTTATAGACCAAGTATGCCAGCACATAATGGGATAAATGTCTCCCTTCCTCTCTGCCTCCCCCCCCCCTCTCTCTCTCTCTCTCCATCTCTCTCTCTCTCCCAATATTGTTGTCTGCCTATCTCTATCTATCTATCTATCTATCTATCTATCTATCTATCTATCTACCTACCTATCTACCTATCTGAGTATATATATATATATATATATATACATATATATCTGTCTACCTATCTAATCTGTGTATCTGAATATATAATATATATGCCATATCTATCTATTTATCTATCTTTCTACCTGTCTGTCTATGTATGTATGTATCTATCTATTTATCTCTTGGAGAGAGAACAGAAAGCGATGTGGAAACACTGAGCGCATGTTGCTTGTTGGATGTGTGTCCATTCTCCTCTCCTCCCTCCATCGCAACACCCATCTTCCTATTCAATCCATCTCCCTCCACCTATATCTTCATCTCTCTTTTTCCTTACCTGCGTGTGTGTGTGTGTGTGTGTGTGTGTGTGTGTGTGTTTCTATGTATATGTGCGTGTGTGTGAGGGAGAGAGAAAGACGCCGGTATGTTGTCTGAAGGTTTCCCTTTATACGTGACCTCATTTTAGGTCGTCTTTGCAGCACGTCTTTTTGTCCGTTCCGTCTGATGTTGAGCGGTCCAATAGCACGAAAACAAAGCCGCGGACAACATTCAGACACGTTTTTATGTTTGCCTGCACGCACGAAATGAAACATTGTTAAAGTTAAAAAAGGCCACCTCAATGCCGGTCAGATTACGAAAGGATGTGTGATAATAAACAGCTGGATATTATAATCGATGAAGTAGACCGAGATAATTAATCCATGAAATAATCCGATATTTTTTAAGCGTCTCGCTGTGTCTTTCATTGGTATTTTTAGACATAATACCTCCACGATCATTGCGCATGTAACAAGCTTAAAGCTCATGATAAAACACTATCCGGGATATTTACCTACCAAAACATGATGACTTCACGAAATATTAGCTACTCTTTGACGTTGTTCCTTAGAGAAACATTCAAAAGAATTAAGGGTGCCATAATTACTAAGATAATATGACCGATTCTAACAATCATTCACAGTAATGGAAACGCAGAGAGATTCGAATAACCATTTCATAAAACAAATATGGCACGATGTTTTAGCCATTTACCTGCTTTTCATGTGCAGCAAATCGGACCATAAATCAAGTTCAAAACGTGCGTGAAACATGTCAAACAAAGGTCAAATTTATGTTTGGATATAAATAAACTCTTCGTCCGCGTATTGACTTTCTCCTCCCAGATCCGTTGAGACAAATACCACGTGTCCGATGCACCATCTTGTATTGAGGAAATGTGTTGAAAAAGATGCTAGAAATCTACGACATCACGAGCTGACAGAAACAATCTTTAAAGCGGCTCCAACATCCGAGTCTTGGTACTTGGTATAGTTTTCCCTCAAAAATACTCCACTGGAGTTTTGACTGGAAGCGGTGCGTCTCGATTGAGTATTCGTTAGAACAGTCTCCGTTAATCTTCAATAAGACGATGTTCATTTAGCACCTCACCATATCCTTGTAGGTCATCACCTGGAAGTGACGTCACCCATTCGTATTGACTGTCAAAATCAACAATAAGAATGAGTTGTGATTAAACCTGGAATATAGATTTCAAGAAGTAGTTCATCTGCCGGAGAAAGCGTAATGTTAGAGATTTGTCATTCCACGAGAATGATGATAAGTAATGTCTTATTATTCTAATGTGACGCCGCAAGACTCTCATTTTAAAAGTCCACAAATCAAGAATAGAAGCTAGATACTTCCGGTCATACCATATTGTCGTGTTGTTATTATCAGTTGTAGTAATAGTAATGCCCAGTGACCGATGAAGAACGATTGCTATTCATATTTTTCTTCGTTGTGTTATCATATCACTACATTATTGCACTTAACCCGAAAATAATTGCCTGCTTATACCGCTATCCGTGTCTATACTTATTACCGAGGATAGACAAAACCACAAAGTGCGAGCTCGGTGCCTGGGAATAGGAAGAAAAAAAAATGGTGTATTATTTGCATGGTACAATTTCCACGCTTCGACAGTTTACGCACAATTCTCATGATAGGCCGGTTATCGCTCATTCTCATAAACGGACGCGTAGTGTTCGATCACTGTCATTGTCGTAGTTAGTTCACATTATCGATGATTGTTCTACCTATATTAGAGAAAAAGATTTAAAAATAGTGACAATAAACAGCAGATGGAGAGGGTTCACACACAACGTCTATTTCATTGTAAACACTTCGCATCGTGTGAAGACAATATTCAGTCCCTTCCAAGCACAGCCAGCACACTCTTTAAGGTCATTTTTGTGTATTCTGAAACCTATATTATAGCAGTCTGCATAAGGAGTAGAATAGCACTTTATTACGAACAGTAGTTGATTGGTGAAACTTAAGAGAAACAATTCATCTTTGTTTGAATAACTCATCTGTAATACTTGCCAAAACGGCCCTGATTTTTTTTTTTAACAAAAGAATCAATCGTACGTGAGAACAAACTAAGCATGTTTTTGTCTATCTTAATAGCCTTGTACAAGTGACATGGTTGAAATATTATGTCAAGATTATCGTCATGGCTTCCATGTTTTGGTATCATTGAAATACAATGTAAATAACTATGTGCGGATGATCTATCGCCTTATCCTTTGATTGTATAATATACTCACGTGTACATCTCGTATCTTTGGGTTGCTTTAATTCTTTTTTTTTTCACTTGGAATAAAGTGGCACTAAGATCACATAATTTGATTCGTCTTAACGTGTTCCAAAGCTGACGTTCAAGAGGCAATCTTCGTCTATTTACAAAGTTTGCAGATTTACTGTATTATATAAACACTGCCGTGTCACGATGGAATTTTCCTCTTCTCCCACGCATTGGCATTTAAAGCTGAGTGTTAATATGTGTCTGTGTGTTTGTTCGTGTATGTGTCTGTCTGTGTGTGTGTGTGTGTGTGTGTTTGTGTGATTATGAGTGTGTGACAATATTAGTGATAGTTGAAAATAAAGTGGCAATCTAGAGTGATAATAACTGAAGTGATAAAAGTAACTATAGTTAAGGGAACATAACGGGTAAAAAAAAAAAAACCGAGTGTGTGTAAGTATGTAGCTATACACACATGAAGCAAGTCATTCATTGTAATAAACTTATGCATACATGATGAAAGGAGATCGTATTGTAGCTCTTTCTTTGCATGAATCTGTACAACTTATTTCGGTACAGATAAGAATTAATGTGATCAAGCAGCATTAATGGAATACTAGCTGCTACGTTCCTTTCTTTTTCGACTGTAGTATTTGATTTTTGATAAAATCAAAAGGAGTAAAAGATAGCGATTTAGCAAGACCGTGGTTACCTGAGAAGATGCTGGTCAAGGTCCTTTGTACATGATATCACTATGCATTTCTCTCAAAACAAATTTGCTCATTAATCAAGAAAAAAAAAAACCTACAGCGCAAACTATGAAATATTTGACATTGCAAGGATAAAGATCTTTGATTGATATTAGGAATGCGATGCAATCATTTGAATTAAAATGCAGTAAAAGCAATCAGTCTTTTAACCGGTTAATTGATGGATCACCCGCTATGCTGCATTGTAACCATCATGTGTAATATGATAGGCTTTAGTGTCAAAATCATTATGCAGACAGTATCTACATATAAGTATCAGCAAAGTGATAAACTATTAGCTATCAATAATATTTTTTTGTGTGGTTTATTATAACGTGATGTCAAGTAAGATGACATTAGAGATTTTTCATATAAGGCTCCCAGATTATTTTCGTAAAGATAGTTCTGACGAAATTGTGCCATTTCAAGTTTTCACCTTTTAGTTTGATAGAACACCTGTCGCTTGAAATTCTGAAGTAATGTCCGTAAGCGCATCCATTCATTCATCTATGTATCTATTCGATTCGGTACATATTGTAGTAGAGTGAAAGCTGTATGGATAGTATTCACAATTTTTCTCTCTTTTCTCTGTCTCTTTGCATTCCTTTGCAGGTGTACATGGAACGCTTGTCAGTGGCGGTTCGCGCGGTCTGACGAGCTAACGAGACACTACCGCAAACACACGGGGGCCAAGCCGTTCAAATGCAAGGTGTGCGAGCGCTGCTTCTCCCGGTCTGACCATCTCTCGTTGCACATGAAGCGCCACCAAGACAAACTGAACCACCACCGACAGTAACTTTGGCGCCAAAGTCTGGGCCAGGGGCGAAGGCCATAGCTGGCCAGCAATGAACTACAAAGAACCGGACAGAAATCCACGTAGCGGGGCTCGTATTGATCAGAAAGACTCGCGATAGGTTGATGTGTCAACGAATAGTTCGCTGGAACACTTTTGTCAGCTCAAGCGCTAGCTGAGGAACTTACAACGCTCGGAGTAGACAACTCGGACAAGACTCTCTCATGATTCTAGTTTTCTCATTTGTGATGTTTTACTGCTATACATATTTTCTTTACCTTTTATGTTATTCCAATGACGAGGTGCTACGCTTTGTTTCTGCACGTCAGCAATAGGACGCCCTCCAGCCGGCAAGGGGAACTCCGTCGCAGATACAAACGTTCGCCGATCTATGAGCGTATTTCTTGTGCCACTCAACTCAAGCAGGCAACGATGACACCGGGAGTGCATCCCTCCCTCTCTTTGGCCAGGGAGGTGTGAGTTACCTCCCTGTTTTGACCTTATTAGACATGGGAGTTGAGACTCTGATCCAGGCACAACTAACTTGCCCGGGGAAAGAGGAGGGGGCAGAGACACGTATCTTCCCCGCATGATTCCGGAACGGACCCTGGAGGAAATTGCCGCCGGCGTTTCTCCGAGTGCTCGAGAGCCCCGGGCTGTGTTTCGCGGGCAGGTGTGAGGCGTAGGCTCGCGTTCTTACAACGTAGAATATAATTATTCTTTTTCCACTGTCTCCTCAAAGGTCCTACCATGGACTGTCAGCCAGTCCCGACGTCATTTCGGGAATATTATGATCATACTTATGGCTCATTAATCAGACATTCACGAAATTGCCTTAAACATAATACCCTCTTGCAATCAATATTAGCGATAATGTATATGTTTTCCCTATGCAGTGGCAGCTGCACTGTGTAATGGTAGCTGCAGTGAAGGTCTATAGAGCCGGATACAAAATTAAGATCAAAATGGACATTACTCACTTTGTATAAGGTTCAGACAACTTTGCCTTTTTTATGTCATAATTATAACAAGTCACTGTGCATTAGAACATCAGAACAAAAATCTTCGGTTCTCGGGTGCTCTCATACAAATCAAATGTTGGTATTTTTTTGTTGTTGCATTGAAGATGTCTTTCAAGTTTTGCCTAATATCTAGTATTTATGTATTGCCTCTTTCTCAATCATTGTCAATGACATGAAATTATCACACTCGACAATGTTATACTAATCTCGTGTCTTCCACTATAATGTATTTTGCGTATTTGCTGCATTTCCATGAAAACAAAGACGTGCTATTCGTTGAATGATATAACCGGTGCCTTTGGTGCATGATTATCATTTCGATGTCTTCACACATTATGCGACAACAACAACAACAACAACATTTTGTCTTTATTCCAATTTTAGTTATTCTAGACAGCTGTATGTATGTGGTTGACGAGTGTCCCGTTTGTAGAAATCAGCCCAAACTCTGTGCTTCCGAGTCCTTCACACCCCAATACCCCTCTCGCAGGAGCACGTCATAAAATCGTAATTCAGCAGCTGATATCAAGTAGAAAGAAATTGTGCATCACTGTGCATGATATGAAAAAAGTATCCTCTAAAGACATGCAATAGATCAACATATCCACTTGACAAATTGACCAGTAGGAGAAAGAAATCGTACCCAATGCGCCATTTTTGAAGAACAAAGTCAATTATCTCTTATACGTTTTGGTGTATTTGCTGACGTCATAATGACCAGAATAATAATAAAATTATAGTAATCATGATGATTATAACAACGGTAATGATTAGGACAGTGATTATAACGATAAAGATCATGGCAATTAACAGCGATGAGGACGACGATAATAATAATAATGTGAATGATTAAACACTTTACGGGCACAGTTGCTAAAAACGTTCAATCGCAATGACAAAAAGAACTTGCCACTGAAAAAAAAGGAGAGAAAAATTACTAGTAAATTGTCGTTTGGCACACGACGTAACCCCTCACACGATCCATCGCAAACACATCGGGGAAGTTAACCTATGGAATTTGTTCAGATATAGATCGTCGTCCCTGTTTGTGTTAACGTTGTTTTATTTTAGCGTTGTTAAAAGACAGACAGAGCTTGGAAATTGATTAACTTAGGAAGAGTCAATAGCAGACTACACCGAGAGAGTTTCAGAGGTGCTATAATCGAAGGTCAAATGCACACGAGAAAAGTTCATTTTGAATAACAAATGAGCGGGACGTAAAGGAAGAAGAAAAGTAATGTGTATGTGTGTGTGTATGTGTGTGTGTATGTGCGTTTGTGTGTGTGAGAGAGAGAGGGAGAGAGGGAGAGAGAGAGAGCGGTGACCATAGTCGTGTTTACCATAGTAATATCGGTCACTATGGTGACCCCGCCTCCGCAGTTGATCCTGAAAATGATAGTGCTTGCATTTCGTGACCTTTTGCTGATTTTCAGACTCTAAAGTGATTCAGACCTGGAATGGGATTCATTGATGTGGTATTACAGAGCCAACGTTTTCTGGGGAGTTTTATTGAGATTCAGTTTCCGATGTGCAATGGAAGCAAGAAAGGAAGAAAGAAAGAAAGAAAGAAAGAAAGAAAGTAAGAAAGAAAGAAAGAAAGAACTATGGCACGAGTATACCTAGTATCATGTATGCAGCTTCTTACAACTTCTAAGACACTGTACGATGTCCCATGTAATTCCTAGTGTGGGACCAAGGAGTTTTGGTGGGACTACGTTGCCTTTGATTTCAAGTCGAAGTAAAATGTTCCTGTTGTGCACACATGACTGGGAACAGCACTACTTGAAAAGCGAAAACTTACCTTCCGACACGGTCATTCTTTTTAATAGACTACGATTAATTCAATAAATTTATATTGTTTACCGTAAAGCGATGGATGACGTTTGCACATTTTAAGTGCAATTAATAAGATGACGTCGCATCATCCCGTATACATATCGACGGCCTACATGGGCCATCAAATGAGAAATCAATGTTGAAAGCATTATTGAGGACGATGTAGCGAAGGAAAAGAGTTTAATGGATTTATCTAGCAAACTAATTTGTTTACTGTACTTGACAATGATATAGAAACTATTTCTGCTTCAGGCTGGTTTTGTGTTGTGATTTTAGTGTTTGATTGTTTGATTGTTTGAATAATGACAAATATGTCTTCATGACTTGGCAATAAAGTGTGTATACTTGACAAAGTGTCCCAGGGTCAGAAACTGGTAACGGGCATTGCGAAATTGTGAAAAAAAAATCCTCTCGAGTAGTTCTGACTTTGTACAATATTGTCAGCAGAGGCAAAGTGTTGTTTTTTCCCCTGCTTCGTGCTGCCGTGTCGGCGATAACATTTGGATTTCATCGTTGAACTGAGATATGAATGCAGATCCTCATGTAATCTTTGTAAATTCCTTGTACGTGTTAATCAGGCTACCCCTGTATAAGAAACACAAGACTCCTTGTACACACATGCGTGTAGGTATGTGTGTTGTTTGAACGATAATCATTATCACCTGCCTATATCACTAAGTCTTGAGTAAAGCGTCCTATTGTTAATCGCCTCAGAATAACAGACCAACCACAAAGATCATTGGACACCATTGGTCGTGTTATAAATATGTATGATTATTTTCCTAATCGATGCGCTATTATATGTTGTTACCAACGACTAGAGAATGTATACATCTGACAAGAGTTGCCAATTTGGTGACGCGAAGGAAGTGAGCACGTGACCCAGCCAAGGATATTTTTTGTTTGTGTGTTTATTTTTCCTCACCATTTGCATATAGGCCAAGAAAGACTGCAGTGCAATGATCAATTTGTTTCAGCTTTGCCTGCTTCGTACCGTGGGGGGGGGGGGGGGGGGAGGGGGAGGGGGAGGGGGGGGGCTCTTGATGTACATCTCCCTGCTCATAGCTTTTAATATGGTAGCTCCGAAGCGTAACCATTTGGACATGTTTAAAGTTCCTTCTCCTATAAACTTACCCCATCCCTGTTGTCTGTTCTTTGCATAATTAGAAAACAAAAACAACAACTATGGGATGATGCCTATAATTGACAAGCATGACGCCAATTAACAATTATTCCAGGATAATGCAAATGATCCGAAGTATCACCAAAAGTCTCATTCTATCTTCTTGTAGACTTTGATATTACGACCTTGTAGAATGTACGTCCAAAACGATTTGCTACACTGTAAAAACGTCGGTGTTAGATTTAACACCACGGGTGTTAAATCTAACACCGATCAAACTTCAATAAAGGACCACACCCACAGGTGTTAAAAATACACTGTGATGGTGTTGAAAAGTGTTCACCTGACACGTCGTGGTGTTAATTTGACACTGTACCTGGTGTTATTTTGACACTGTACTGGTGTTAATTCAAAAATGACACCACATGGTGTTGATTTGATATTTGTTGGTGTTAATATCAATGGTTTAACACCCGTCCAGCTTCAATAAGAGACCACACCAGCTGGTGTTACTTTGGTGTAAATTTATTTTCACATTTTTTCAAAAATCTAGTATTTTAATGTTAAATTCTTGATCGTCTTGTTTAAATTAAAAATCAACAAGAAGTGCACTTACTAAGAAACTCTTCAAAAAACAGTTTAAAATTTGGAAATGACATCCGGAGGTGTTAATTTAACACCATAAATGAGCACCGAAAATTTAACACCAGCTCGGTGTTCACTATTTAACACCGGACTTTTTGCAGTGTACCACAACATCAGAATATCAGCAAGTACTTCTAAGATTGTATGATTCATATGAATACTGTGATGGTGTTTCGGATCTTGTCTTCAAACACTGAGCCTATGCTGTGAAGTTAATTATTTTCATCAAAATAATACCGATGTCAAGGTGATGGTCTAATTATCAAAAGGAGGTTCAGTCTCGTGATGTCTTCCGTATTTCAAATAATTCTTCTTCCTATCTTGCTCTTACAATGGGACCCAGTCAGAGGACGACGTCCATCTCTTTCTGAGTTGATTTGTTTTAATCTAGCCATTTCATCATGGTGAGGACGAGTTATTTTCACGTTATCAATCTCATTGCCTTACTTTACGTGTAAATATTTTCCCAATAGATAAACTCACCGGTGAGTATGTTTCATGATACAAATGGTCTCACGGCTGTTTGCAGTTTGTCTGTCGTTTGGTTCTCTGTTGGAAAATAATAAAAGTGGATAAAAATAAAAAGTCAAAAATCCTGTGAGTTTTTTGTGTAACTTTTTGTGAGACGTCTCTGAGTTACCGACCTGGATACTTTCGCTATAAGTATGCACGAAGGATTCCTCAGCACTTTGGTGATGCTTTTAATTCAATTCAAATGAAATCAATTAAAATCACGAAATAGCTCCTTCTTGCCGTTTGGTGACAACTTCTGAATAGTTGGTTGACCGGAGGAAATGATGTGTTTAAAAGTTTAGGCCTCTGAAAATGTCATATTTTCATGTAAAAGTGACATTGGCCACAAACATCATGCAAATAAGACGGCGTAACATAGAGTTGTCACAGTATCTTATTGACGTGCGCACAAATTTTTGCTAAATTAGTGTGTGAGTGTGTGTGTGTGTGTGTGTGGGCGTGTGTGTGTGTATTTTAAATTACAATAAAATGTCCGAACGACATACATCCCAATTTAGTATAGGAAGAATTGAGCAATATTTTAGACCTTAAAGTGTGATGGTTGTTATTGCTAAATTCCTGAAATATGATTTGTGTGAACGAATTGTGAGATGACAAAAAGGTCTAATTTGCTAAATTACACAGTAAAATATCACACTTAGTTATGTAAATTTCATGTCTTTTTTAATGAAATTTGTTCTGTTCGGTATGTTTGATTGTGATATAAACACATATTACAATGATAGTTTATCGTATGTCATTAATATACACACACACATAATGAAAATGTATAAACATATCTCGTATATGTATATCCATATATATATATATATATATATATATATATATATATATATACACAGAAAGAGAGCGTATAGTAAATTTGAACCTGACTTGGAATGGAATTAATATTGCGATGTATAGATCTCTCAGTTTTGAACTAACCTACAGAAAAAGAGAGTCTCCACACTGGGCTATGTAATATACAAGACGAAGGAAACTGTTGACACGTTATGTATAAACATAATCAACTCACGGATCCCGACCGCTATCCCACTCTAGTCTTTCATCGTGAGCAGTAGTCATTCATTGGTTGATTGATATATCGGATAATGGGAGACCATGATTGATCTTCCGACAATGTACCTCCGTAATGAACAACCTCTTTTTTTTTCTATCCCGATCTGATCACCAGATTGATGGATGATATCATAGAGCTACTGACGAAATATTTGATTGCTGAGTAGGCACACACATGCATCAAAGTGACATAATTCACTACGTTTGTCACGAAACAGAGCAGTCCAACGAACGTGAAAGCGTTAAAACGCTTTATCTTTAAAAGACTACGGGTGATGTTCGCTATTCCGATGGTTCGTTAATCCGAAAAGGAAGTGAGGTTCGTTATTCCAAATATGCACAGAAAGTGCGCCATAGCGAGCCTTCGGAAACACGAACATTAATTTCGTTTTCGGATGACAAACTTTGGGATTAACGAACTTTATTTCATTTTCGGGTTAACGAGCCTTCGGAATAACGAACGCTTTTTGCTGTAGGTTTACATAAATCTTATACCCTGTGTAGTATGGTCTTTTCCAGAGATATACAAGACCATTAATACGTCTGCTCTCCCAAATTATGGGTACAAGTTGCATTCACATTTGATGCAGGAGTTGTTTTCGGATTTTTGGTTCCGAGAAGGTACTGGAACATGAAATTTTTGTAGAGTGAACAACAAAGGGCGCAATTTTCCTACGAAATAAGCAATTGTTTAAAAAATGCCCAAAACAAACAAACAAACAAACAAACAAAACACTCTAGAAGGGATCCAAGAATATTTCTGCACTGTAGAAGTCAAATTTGTGTATGTACATATACAGATATACCGACAAAGTCTTTTTCCATCTAGGTGTTTCCGGCAAAGTTCAGTACACAGATTTATCAAGTATGTGAAATTCATGGGTATTTCTCCCTCCTCACCTCCTCCCCACATAGGTAACAAGCCATTTAATTTCAAAAGACGTTTTGATAACTTGAATACAACTTGAATTTATTGGTGGACGAGCATTCTCATTGCTGTCTGAACAAACCTCTGTTCTAAAGGATGCACAAAATTTAATTTCATTTCAATCGATTTTCATTTTTCTCAATAAGCTTTGACGCACAATAAACAAATACAGATATATACAACAAAACTTGACTATAGATGTTAGTAAATTAGCTAGTAAACTAACTAGATCTCTAGCTGACAATCAAATCAAAATGGTGGAAACATGATGATATAATTATATTCGTTGGTAGTTTGTTGTTGTTCTGTGGTGTAAATTTGCGTCTTTGTGTTTGTGTGTGTGTGTATGTGTGTGCGTGTGTATGTGTTACGTGCACGCGTGTTCTCGTAAGCGCATTATGTTTGCTCGCTTACGGATGTGCACGTGACTGTGTGCGCGCGTGAGCGCACACACGTACGTGCTTGAGTACGTTTACGTGTGCGTGTTCTTGCTTGCGATGTTGAAAATGTTTGAACAAGAGCATGCTATCTTTTGCCAGTTAGCAGCATGTGCAAGCATGCAGAGTGCTAGACTGATCTTTATCATCAATTTTTGCCTTGCATTTCTGCACATCTTCACTCGACTTGGCGGGATGAATATCAAGTAGACGCAGTTTATTGTAGAGAATGACATTCGTGTCAATAGCCATGTCATTAAAGGTTAAGAATATTGCCGTCAGCGCCTTTTAGAATGACTTCAAAGGTACGATCGAGACCAAACCAACAAAGGTCGAGTGTTTAACTTGCTTGGGTCATACACACACACACACACAAACACACACAAACACACACACGCACACACACAAGCACACACAAACAAATAACGGCACCTCAATACAAGAGAGGGAGACAGATAGACAGACAGACACTCTGACAAACACGGAGAATTTGCTAATAACATGTTTTCTAAACATTCACAGCAACTATGATATAATGTACTAAGTATATGTAATTTTATGTATAAGATATATAAATATATATATATATATATTTAAATATATATGTGTAAGATAAATATAATACACACACACATTTATATATATATATATATCACATATTCAAATAGGATGAAGTATTCATGTTGTTCTCAAGGTCAAATAGCCCTTTAAGATCTCAACTTCCCATTAAATCGTGCGTCGTGTTTGGCTAGTGTCGCGTTTTCAACCCACGCATCATTCCACTCTTTTTTTCTCTCTTATTGAAGTCTGTATCAACACAAACACATGAACCCGAGGAAAAAAGAGGAGAGGACAACGAAGAGAATGGGAGAGAGAGAGAGAGAGAGAGAAAGAGAGGGAGAGAGAGAGAGAGAGAAAGAAAGGAACATATATTGGGTCTTCTGTTCTTTTTGATATTGGTTGTTTTGTTTTGTTTTGTGGGTCTTTTTTTAGAAGGCGCAAAAGTTCTCTTTTGCCCTGATCTGAAACTCAAATATCCCGTGGCCACATTGTACTCTATTCTTTTTCCTTCTCGGTCAAAACATTCATGGACTATACCTTTTAAGAACGCTGGCTACCTTGAAAGCTGTGCAAAAGTGAGAAGTATTTATATCTATTAAATCTGCATCTGACATTTACATCATAGAGAACAGCTTGAGGCTATGTTTGATTAAACGCACATGCCATAAGCTGTATAGTTATGAACACACAGATGATTGTAATACATATACATACAAACTCACATGCACACAGACACACAGACACGGAAACACACACACACACACACACACACACACACACACACACACACACATATATATATATATATATATATATATATATATATATATATATGGGCCTACATATATACCAGGTATATGATACGTGTTGAAATAGATAGTTCTACAGACAGACACACACACACATACACGCACACACACACACACATACATATGTATATATACACGTGTTGAAATAGATGTAATGTTGAAGGCAGATGTGATTGCAGAAAAGAACTAAGATTGACTGCACAGACACCTAAAAGTTGGAGACAAGCAAGGTCTAATCAGTATCTAAATTTTTCTGTGGTATCATGCAATTTTTTTTAAATTGCTATACATGAACTTGAATCTTTTTAGCAATCCCAGTATGCATACATTGTATATTATCGTCTATGCCTTTTCTTCCCTCTGGAGATGAGATTCGATAGATGAAAAATTTGTATGTTTCTTTTCCAGTGTTTTCCCATCCACTCGACTTCTTACAATCAGTCACAACATTTATGACTGATTGAAAAATTACCCTACATCGGCGTGAATAAGCACGGAGTAACCATGCCAGAAGAAATCATTTGTGGACATACATAATCCTATACATATGCCCATGATTTATTTTGTTATTGCTTCTACTGCAACACTGATCAATTCAGTCCTTATGTATAAATGTATTTTTTTTCTCAATTTGTTTGTGAGCATGTAACTGTAATTGTTGACTGGGTCTTTTATTTTGTAAGATGTATTTACATGTTATTCTGTATTGTCTTGTGTCTCCTATTTAATCCAGGAGGCGACCAAGGCCTTTCATGTCACATTGTTTATTTATATAATAAGGAATGTTGAACAACAAAGTCGAGGGTGGGCAATTCGTCAATCAGTTGCAATAAAAACTACTCGACGCTTAATGAAATCATTGCGAGTAGAATTGAAAGCTGTAATGATGGGTCTGGAGGTGTGCCCAGTACAAGGCCTCTTAATGTCAAGTACAGTTGATGTAAATCGCATTCTCATTTCTCAAACAAGTAAAATACTTCCCAAGCGGGGGCTCTGTAACGTTATATATTACAATCATGTACCTGAATTGATGCTTAAAAAGAATAAGTACTTTCAATAACGCCGATATGGAAATTAATATAAGTCCATAATATCCAACACATCAGCATAATATTTATTGTTAACTCAGCCAGTGGATTCAAACACGATTTTGACACTGACAGACATACTGATACGGGGGCTTCTCAAGGCAAGTTAACACACGTTGCTGTCTGGAAGAAACTTGAATGCAGTAATCACTGATAATGACAAGCACCCGACAGAGCCTTTTGAAATTAAATCCTCCATTATAAGCGTGTAAATATGACTCGTTTCGCCAGGTTGAACATTTGATTTCATCGACAATGCCCCCCTGCGGATTAAGTGGATGAAGTTGGAAATATGCTAGGCGTGAAATTGGTTTTCCACCGGCCTGGATACCTTGACTGTTGTGCAATGATATATCGGATCTAGAAAGATGGAGCGTGTTTCCTTGGTATGCTAGGTTTTTAATAAATTTTGTACTACACTGATTAAAATCAAGACCAAAAAAGGACTTTCACATGGTTTACAGTTCGTTATTCCGAAGGTTCGTTATTCCCAAGATTCGTTATTCCGAAGATTCGTTATTCCGAAGGTTCTTTAATCCGAAAATGTGATAAGGTTTATTATTTTGAAGGTTCGTTAATCCGAAAATGAAACAAAGCACGTTATTCCGAAGGTTCGTTACGGACTCTAAGTTCATTGTCGGATCAACGAACCTTCGGAAAAACGAACCCTGTTTCATTTTCGGATTAACGAACCTTCGGAATAACGAACCCTAATTCATTTTCCGATAAACGAGTCTTCGGAATAGCGAACCCTATTTCATTTTCGGATAGACGAACCTTCGAAATAACGAACTCTTTTTCATTTTCGGACTAACGAACCTCTAGGTATAGGGAATTTGTGTGTTTCGGATTAACGAACCTTAGGATTAACGAACCTTCGGAATAACGAACAGCACCCTTCACACGTAACTATGCCCCTTCAGAAAAACACGTTCATACTGATAAGTCAACAATAGTGATAGATAAAGGCCAACGTTTAACAATAAAAAGTACGTTTCGTTTATCATGTTTATCTTTAAAGTATTCAAAGATCACTCCATGAGTAGTAACATTGTCCTTGAAATTCAGTGTCAGAATCGTTGGAAAATATTTAGATTGGTTATTTTTCCATTTTCTTCAGATGAGCATGCAATCTTACATAGTTTGTGTATCTACATCAGAGCAGCAACAACAACAGCAACAACAATAGTAAATAATTCATCATTTGAAATTCTTATGAAAGTGTTTCAAAGTGTCAATTGATAATAGGACACTCTACACTTAAGATTTCACATCTAGATTCGCATGGCACATATTACAACATGACACAATCTCACCACAAAGGAGTTTGCAACACAACAGGATATGAATAATACATGATAATACATTAGGAAACAACAGATATACTTTACAAGTACAGGTAGCAGCAATTAGCAAAAGGAGTTGATATAATACGACCAGATAGATTACAGTTGGGAAGGTACGTGGCGTTAATGTCACATAAGCTGGAGAAAAAAAAACACAAGACATTGCAAGATGTCTGTGCAGTTTGATATATGTTACGGACGGGGTATGCGAGAGGTCCCGGTTTCATTTCCCGGACAAGCCCCCAATTATCATGACATCCAGGAGATCATCGCATTCAACATTACACGCGTCATTCAGTGACACAAATAGCAGAAAAAATGATATATTGCCACCAAACGTTTGTGAGGAACCAACAAGGACAAACTTTATTTCTTGATATCGAGCACCATGTATCTGCGATCTAGAAACTAAATATTCATCTCTCATATTGCCATACTTAGATTATGATATTCTTGCGTGGGGAAATACATATTAAACACTCTTAGATAAATTACTTTTATTACAAAAGAAGTCACTCCGTATTATATGTCATACTGCATTTCTGTCTCATATTGACTCGTTATTTTTTGAAAGCAAAATATTGAAAATTAAGGATTTGTATTTATATAATTTAGGACAATTTATGTATAATTATGATAAAAATAATCTTCCAAATATATTTGAAACAATGTTTCCAAGAAATCAATCCGTTCACAATTATCCAACAAGGCTTTCGAATGAATTTCATTTGCCCTTTTTCAGAACTCTGCTGGCTCAGAACACCTTCATTTACGATGGGCCAAAGTATTGGAACTCACTTCCTAACGATATTGTAACAGCACGAACTTTGAATTCTTTCAAGAATAAATTGAAATCATTTTTATCGAAATTTTATAACATACAACCTGATTAGGTTTGTTTCATTAACTCAATTAAGTCATCATCTTTTTTTTAAGTATGCATTATCAATTGCATATCAAACTATTTTCTATTATTAGAGTAAAATAATCTGTCGAATATAAGTTCTCCTCAAATGTTACTGTTATTGAACAATGTATCATTGTGTCTATTCTTTCCTTTTAATATGTCCGCTCTTTTGTATTTTTTCCTGGTATATGTACCCAATTCTTAATTCGCAATATCATTCCAGGGTGCGTCTTATTACTCCTACATACTGGAATTAAGTTTGCTTGTGTCCACGATGGCGTGTGTTGCAGTTTCGTTTTCTTTTTCTCTTTGCCCTTTTTTTTCTTTTTTCCCCGTTCCTTCCTGTTATTTCATTTCATGTCAGTTGACATTGGCTTCTTTGATTTTGTTTCATATATTTGTTTGTAGTTTCATGAAGTCATTATTCGTTCTCTTATGTATTTCTGAGGGTCCCACATCGTACAAGCTTGGCTTTTTAGCGGGACCCTCCATTTCCATTCCCATCCTTGTAATATGCGTATGTATATAACTTATAAATGCAATTACGTTTTTGATATTACTACAAATATGTTCTGTTAATGCATTGTATATAATTCTCCCTGTTTATTTGATGGAAATGAAATTAAAGTTGAAAATAAAGTTGAAAAAATCTAGAAGCTTCCCACCACGCGGGTGCCCTCAACAAGCATGCAGACATCAATTCGCATAAATTAATACATATTCATGACATAGAAGTTGATAATTTCTGTTGGGGAAACCACTTTTTTTAAGGGGAGGAACCTAATGAAAAGCTGATAATTTAAATTTTGTCGGTCCCGAGAGAGAAAGAGAGAGAGAGAGAGAGAGAGGGGTGGGGGGAGATACGCGGTGAAGTGGAACAAAGATTATCATTTATGTTGTGGAAGTCATAATAAATGTCGGCAGTATTAGCTTTGGATACACCTTTATATCTTCGACAGCCTTAGAAGAAATTGTCGATGTAATTAGTGTCCTTAGAGTACTGGTTGTTGTGAGATTTGTATGGTAAATTGGGTTCCCTTGAACTGAATCCACAGGGGCAGTATGGTTAAGATGATGCTATCAACAATACAAAACTCGACCAATGGTTAGAGCAGGGGCTACTAAATAGCTCCATGGTCAGAACATACAATTTTCGCACAATCACTCACTTTAAATGACCGATTCGGCAACTCCAGCCCTTCACCCTTGAGAGTCATCATTGTAAGGTAATTTGCAACAAATAATTGAAGCAAGGGATACGATTTTTATTTGTATTTGGAGTTAAAAAGGAGAAACAGAAAACGGGAGACTTGTAAATTGATGACGTCATCTCCTCTTTATTAATGCACGTAACTAACGTGCTTTCAAGTAATGTGTATGCAGGTAATAGTAATTTTTAATAATAATTGTTTTGGATATAAACTCCAAATTTTATTGTCCAAGAATTGAAATTCATTTTGCCCAATTGATCGTGGGCCCGGCAGCCACTGAGCAGCGCCAGATCGACGTTGCTCTAACCTTTTCAACTGTTGAATGGCAAACAAGGTAGGAGCAACTCCCATCTTTTAACGTCTTTTTGTATGACGCGGCCGGGGTTTGAACCCACGACCTCCCGATTGTGAGGGCAGCCGCTCTACTCACTGAGCCAACACATCGGTGTACATGTATGATGCTTGAAAATTCCCTAATTTTCATATTCTAGGTCCAATGTCGATGATATCATTACTGCCACTCTGTTGGTTTGAGTTTTCTCATGAAAAGTTACCTGACTACTGAGTAAAATGCCCCCTTTTCATATTTAAACTCTTTCTGTGCTACTGTGTGAAATGTGTACACATTTCACACACATAATTATGGATAGAAAATTCATGTGGCAAGCAGAGGATCAATAAGGGTGTGATGATCAGTACAGAATGAGAAATTCCCGTATTGTCGTAATTGTGTAGTTGCTTTTATTTCATCATGTTGATGGATTCCTTTCCGATATCTACCATAGCTGGAGGCAGCAGGATTTGTTTCTTTTACATCCATAATTAGGGACTGTTTGTTTCAAAGCAGATTTGTACAGTTTCTATCTTGTGTGCGTGTGTGTATGTATGTGTGGGGGGGGGGGGGTGGCGGAGTTGTTGCCGGGAAACGTGAGCAGACACACATTCAAACTTCTAGACAGGACTCAAGCAAAGTGGTTTACCTGGATGATAAACACTCTACTCATTGAAAATATAAGAAGAATCATAAAACTGCACAATGACAAGTTCACAAAGGCAGGTTAGATGATGTTAATAAGGATGACTTCCTTAAAGGACAAGTTCACCTTCATAAACATAAGGATTGAAAGAATGCAACAATATTAGTAGAACACATCAGTGAAAGTTTGAGGAAAATTGGACAATCGATGCAAAAGTTATGAATTTTTTAAATTTTTGTGTTGGAACCGCTGGATGAGGAGACTACTACAGCTTGTGAGTCATAATGCGTACAACAGTATAAGGAAAATGTTAAGAAAATTCAACATATTTTCACTTTTTTCGCATAATAAAAGAGCACTTGACTTGCCTCTTTCTAAAGGCAGGGGGAATAATATTACCCATAACATTTGTCGGTGACGAGTCGGGGGAATGTGTACTTTTTTCAAAAGATGAAATTTTGTGAAATTCTCTTTATATGTTCCTTATATTGTTGTACGCATGTGACATCTAAGTTATTCACACGCTGCAATAGTCTTCTCATCCAGCGGTTACTGCACAAAAAATTCAAAAATTCATAACTTTTGAACAGATTGTCCGATTTTCCTCAAACTTTCAATGATGTGTTCTACTGATATTGCTACATTCTCTCAATCCTTATGTTTATGAAGGTGAACTTGTCCTTTAATACAATGCACCCCTTTGGAGGCCATGCACGCTTTTTCTCTAAATCAAAGGGTGAAATATTTTTCTCGTCGTCGCCCACAAGAAGATTGAGATCAAAAGCTCTTGATACATGTATTGTCTTTGCCTTGTATTAGGTTTGCAAAGAAAGCAAAGGAACAGTAATAGTTAGCTGCAGGTGTCTATCTGACATTTGACTCACCAACGCATATTTTATTTACTTTGTGTCGCTTTTCTGAAGGTCTCTTCTTTGTCCCGCCTTATTCCGCATAAAAGAAATAGTATCATTCGTGTAAGAGTGACGAAAATATGCCTGATGAAATTTTCATTTGTATTGACATTGAACAAAATAACTGAATTCTTCTGTCTTGGAGAAGAACAAATAAATCATGTTTTAATCTCACCCCAATACCAGGAATAAATGACACTTTATTTTTGCTTTACATAACAGGCAGGGAGTCAAGCGTAACAGCAAAACTTCTGGTGGGGGAGGTATCTTTTATGCTAACTCGTCAAATACGCAACTGAAGAAGCTCTCTTGGAAACAATATGTAGCTGTTAGTATCACAACTCTCAAACTTCCTTTCTATCGGTTTGCAGAGAAAATAAACAAATTGTAAAGTGATGGCATCACACCCCTCTTTACTAATGCACATTAATGTGTTTTCAAGTTATGTGTCATATGCATGCAACTAGGGTTGAATCTCAATTACTACTTCAACTTCAATTTCAATTTCAACTACTACTGTTATTCTGTTGGTTTGAGTTTAATTATGAAAAGTTACCTGACCACTGTGTAGAAATTCATTTGAACATAAATATAGGTTGGGGTGGTCAGTAGAGAAATTCCCATATCGTAATAACGATGTCGTATAGCTGGGATTTTTTTTTTGAGGGGGGGGGGGGGGAGGGGGACGGATAGATTGCTTTACGATATCCACCATAGCTGGAGGCCGAATGATTTGTTTATTTTACATCATTATGTTGGGACTTTTTTTCAGAGTAGATTTGTGGTAAACAGATTAGTATGTTGAGTACTTGTAGGGGAAACACTGGGTTGGGGGACGTGAGCAGGGGCCCCTTTAGAATATCGAGACTGGACTAAAACACATTGGTTTTACCTGGATACTAAAACATGTTACATATTGTAAACGTAATAAGATAATAAGAGCGATACAGATATAAACAGAGTAGTCATACCAAGTTCATAAAAACAAGTAAGGTGACTTTGTAAACACAGTGCATTCCTCTCGGAGGTTAAACATAAGAGACGCCGATTCACAAACAGAGTTCAAGGCGAAAGAATCGTTGTAAATGCATCTATTGTCTTTACCTTGTGTTACTATTGCAAACAAACAAGAAAGGAAGACAAAAAAATAAGAGGTTTACAGGACAGGCGTATGCACTACATAAACCGACACATATTTCTTTTACTTTGAACCAGTCTCTCGGAGGATTGTTCTTTTGTTTTTCGCATTCGCATTCGGCATAAATGAATGAGTGGGCCCAATCATGCCGTGTAAGAATGCGAACAAAGATATGCTTGGTGACATTTTTATTTGGTGATCCGAGCATCCTCTCGGATCACCTTCTGTATCTGTACTGATTCTTTATTCTTCTTCTTCTTTATTAGGTGATCCGAGTATCCTCTCGGATCACCTTCTGTATCTGTACGGATTCTTTCTTCTTTGCTTCTTTATTTCTCCTCAAAAGTTGTGCAGAGGTTAGCTCAGAAAGTCCTCTGCCTATCAATTTCAAAATCATACCATGTATGTATCATGTCACAAAGATGACAGATCTAATGTATCATTGTGATCAGTCGACCGTGACGTCACGATGACGTCATTATATGAAAACACATTTTCATTCATATCTCATTAATGGAATAGAAATTTTCAATGAAATTTACGTCACATATATTTCAAGTCAAGCGTATTGTACTCATATTATCAAAATTCATATTTATTATTAAAACGTGCGCGTACGCGCGCGTTGAAATATTTGTATGCTCCAATCGAGCTCAAAATCTTTTTGCACACGTTTAGGACCATTTGAAGCATTTTTTGAAAAAAAACTCATATGCAATAGAAATTTCCCGTTTTTTCACATTTATCAGATGCCTGAAATATCAAGGAATATTTCTACCAAGTTTCAAGTCAATCCGACTCAATATGACGTCATACGGGCCCGTCAAAGTTGAAATTCCGCGCGCGCGTCAATGGCGATATACAGTGCAACTATGCAAAAAAAAACTGCCAACTTTAAATCCGATTTTACTCGTCAGGATGACCCCCCATTTTCTTTACACATTTTGAAAGCTGATGAGTTGTACATGTCATTTCATGGGTTGGCGATACTGAAAAAATGATTGAAAGATATCAAATTTCTTAATAAAGTAAAAAAAGTAAATTTTCAAAATGACGTCATCAAATTTCAAGTTCACTCGAGCGTATCTCACTTATCCTTTGCCAATTTTCACCCAGTTTTCAGTATGTTGTAGCTTATTAAATGTACTTTCATATTTATATTACAAAATTTTGATTGGATGACGTTATCACCTCGTAAAAATGGATTGAAAGTATCCTTGTAAAATTTGACCAGTTTACGTGTTATCTCTATGGGAGAGCAGTTTTTCTGGAAGTGAAAATTGACATGACTATCTTTTTCGAGCAATAGCTCACTTATGCTTCGGTGAATTTTTCCCAGATTTTAATATGTTGTAGCTGAGACTTTGGGCTATTGAGGTGTGCCCTTTGTTTTTTCATACGACGTCGGCATCACGTCAAAAAACTTGGTTGAAAATGGCACGTGGCTTCGATGCAGCGTCATTTTGCTTAATACACAGGGCCTATGGAGCATGAAATAGGTCAGTGCATAGCGCATCCGACTCGTAATCCTAAGGTCCCTGGTTCGAGGCTCACCCCTGCCAATGTTTTTTTTTTAATTTTTTTAAACACTTTTTTCTTCTTTTTCTTTAGTTAGTCTTAATCTTCCTTCCTAACTTTATCTTTTTCTGTTTTTTTTATGCTTCTCCTTCAAATTTCTATGAAATAACTTAAGTTTTTCTTTATTTTTCTTTCTTTCTTCTACTTTCTGTGCAATAGATCAACAACAACAATGGCTATCAACCCCATATTTTGCACATTTTTAGTTCATGTCACGTATATTTTTTTTATAAAATAACAACTACTTGATCGGACACCATCTTGGGTATGTAAATTAGGGTCAAAGGTCATAAATGTTTCATCCTGTATCTTGGTAAATACATGTCCTATCTTTCCCATATTTTGCACACGCAAAGACCATGTTACAAGAATCATTTCACAAAATAACCACTTTTTGCTCAGATGCCATCTTGTCTGTGCAAAGTGGGGTCAAAGGTCATATGTACTTCTTTCTGTATCTTCGTTATGACGTGTTATCTCTATGGGAGGAAATTTTTCTATATGTGAAAATTGACATGATTGTCTTTATCGACCACTAGCTCACTTACCCTTCTGTGAATTTCTCCCAGATTTTAATATGTTGTAGCTGAGACTTTGCGCTATCGGATGTGTGCCCTTCGTGTAATCGTACGATGTCAGGATCCCGTTAAAAAATTGGTTGAAATTAAAGCTTATCTTCGATGTATTTTCATATTCCTTTCTTTTTGCAACTTTCTTTGCAATAACTCAAGAAAAACATAGCCTATCACCACCATATTTTACACATGTTTAGTTCATGTCACGTGCATTATTTCATAAACTAACAACTACTTGATCGGACAGAATCTTCGGTATGGTAATTAGGGTCAAAGGTCATAAATGTTTTATCCTGTATCTTGGTGAATACATGTCCTATCTTTCCCATATTTTGCACACGCAAAGACCATGTTACAAGGATCATTTCACAAAATAACCACATTTTGCTCAGATGCCATCTTATCTGTGCAAAGTGGGGTCAAAGGTCATACGCACATCTTTCTGTATCTTCGTTATGACGTGTTATCTCTATGGGAGGGAATTTTTCTAGATGTGAAAATTGACGTGATTGTCTTTATCGAGCCCTAGCTCACTTAACCTTCTGTGAATTTCTCCCAGATTTTAATATGTTGTAGCTGAGACTTTGGGCTATCGTGAGTGTGCCCTCCAGTTTTTCATAAGACGTCGGCATCACGAAACTTGGTTGAAATTAAAGCTTATCTTCGATGTATTGAGATATTTCTTTCTTTCTGCAACTTTGTTTGCAATAACTCGAGAAAAACACGCCCTATCACCCCCATATTTTGCACATGCTTAGTCGTATGTCACGAAAAATTATTTCTTAAAATAACAACTACATGATCGGACAACATCTTGGGTATGTAAATTAGGGTCAAAGGTCCTAAATGTTTCATCTTGTATCTTGGTGAATACCTGTCCTATCTTTCCCATATTTTTCACACGTATAGACGATGTCGCAAGAATCATTTCACAAAATAACCACTTTTTCATCAGATGCCATCTTGGGAGTGCAAAGGTGGGTCAAAGGTCATATGTACTTGTTGCTTTTTCTTCGTTATAGTGTATACAGAATTTGGTACCAAACATGGCAGATATGACTCCCTTTTCTAAATGAGAATCCAAACATCACACGGCCAAAGTCTCTAAACACAGATGAAACCTGGTATGGTCATGCCTATTGCGATCAGGACTCGAATCATTGACTTTAAAAAAAAAATCGGATCACCTTAATTTGTCAGTGATGACAAATTACAATCTCTAGTTTCTTTATTTCTCCCCAAAAGTTGTGCAGAGGTCAGCTCAGAAAGTACTCTGCCTATCAATTTCAAAATTATACCATGTATGCATCATGTCCTAAAAACAACAAATCTAATGTGTCATTGTGATCGTCGACCGTGACGTCACTATGACGTCATTATATGAAAACACATTCTCAATCATATCTAATTAATGGAATGGAATTTTTCAATGAAATTTGCGTCACATATATTTCAAGTTATGCGTATTCTACTCATATTCTCAAAATTCATATTTTCTCTAAAAACTTGCGCGTACGCGCGCGTTGAAATATTTGCGTAGTCCAATTGAGCTCAATTTTTTTTGCACACGTTTCAGACCACTTAGAGCATTTTTTGAAAAATGTAAAAAATTGGACGGACGCGTACGCGCGCGCGCATATGCGCACGCACAGCTCATATGTCATAGAAATTTCCCGTTTTTTCACACTTATCGGATGCCTGAAATGTCAAGGAATATTTCTGCCAAGTTTCAAGTCAATCCGATTCAATATGACGTCATACGGGCCCGTCAAAGTTGAAATTCCGCGCGCGCGTCAATGGCGATATACAGTGCAACTATGCAAAAAAAACGCCAATTTTAAATCCGATTTTACTCGTCAGGATGGACAATGACCCCCCATTTTCTTTACATATTCTGAAAGCTGATGAGTTGTACATGTCATTTTATGGGTTGGCGATGCTGGCAAAATGATTAAAAGATATCAAATTTCTTAATAGAATAAGAAAAGTTAATTTTCAGAATGACGTCATCAAATTTCAAGTTCACTCGAACGTTTCTCACCAATCCTTCGCCAATTTTCACCCAGATTTCAGTATGTAGTAGCTTATTGAATGCTCTTTCACTAATGTAATAACAACATTTTGATTGGATTACGGCATCACCTCGTGAAAAGGGATTGAAAGTAATCTTGTCAAATTTGACCAGTTTACGTGTTACCTCTATGGGAGTGCAGTTTTTCTGGAAATGAAAATTGACACGACTATCTTTTTCGAGCACTAGCTCACTTATACTTCTATGAATTTCTCCCAGATTTTAATATGTTGTACCTAAGACTTTGGGCTATCGTAATCGTGCCCTCCATTTTTTCATACGATGTCGGCATCACGTCGAAAAACTTGGCTAAAATTGGCACTTGGCTTCGATGCAGCGTCATTTTGCTTAATACACAGAGCCTATGGAGGATGAAATAGGTCAGTGCATAGCGCATCCGACTCGTAATCCTAAGGTCCCCGGTTCGAGGCTCACCCCTGCCAATATTTTTTTAAACTTTTTTTAAACACTTTTTTTTCTTTTTTTTTTCTTTAGTTAGTCTTATTCTCCCTTTATCTTTTTTTGATTTTTTTTATGCTTCTTCAAATTTCTATAAAATAACTTCATTTTTTCTTTATTTTTCTTTCTTAAGTCTACTTTCTGTGCAATAGATTAACAACAGCAATGGCTATCAACCCCATATTTTGCACATGTTTAGTTCGTGTCATATACATTATTTCATAAAATAACAACTACTTGATAAGACACCATCTTGGGTATGTAAATTAGGGTCAAAGGTCATAAATGTTTCATCCTGTATCTTGTTGAATACATGTCCTATCTTTCCCATATTTTGCACACGTATAGACAATGTCACAAGAATTATTTCACAAAATAACCACTTTTTCCTCAGATGCCATCTTGGGAGTGTAAAGGTGGGTCAAAGGTCATATGTACTTGTTGCTGTATTTTCATTATGGTGTATACAGATTTGGTACCAAAGATGGCAGATTTGACTCCCTTTTCTAAATGAGAATCCAAACATCACACGGCCAATGTCTCTGAACACAGATGAAACCTGCATGGTCATGCCTATTTCGATCAGGACTCGAATCCATGATTTAAAAAAAATCGGATCACCTTAATTTGTCAGTGATGACGAATTACAATCTCTAGTTTCTATAGAATTTGAATAACAGGAATGGATATCTTCTGTCGCGGAGAAATACAAACAAATCATGTTTTGTTCCTCCTCTCCTCTCCTCTCCGTAATCGAGGCCGTAATCAAGGTGCTTTCTGAGAAATTAAACAATGTTATGCACTGTAGTGTATCACCATTCAATTCTCAAACTAAACTTAGTCCCCACCTATCTGTCTGCAGACGAAATAAACATAATCAACATTCGCACGATCGGTAGGCTTTCATTCACAGTCTCACTCACAATCATAAGTACACACTGGACTGCAGCAAGTAATAATGGTGCAATAGACCGTTTCTGTGTTTTATTACAATTTATGGATATTTCTCTTCCAACAGTCTAGTAACGAAGCATTTCGGGCAAGCCTTTGTGGTTGTTCATAGCAGTTTTGTGAAAAAAAGCATGCCTAAAATCTGATACATTACAGAACCAGTCTATTCCATAACAAGAGTACACACAAGATTAGGAATGGCTCTACTTAAAGGAGACCTCCGGATGATTTTCAGCCTTTTACTTTTATACAACTATGAATTAGTTATACTGAGTACAGAGTTTCAGTATTTGTAGTGATTGGGATGAGGAATAAGAATGTTTCACAATATATAACAAATTGCAATGAACAGAGATGATGACATTGCAGCCTCATCATAAGAATGCATGAGTTGGGGCTCAAGGGAGCAGGACAAAAGAAGAATGTATGCATAGCTTCTATACAGGTGAACTTGTTCCGCAGGCAGTAATTGTAATGGAATTACACTGCTACACTTCTGAAATATGTGAGGCTCTTTGTCATCAACACTGTTCAGTGTAATTTGTATAAGATTTTTGAGACTATTGGTTCTCCGCTTTAAGGACCACAACAAATTTCACAAATCTATACATGGAGCTGTCGATTTATGTACTACATGATGTGAAATTATGAAAATCGTCTGGAATACCCCTTTAAGGGAACCCACGAATAATAATCAATGCATCTACAACTCAGCCATGGCAAAGACTGTTCAATTCGATTCTGCGTTTCTATTGTGGTTGTTCCCTTTCATCAAGGAAGCTTTCAGAAAAAGAAAATCCTACACTCTCAGTACCGGTCATCGTAACAGAGAGAAAACTGACGTGTAACTATGTATTTTGTTAAGCGTGGTGGAGGCCGTGTTGTGATTGGCCCGAATCTGTGATGTCAGAAGAGTTGTGAAGGTTTCTGAATGATGACATGCTAAGTACAAAATGTACGTCCTCTCTCTGTGTGAAAAGTAGGACCAAAAGATAATGATGATTGGACTAAAAAATATGAAAGATGGGGTAGACTGTATCATCTAGCTAAGTCTAACGAGTGGCATAGGATACTGTTAATCGAGAGAATCGGGTAAAACGTATTTTTCCTTTAGCAATTTATCTGTTGTTATCACTGCATTCATTTTCATTTTCATTTCATTTATTTCATTTCCAACAACATTTTCATACACAAAATAACACAACATCAATGCAATGTAGTAACAAAGAAAAATACGTGAAGTTGACAATACTATACGCATCACAAAAGCAAAGTAAACAATGAAAATTGAATTGAAACTAAAGTTGCAGGAAATGGAGGAGACATGCTAAAAAGCTAAGCTTGTATTTTGCAGTCTCCTCGCATTATGCATTATGAAAATACACAAAAACACTCGCAACATATACTTTCTGAGACTGATTACTCCTAAATATCATGCATTTTATTGTGTTTTACAACACTTATTCACCTTAATATTTTGAGATGGAAGAGTCCATTTCTCATTAAGTAACCAGCCCTATTCTTCTAAGACAGTGAAAGGGACAGGGAAAGGATGTGAAAATAAGGACAGGAAAGAGAGAATGTGGGACATAAAGAAGGAGACTGGAAGAGGAAGTTGAGTGGGAGAGGACACACTAAAAGAGAGGAGAGAAAGAAAGGGTAGTGACTCAGACTTCTACCAGAGGCTGGTATTATATGCTGAGCATTAGCATGGAAACGCCTGGACATATTGGAACCGAGCCGGGTGATGTTCATTATTCCGAAGGTTCGTCAATCCGAAAACAAAACGAAGTGAGTAACAACGAACACTTGGAATTACGAACCTTCGGAATAATGAACTGTAAACAAAGGATACACATATGTATAGTGTGTGTGTGTGTGTGTGTGTGTGTGTGTGTGTGTGTGTGTGTGCGTGTGTGTGTGTGTTGAATATCCCATAACACTGATCATTATATTGACATCGGGACTTAGGAATGTGGTTCGTTAACCCATTTTTACTATGCTCCAACATCCTTTTCACATACAGGTCCCTATAAACTATTTGGTGTGTGTTCCTGTAGCTATGATTGTGTGTACGTGGGGGGGGGGGGGATCGATCTACTTTGGTCTACTAATATATCAACAGTTGTGGATATCTCCTATCCCGAGCTCCTTGTAATATTTCATTCTATATGCATTTTTTTCTTCAGTTTACTTGATAATCAGTTTGAATGAAATGAAGTAAAGTTGTCATTATGGGTCAGCCTCTGGTGCAGACTCTTGGTGTCCTGTGCAACCTTTGTCACATAGGTAGGTACATTGTATAAGATTTTGATATCCCATTGCTCTGTATGCAGAATGAAGAGAGACATAATTACGTTCGCACGACACCTACATGGAAAGTATGGCTCGGCTTTATGGGCACTCTGCTTGGAAAAAAATATGAAGAAACTCCATTCTCTACCGTGAAACACTAATTTGCTTTAATAACCATTTCCTACAGAAGTACGTCAAAGCAACAGGTTGTTCAACCAGTTTACTGACAAACTATACTGTGAGCACTGGTAAATATGGTAGCCAGGTAGCATGTTCTTGTCGGCAAAGTTATTCAGGCCTAGGCTTATTCCAGATTCATGTACAGACTTGGGTTTCGCCAGTATGGCACTGCTTACCCTCTGAAATGCAGTACCCTCGGTATATGACGAGGAATATTTTATGATGATTATTAATGAAACTTTCTTGGCAGTCGCCGGTTCTAGACAGACTGCATCAGTTAACTAATGAATCATCCACATGGCGTTACTCTATCAATCTTTTCCCCTCCCTCTCTCTTCTCTCTCCGTCCCATATTGCCAGGCCAGTCAACTCACCGTCGCCCACATTCGCGCCAAGACGTTAATTGCATCGAACACCTGAACTACGCGTTGCTGTGGCAACCGTCAGCTCCGCGCATCGTGAAACGCGGCAGTGCGCGTTGTCTCTCTACCGCCGCTGGAGCTGCAGCGCCGCATCGCGGCGCCGATAACGTCACTGCCCATCCACGATAATTGCTGCGCGATTCTTAATCTTCACCAAACGATTTTATTTTAAAGCTGTATCTCGATTGCATCGATATTTTCCCGCCATCCGTCAAATATAGAAAGGGGAATAAGACTCAGAATGAGATGACATCGCCACGCACTCACGATCTTTCGCCTACGAGGTTCCGACTTCCAGAGCGTTGGGTATGTGTGATAAAATTTCGCGGAGAAGCCAAGGACACCACGATGGTACGTGCTGCGGGTGGCCTCGTACATCCTCCTACAATCCTCAGGATGAAGACAACGTCGTCACGGGTTTCATACCGAGCGTTCTTCCATTTATTCTTTTTTCACTCGCACTTTTGCTGAAAGTCTCGGCCGTGCACGCCGCTCTGTGACATGCCAGTAGATCACTTATCCACTGTCCGGCTAGACAATAACTTCTGATCTTTTTCAAGATCTAGGGAAAAAACACGGGTCAACACGAACAAATTTCGCACTTATGATCAACGTATGATCAACATTTGAACTACGGCGACCAGGAACCCTATGTACTATGTGACGTAAAAGAAAATTGTAATCGGTCCATCGCAGACATGTTGCTGATTGCAGCCCGTTCGTTGAACACACAGAGTTAAGTTAGCTTCGATAGCTTGTATAAAAAAAACAAAAGAGAGATAGATATTCTCACAGAATGGTGGATGTTTCAGAAAATCGGACCTAAAATTATAGAGTTGTGAAATTTCTAAAGTTTCACATGTATTAATGAAACAACTATAACCACATACATACACGCACACGAATTGGATTTGATGTCTTAAGTCTCCAAATGCTTTGTACAATCATGATCTTCAACATCTTATCATATAATTTTTTTTGTAATAAAGCCTAAAATATAAGGAGATATCAGTATTTTCTTCATCAAACCGTAACTGCATAGACGGCTTAGTCTAGAAACATTGTTATTATAACTATTGTTCACATTTTCTGTATTTAACAATACTTAACATCGATCATACGGATTCAAATTTTTACAGTTGTTGTTTCTATCCCTAACTCACATTCTGAAACTATTTTAAAGCATTAATACTGGGTTTTTGTTTCATCTGCAAATGTTAAATTATGCCTTTAAAGGGTATACGGTCTTACAATCGCTAAAGTATCGACTGAAAGGGAAATGATTTCTATTTAATTTTACAAGCCAGTGGTTGTGGGTAATGACATCATCCCCAGTCCTCTTCTTATCTGCGATGTGGTTGTGACCACTATTAGTTTTTGCTTAAAACAGGTGAAAATTTCGGATTCCATAACTTTCTTTACATTTCGCATCTAAATTCTATGAAAATTCGATCTCTTTGTTAGATTGTACTACATATATTCAGTCAAAATGAGCGTGGAGTACACTTTTGACATTACTCACAACTTCAAATAGTTCATAGAGAAAGAGGACTTTTTATGATTAAATGACATAATTCATTTTAGACCGTGCAAAGTTACTTTTTTCCACTATTTCCTAAGAATGCACCACTGCAAAGTGTAGCGACGACAGCCACTTTGAACAAACAAAAAAAAAAGAGGAAAAAAGTAAGACAAATATGTAAGACACATGATTGTGAATAAGGACACGCGCGCACACATACATACACACATATACGGTAATGTGATAACTGAAACACATGTTAAAGAGTCTACCGGATATGAAGCAACAATGGAAGACTTTATGACAGCTGTGGCGGCTAACACATCCCATTGTGTTCAACCACAGTAGGGCGCCAGCGGTGTCGTTAGTTTTCAACCAATACGATAAAACAATCGTGCTCGTGTTGTGCAGCATTGTCAACAAAGCCACATGACATGCAATTGTATCTGTTATTGAAATAAGAACAAAGAGAGAAAAAAAACACAAATAAAACAAGAGGTCAGGAGGTCTGTTATTCACGTTGTTTGATGACAAGAAACTTTCTTACGCAGGTAACGGACAATATCGTTTATTCCATCCCTTGAAAGTGAGGATTAAAAAAAGGACTTCCGTTACCCCCATCCTTAATATCTGACAATCCTCAAGGGTACAAGAGTTGCAAATCTCAGATTCGGATTCAGCACTTGCGATATAGGTTTTTTTTCACACAATTTTTCACTATCTATATGAAAATATATGGACACTTCTGCATTTGGCGACAGTTTTTGCGGCCATGTTGAATCCAGAGTTGCATTATCCAGATTTGGATTTCATAGCACCCTCAAAATAGGGCAAAATCATTGACGAACATTCGAAGGACGATAATATAAGGGTAGGCTGAAAATCTGGCTTTGGCACCCCATGCACCCTCAGATTTTGTTGTATTTATAGCCAAATGCATGACTTCTGGCGACGAAAGTACATTGAGTTTTATTACTGTGTTGGAGAAGAATGCTGTACTTGTTGGGACTAACAGAATCGATTCCTCGCGTTTCACGCTTAAAGGATACGTTCACCTTCATATGAATTGAGAGAATACAGCAATATTAATTGGCCAATCCTTTAAAAGTTATGATTTTTTTTAAGTTTCTGCCCATCAGTCACAACTACAGTTCATGATGTCACATGCGTGGAACGATTTAAGGGAAATATTTTCCACAAAGTTTCATTTTTGAAAAGTGTTCATAACTTTTTTCTTTATATGACATCACCGTAGTAGTCTTTTCATCCAGCGATGGCGGCACTGAAACTTCGAAAATCACACGTATATGAAGGTGATCTTGTCCTTTAAAGTTGGAATAAATAAGCAGTATTGCTGTTGGGTTTGTTCGGGAATGGTAGTAGTGATGTGTGGTTGCCTTACTCAAAATAGAACTTGTCGTCAATAACAAGTTACGACAGTTGTTATAAGCCACGGAAATCATTGCATCTGATTGGCTGAGAGCGAATTTGTCATAGAAATTGTTATAGAAATGTTGAGTTTGCGTTTCAAGAAATCCTTTAAAATTAGAATAAATTAGCAGTATTACTACTGGGTTGTTCGAGATTGGTGGTGGTAGTGGTGTGTTGTTGCTGGGTGGTGTGTGTGGGCCTATACATTGTGCCTCAGATGGGTGTGTCTACGTGAGGTGCTTTTGCTGCACATCCGCTCATGGCGAGATCTGGGAGAATTCCACCCGACCATCCGGGGGTTGCATCTCTTTTATTGACTTCTTGGTGTTCTGCTTGAATGACCCCAGTAGCCTAGTCTTTTGTTGCCAGCCGTTTTCTCTAAAATCTAGAAAGGACAGATTCTAAAATGATACATCCACAATACTCAATATATTGGGAGATGCGAAAAATCTTGCACATGGAGACTAAACTCTTACTTGTCCGGATCAAGCTACCACAATGTGGCTACAGAATAAAGAATTAACCCCCTCGAAGCCACAATCGCATCAGAGTTCCAGTGATTCTGTATACAAAAGGTTGTGAATAGCAATGACAGTTTAAATACACCTGTTGGTAGAGACCTCAATCACCCACCGTTGAAAAGGAACTTTAACACTGAGAATTCAATCAGTATAGTCGAGGATTTACTGAAGTTCAAAAGACTGTGGAGTGAACAATGGATAATGCAAGCCGGGGTTACTCTATATACGGATTGCGTAAGAATACCACCGTTTAGTGTCGAGGCTCTCTGCCCGTATTCATTCGCTCCGCATTTCAGGCGGGGTAGGCATCGGCGCAAAATGTAAGAATATAAATGTCACGCCCCACCCATAAACTAAAAACATTTATACAAAGCAAGACACTACTTGCCCTTGTCTTAAATTCGTTACTTTTTATGTCATAATGTACATCTCACTTAAAAAAACTGTAAACGACATGAGCTCACATTGTTTAAAAGAGTGCCTGAATATCCGCTGTAACCCTATAAAGCCGAAGCTATTTTGACCCCTTCCAGGCCGGGGGGGGGGGGGGGAGCACATTGTACCCCCCTATATAACTTCTTTAGTATATGATGTATGACGGTCATATTTGGCACCTAGGTAGAGCAAATCATACTCTACATGACCAACTTTTGAAATTTCTCATGGTCATCCACTGAGGGCGCTATTTATCAAAATATAAAAAAATACATAGGAATTATGCTAAAATCATGTTTTTTTTCTTTTTATTTCTTTATCCCCAGTATATATGTTTTTATTTTATATCAATCATTTTCATATTTACCACAAAGGAAAAGCAAGTCAGCCTTTACTATTTGTTATGGTTGAAATTTCGCATGGTCAACATTGGGGGGGGGGGCACTATTCATTACAATATAAAGAAATATATGAAACCTGTATGATGTATTGCTTGGAGTGGGTACATAATATACTGGTATCACATTTCATATTTCCAAAATATTGAAATTTTGAGTTTACAGATTGATAATATGATAAGCAAATGATATTACTACAGGCAAAGCTTGTGTGAAGATAACACAAAATAAAAGGGTAGTCTTTGGAAAATGCTGTATTTTCGATTATTTCTTTTATATCTATCGTTTCATGCCTATGTCGTATAAAGAATAAAGGAAATAATAAGAAGTCTATTTCAGGGTAATTCACAAACATCATTACTTCACATTTTGCATCATTCAGCAAATTACAGCCAAGAAAACCCCCATTTCATCCATTATTATATTGTTAACTGAAATTGGAACAGAAAATCATGCAAAATCTGACGAACATGGTTGTCAGTTTACGGTTGCCATGGCAACCAGCAATGTCGGACATAGCTAAATCATATATCAAAATGTTTGCAATAAGATTTTAGGAAAAGTCACCAAATTTGGTTGAAATCGAGTATAGGATGTAGGAGTGGCAAACGAAAATATGGTAGGGGGCACAATGTGCCCCCCCCCCCTTGGACTTTAAAGGGTTAAGACATTACTTTCCTTTTCCTAACACAGGTCATGCTCCACTTTCAAATTTTGGGGGTCACATTTATTTTGAAAAGCTCAAAATCCTTGAAGATGCAAGAGATGAATTATCCTAATTCGGATTTCAGCGCCCTGATAGAAGCAGCATACAACCATATAATTTTTCTTTCCCGTTTTCATCGCTTTTATGAAGGAAATGCAAACATGTTGGATTTCAGATATTGACAGTCATTTTGGCAATCAGTTTGGTGCCCATTTTGAATATCTCAAATCCTTCAACAGTGAAAGCATTGCATCGTCCAGATTCGGACTCAGCACCCTCGAAATGGGGTGAAACCATCACTATTTTTTTTCACAATTTATATGGAAATATGCAGGAATTTCACATTTTGGCTGCCGTCTTCAATATCTCAAAATCTTCAAGGATGCGAGAATTGCATCATCCAGATTCAGATTCAGCACCCTATAGAAACAGGGCAATACCATAGAAAAAGAATTGGGCCAACGATAAAAACGGTTGGGCAAAAAAACAAAAAAAAATCTGTCTTTGGCACCCAGACTAGATGGGTGAAAAAAGCAACAGCAGCGGAAAACACAGAAATACTGCTAGAAGATCACTGAAATATCACTGGAAGAGTGTACTCGTCGTGAGAGATTGCAGAAGGGCTACAGAAGAATGATCCAAACCCCTATCTCTGGGTCAATCCCCTTGTATCAATGTTGGTTGCGACACACATTGCCGATTATGGAGATAGACTATACTGCACACTGAATAAAAACAAATGCAAAGCCAGAATTATCAAATTTTTAGCGATTTAGCACGTAAAAACAATCATGACTCTGTTTATCCATGTACTTTTCACTGTGACAGTCCTCCTCAAAGCCTTACGACTTATGATGTCTAATCATACACACACCCCATCATTTCTTAGAGAATCAGTAGGGTGTACGTACCATCTTGAATTAGCTTCTCAAAATTCTTTAGCAGGCAAAATTCTTCAGAAAGTGTGCAGGAAGGGAGTTGAGGTGGCTTAATCGAAATGACGAAAAAAAAACTTGTGTTACTCGAAGATAAATTATTAGTTACGATTCTCATGATTTTATAATTGTTTGATACAAATTTAGCATTTTACAGGTATGTGCACGGTCATCGGTAAGTTCACATGACTCAAGTACACACTCAAGTCTATCCACTGATAGGAATTACTCCAGGCAATCACGAACATCTGCAGCCCCCCTCCCCCATCCTACCCCATAAGCAACATCCTGAACTTTGACTCTTGATAATCACTAGGCTCCTGATATAATATCCGAGATGTTTTATGGAGTTAGTGCAATTAATAGCGCTAATCATGGAAGTCTATAACTTACTGGTTATTAGATTAAACACGTGTAGCATGCTTCAGCAGATATCACGTCGTAGAAGAAAATGTAAAGAAAAATGTGCATCGGCTATACACACCTGTAAACATTTTCCCTCATAGACGTTTGATAAAATCAGAGACGACGAAAAAGGAACATAAAGATATAAGAAGTTTCATTTTTTGGTTTCCAAGGTGACCGGAGTGCCATATTGATTCATGCTAGTTAATATCGATTATTTTAATTATTGATTGAATTTCTTGCATTCTGCTACATGATAAGTACAACATTACATACGTCACGGCATACATACTAGAAACAACAACACTTAACTATTTTAAGCTTCCTCAGCATTTCAATCTGCTTAAGATTTACACAGACTTTCTCTTTTTTTTCATGCTTTTATCTGCAAGAGAAGAAGCGTGAATGGCAATTATGAAGCGAGTCAGGTGAATATAGGAAGTGTTGCATGTAAGTGTGTGTGGTCATCAAGACTGTTTGATACCATCATTTCCTGTAACTTCATAATCACTATCTCTGTAAGGGGGGGGGGGTGGGAGATCGGTCGGTAATCGGAACAAACAACAAAACACATACACAAGACAAACCAACAGAAGCATTATCAATGCAGCAACAAAGGAACCCAGACTATTCACGAACACGAAGAACAAACGTGCAGATGACAAAATCCTATCAATTTTAAGGGGAAGCATGCTGTTGTCCTGCTTAAACATTTTTCATGTTTTTAATAGTTATCTCTGACGAAACAATAGATTATGGCTCCACACGTGCACGATATAAAGATAACTATCTCTTTCTTATCAAATAAAAGTAGAAATGATAATTGATGGGTATAGATCCCAATCAAATATGACATCATTGGTACTATATCGGTCATACACTTGTACATCATCAACTTTGGTTCTCTTGTTACTGCTACAACTATAGTGAATGTCATCAATATTATTATATCAACGGCTTTAGTTCCAGTTTAAAAAAACACTATCTTGCGGGGTCCCTGAAGGATCCCCCTTAGGCCCACTTTTGTTTATTCTTTATATAAATGATTTCAAAAATTCATCTAATGTTTTATCTTTTCTTCTTTTTGCCGATGATTCTAATACATTCTTTTCACATCGAAACCCAACAACCCTTTTAGATGTAGTGAACAGAGAATTAAAGTCGGTTCAAATGTGGATTCAAGCAAATAAGTTGTATCTTAATGTTAACAAAACTGTTTATATGTTATTTAGTAACTCTGTTACCCATTTGCCTGGCGATATAAAAATGAATAATGATCGTTTGATTCAAGTTGAATCGTTTAAATTTTTAGGTCTTTATATTGACCGTGAATTAACATGGAAATATCACATAGATTATTTATCAAAGATGCTCTCAAGAAATACAGAGATTTTGAATAAGCTAAAACATTTTTTTCCCAAGTATATTTTGAAAAATTTATATTCAACGCTTATTTTACCCTATCTCAGTTACGGTATACTTGCCTGGGGAAAATCACACATTGATAACATTTTCAAACTACAAAAACGGGCTATTCGTTCAGTAAATCTAGCCGATTTTTATTGCCACACGAATTACTTCTTCTTTGAAAACAGACTCCTTACGGTTACTGATTTGTTTTTATACAATTTAGGCACATTTATGTTTCAGTTATCAGCCAACGGCTCGCCTGACGTATTTACCCACATGTTTCAGAAAAACAATGCCGTTCATGCTTACCCCACAGGACAAAGAGATTCATTTCACCTTTCACGTACTCGCACACTCCTTGCTCAAAAAACAATCGTTTTTACCGGACCCACATTCTGGAATGGTCTTCCCGTTGACTTAATCAAATGTTCTAATATGTTTACATTTAAACAAAAATCAAAATCAATGTTACTTAATGAATATGACCTGCCTGATTAGAATTTTTTAATATGTTATCTGCAAGATTCATTTCACCTTCCATGTACTCGCACACTCCTTGCTCAAAAAACAATTGTTTTTACCGGACCCACATTCTGGAATGGTCTTCCCGTTGACTTAATCGAATGTTCTAATATGTTTACATTTAAACAAAAATTAAAATCAATGTTACTGAATGAATATCACCTGCCTGATTAGAATCTTTTAATATGTTATCTGCAGTATGCTCATGCAATGTATGGTGGATCAACCTGCAGTGTATGATCGATTTACCTCTGGTTTATGCTCCCATTATATAATCACTGCATCAGTACCTGTATTTACATTTTGAACTCGTTAAGAACTTGATTCTAGATATGTGCTCGTATACTTGTGTATCTATATGCTATTTATTTTTCACTCAGTTCTTATTCTTTGGGTTCTTGTTTTCCTTTTTATTTTCATTTTTCTTCTCTTCTATTCTTCTTCCCTTTATACCTTGATACTTTAGCTTTCATATAGTTTCGTCATTATTACTTTGTGTCCTATCTCCATTGATAGCATAGCAAATTTACATTGGTATTTTTTCCTGGAACCTGCGTTTACCAGCTTTGCTTTTGCGGTTCCATCATATTTCACAAGTTATAGAGAATTGTCTTATGTACATTATGTATGCTGACGCACTTTCTATTCATGACCCGATTTATATCATATTTTGTATCTTGCTTAGTTTGTATTCTTTTCTTATGTATCTCGATGTCAAGTTAGTAAAATATGAAAATAAACATGCTGGAACTGTTCACTGTGTCTCGAGTGTAAGACCAGTGCAGTTTCAGTTATTCAATTCAATTAATGTTGTCTCAAAAAAGCGAGAGCTTTAGTTATTGCTATCAAGAAAGTACCACTAAAAGTTCCCTTTAAACCTCCTTTAAGACCACAGTATCTCATATTTAATCGTAAAGTCCGTCGATGGTCGTTAATTTGTTTATTGGGCGGTGCGTGGGCACAGAAAAAAAAAACATTCGTCGATATAAGTAGCGTACCCTATAATATGGGGGCGTACGCAGATAACCACTTCGGGGGGGGGGGGGGGGAGGGTACGTGAATAATTATGGTCAGGTACTCGCCACTTCACATTTCTTTACGTTGTCCTTATGCTATGATTATTTAAGATCTCTGTATGCATTATCCACCTAAAAGTATAGGACATTCTAACAAGTAATGTGACAATTAATCTTTTTTTTTTTTGTATTTCTGTTGTTATTGAAGACTATAACATATGCCATGAAACAAAGTACATTATCATATCTGTGAAAGTATAATGCTCAATTGAGCATAAATGAACACACAACCAAGACAACACAACACAATACAATACAATACAATACAATACAATACAATACAATACAATACAATACAATACAATACAATACAATACAACACAACACAACACAACACAACACAACACAACACAACGAAAATGTCTCCCTGCATATGTAGTGGAGTCCCACCATAACAAGAGCCATGGAAATAAATTATGTTCTATAGAATAATAATTACATGTATTGAAATCACACAACAACAGGGAAAAGCATTCACAATAATTCGATATAAAGGCCGGGTGCCACTTTTGAAAGAAAAAGAGTAATCTGACAACTAATCTGGGGAAAGGGGGAATTTTCCCCAGTTGCGCCCCCCCCCCCAAAAAAAAAAACCGACCTCGCCCAAAACGTAAGGTTATTTACTTTGAGTAGGTGTTCTTAAGCAATATAGAAAGGGATGCGAGTAGGAGAATAAGATGTGGAGAGCGTGAGATAAAGGGGCAAATATACGGCAGGTAGACAAATACCTTGACTGGCAAGCAACCAGACAAAGTTCTTTAGGCAAAGGTTTCTCGACGCAATTGTAATGAATCGCCCACAGCACTCCACCATGATAATAAAAAAGATAACAAAATACGGAAATCTACATTGTTCATTCTGATGGAACATCTCAACATAAATGCTTAAAACATGCTTAATGCCCCTTGTCATATTATGATTTAGTTTGTACGATTTTGCACATTTTAAGAAGAGCTGCTACATTACGATGTGACTGCTTCAACATGTTCAAGTTGAGTTACATGAAAGGCACGGTTTGGCTCCTATAGGACTGAAAGACTTAAGACTTTGAAGGACAATCATTTTCAAACAGAATCCTAAATTTCTCTACAAAAGCATTATTTCTACCAGCACAGCATAGATCAGGAATCATTGTGTTATCAGTTTACATTTAACTGCAATGTTTCCTCGGGGGATCGTTATTTCCATTTTCCCCGTTCTGTCAGAATTAAGGAAAATTTATCATTTTGTATTTCAACAGAATACAAATTCTAGTAGGGCCTTTTTACATTTTGCTAACAGCGAAAATGTAGTGAATCGCCTTCTGCATTATGACTATATCTCAGATTAGTTTTCTAACTTAAGTAGTTTTTCAAACTTTAGTCAAGTCTTTGGCAAAGACCCTCTCGCCGTAGTAGCGGCGAGTGGAGGGTCATCCGCCTGTGAGAGGCAAGCGCCGATGACGCGGGTGGGTTCGGCTCTCTTCGCTCGGAACACTGTCAGTACAACCAGGATTAAAAAGCTTCTTCGGGCCGATTCTGTAAAACGCCCTCTTATGTCTGATATTATTACACCTTCAGCCATGGGTACCTTTCTTGGTGATATTCGCTCTTATGGTCTGTTTACCAAGAGCTTTTTGCTATGGTAAAAATCACACACACATCGTACATAGTGATTGTAAATAATTTGAATATATACATGAACTAACATGAGTCCCAAAATTAAAAACGTTAAGACGTTTGGTTTCATTTACCGTTTACTTTTTCTCTCACCAATTTATATTTTCCTTCTGGTCATTCTTTCGATCTCGATCTCTCTCTTTGCCCCCCCCCCCCCCCCCCCCAAAAAAAAAAAAAATGAAACAAGATTTTCGTTTTGAGAGAACAACTAAGAGGAGAAAGAGGGAGGGATCCAGAGAGAGAAAGAGACATAGATAAATAGATAGAGATAGAGATAGATAGATAGAGATAGAGATAGAGATAGAGATAGAGATAGAGATAGAGATATAGATATAGATAGAGATAGAGATAGATAGATAGATAGATAGAGAGAGAGAGAAAAAAAAATAATAGATAGAAGAATGAAATAGGTGCAAACGTTTTTAACCTTTAAAAAAGAATATATCGCCTTTAATGTAATCCCAAAACGTATGAAAACGTTTATGAGTTTTTCCATTCAGTGGGGACACAATTGATTGATGATTTATTGTCCACTCTGGAAATTCTTAGTACATTGGATATCACAACAAAATAAACATTCAATACATCACAGGTACACCACAGACATATCACAGAATACAAATGAAACTCACTCATATTAACATACGGCAACGTACTTAGACATTTTGGTTGAAGCCCATCAACACATGAGGGGTCATGAATATTATGATTGCGTCCAATAAGAGACGAAAATCCATCAGGCCTGGTCAGACCGACCTGTTTTCTCATTGATTTCAAAAAAGAGACCGAAAAAAATGATTCGTGTTTGTCCGAACAAACGAACTCTAGAAGGATAGGTAAATAGTGCGTGCTTGCTCAATCATTATTTGATGGGGTATTGTGATAAGATTATTTTCGTGGACCGTCGGTAGGAAAAACCTCACATGCCACCTCAAGGAATCGCACATGTTTAATATCGTCCCTTGTTCCCCCTGGTTAGAACACAGTATGTGTGTGTCCAACAAAAGAAATAATCTGTGTGATGTAACAGAGCATCATCCTCAACCATGCTCCGCCCGCCTACTGTCGGCAAATATTCCCACCTAACAACCGCCGTGATTTCATATTGGCTGTAAATTTTCCCCCTTGAGAAACGCATATTCTTTCTTTTCCATGAGTATCACGCATATACATTATCAGAGACCCCATTTTTCAAAATAAGAAGAATTTTACTCTAAACGACGTGCCCTCGGAAGTTAAAAAGGGATAAATAACTGTGACCTAAGTTTGAGATGGTTATCAAATAATCAAAATTATGCTCACACCTAATTCTGGACATCAGAGTGTATAGCATAGTACAAACATTGTGTAAACCTTTAATACATAGCTTCTATATGTCCACAAGGTTAATGTCTTAATAATAATTAACATCAATTTCCGATTTGTCATTCTGTTATGAGCATGGCGTGGGTGTTGATATTGACTTCGTATCACTTTTTCCCCCAGCCAACTCCATTATCTCTGCACCTTTGGATTGTTGATTCAACCACTTCTCACGGAAGAAGAAAAGGAAGAAAAACAAATCGCAAATTTTAATATAGCACGAAGCAAGCATTGAAAACATTTCTTGAAATGTGTGTCCGATCTTGAGGTAGCGGAGTTCATACGTATTTTTGTTTCCTACAATAATCCGTCAACCTAGCTCTGTTCGTAATTCCAGACGAAATGTCCTTAGTCCCAGCTCTGTGGTCGTCTGCCGAACCACTGTATAAACATCCGTACATTTAACTCATGTACACTTTGTTTGCTTGACATTAAATGTAAATTGTACGCACGCACGCACACACACACACACACACACACACACACACACACACACATACACACACAGACACACACGCACACACACACACACCCACACACGCAGAAAAACCTCAAATGAAAGAAAATGAAGAGATGTTTAAGACATGCAGAAGTGGTAGAGCTCGAGCAAGATGTGACGAGCCTGGCAGCACTTTAGGCAAACAAAGTGATTTTATATATCTGAGTAATAAACATGGTGGGCGACTTGCTCGAGAGAAGAGGGGGAGGGAAAAGAAAGAAGGTGGAATGTTTTTTGTTAAAAGACAGATAGTATCGATGCACCTGTATTAGTTTTCGGTTCATAGCTCTGACACTAGCTCACGGATGACTGCACATTTTAAGGAAATTATTGTCCCTAATTTAGAAAAAAAAATCATATAGAAATCCATTGCTTTAAACTGTTAGACTGCATAATTTCTATTTTTCTTTTTTTTTCTGATTACGTTTGGTAAATTTCAATCAATTTAGTTTCCTTTTGTTTCTATTCTATAAATATGTATATTTGGCTTTCACTCTCTTGTTTGCTCTATTATGTGTAAAATGTTTTGTTTGTAATTGTATAATTTTTTTAGCTACTCGGACTCACGGGAAAAACCAGCCATTGGGTGAAGTAAATGCGCTGGGAAACGAAATTAACTCAAAGTCAAGTATTAGATCTCACGGCTCGCACGGAATCAATAGTTACAGAACAGCAGTATACATAGTTTCTAAGATTTCTTTGATAAATGAGTACAAGGATGTCAGGGTTTTCATCTCAAACTTCTAGCTGGATATCCATCGTCCATGGACTGTTGAGTTGGGTAAGAGTGGATGTCTTAATACGACTCAAACAGGCCCTCAAACGACATAGGCAATAGACTTTAATTTGTTATAATTTATGGGCGTTTCTTTTCCAGCAACCTAGTAACCATGGTAACGAAGCATTTCATTCATCTGCTTCCTTCCATTACTCAGTAAGCATAGTAAATCCCATAGGCAGGGATTCGCCAAGTTATAGCTATAAGTGGGGCAAACCTCCGACAAGTTTTGTGAACAAAGCATGAATAAAATCTGAATACATTGCAGACCCGGTCTATCAGGAACCATCTCCCTGAGTCTATCAGCCATTGTATTCACAGAACGTAAAAACTCACGACTTTGTCTACGAATCAATCAGAACTTTGCATAATCATATTCATTATCTGTTCCTGTAAAGGGTTTGCGGTAGTATTACTTATTTATTTCATGGAACTGTCTAAATGTAATGATTGACACCAAAACATTCTAGGCATTGCCAAGATTTGCAGACGTCACGTATGTGCCTTTTATGGGGGCTAAATCCTTTGGAAAATAATCTGTCATCATTCCTACTCACAAGATCATTGTTGTCTTCGTATTTCTTGTCACATGACTTTTAACGTCTTTTTGATTATCAGTTCTCTCATCGACAGACGTCACAGAGCAGCATAAACTAAACAAATGAATTGATTTGAAAATTGAATACTTTGAGTTGAATAAACATGTATTATCAGTTTCTTCCTTTGTGCTTTGAAAGGTTAGCATTACAACATTTCTTTCTTGAATAATTTGAATTCTTCATATCATACACATCGAAATAAGCCAATGGAGCGATGACAGCCAAATTAAAATTGCCACCTCGGCGTGTATGTGTGTGTGTGTGTGTGTGTGTGTGTGTCTGTCTGTCTGTCTGTCTGTCTGTCGGTGTGTGTGTCTGTGTCTGTGTGGTGCGTGTGTGTGTCTGTGTCTGTGTGGTGCGTGTGTGTGTGTCTGTCTGTCTGTCGGTGTGTGTGTCTGTGGTGTGTGTGTGTGTGTGTGTGTGTGTGTGTGTGTGTGTGTGTGTCTGTCTGTCGGTGTGTGTGTGTCTGTGTGGTTTGTGTTTTTCTTGTACTCTTCTGTCTGTTTGCAGTCCCTTCGGTACTCTTCATATTTTACCACTTGGTATTCAGGGCGAAACTATTTTGTTTAGTGTTTTAAGTCAGTTTGATTTCCGCGCGACTTAATTTGAGTTCCACCAGTGATTGTGTTCCAGACCCCAAAGTTGGCCCTTCTCATGTTTGCTTCCCGTGCTCGAAACATCTTACATCTCGGACAATATTTACACCTGGCACCGATCTCTATGGTACTTGGTATAATTTAAGTGGTCTTTTTCTCTCCTAGTTTTCTCTTTTTATAACGCGACTCCTCAGAAGTTTGCCGACTTTTACGCCAGTGCTCATATTGATATAGGCCATTAACAAACTATCATAGCGTTTATCGTCACTCATAAGGGCTTTTCTCATTGGTATTCATAGAGTGAACAGCGTGTCTGAACGATGTGTGCTCGTTGACTTTTTATTATAGGCAGTCCGAGCTGCTAAGCGTGGGAAATTTGTTCTCAAAACAGACAACCACGCCACGAGCATGGAGCATATTATTTTCTTATTTTAATTGTATAATATTGTATAAATATTTGATGTTTTAGATGTTTTAGACATCTATTCATGTTTTTAAAAAAAAGAGACAACAGATGAGTATTTGTAAACATTTGAGCCATTTCTTGTCTTAGATATGTATGACCTAATCTCTGCATGGTATGTAGATACATGAGTTCTTTCTGAGTTGCATTCTTATGTACCTGTTTACATGTCAAACTCGCTGTCCTCGCCTGTAACTGGATGTAACTCACGTCTATCGCCGTTTTTTCGTGCATGTCAATGGTTTGGTTGCTGTACTTTGGAAATCCCAGTAAAGGTTTCTATCACATTGGGGACAATAAAATAATGAAAATGGTAATCACGAAAATAGTGACGAATACAACTGATGATGACAAGAGGTTATAATTATAAGAGAAATCAAGTATAATCCTTTAATTTTGTTATCATAGCAGCACAGCAAACTTATATATTCTCTGTGCAAATGTATATGGTGTGAAAATAGTAAAAACGATCTTTATGGTTACCGTTACCGTGTTACGTATCATAAAGATAAATACTGATGTAACATATAATGTTATGTCTCTGTATAACTATGTATGTGTATATAATTTAGTGTGTGTTTGTGTGTGTGCGTGTGTGATGTAAGTGTGTGTTTGTGTGTGTGTAAGTGTGTGTAAGTGTTTGATGTGTAACTACCGCAACAGCCTTGTATAGGAAGGGACCCACGCTGCATAGTTGCTAGGGATGTACAATACTGTCAGGATTGAAAGCTGGGTGAAGAGAGCATCGAAGTCAAAAGAATAACAATGGTCCCATCATGATGCGCGCATTGTCCGCCACAACCGTCTGCCACAGGAGAAGCTGTCTGGTGTATTCATACTTTGACGAAGAATGACGTCAAATCTTTTGTTTTCTTTGAATTCCTCCGTGAATTGGGTAACGTGTCAATGTTCGGAAGTTTTGAGAGAGATTTGAGAAAGAAGAAAAGAAAGAAAAATAAATAACGAACTGTTTTCATCAAAGGTGCTGTGATGCAGCTTTTGTTAGAAATATTTAGTTTATGAAAAACTGACTGACTTCATTGTGTTTAGACTTCAGAGTAGATGATTAATGTATCCTCTATCGATGGGGTGGGACTAAGAGATTTTTTTTCCAGATTTACGCACAAAGAAGGGGAAAAAATAAGGGCATTAAATCTCAAATGTCTTCTTAAAGCTGTGAGGAAGTTGTACTAATATGTCCGGACACAGACTTAGGTTTGAATGTCTTAAATAGTTAGTCTTCGTTCAGTGATTATTCAAATTGTCAAAGTTTTGCCATCAAATAGGTTTCCAATGTATCCTCGTATGCCCAGATGTCTTTTTAATGGCTTATTTTATTTCATAGTAAGAGGAGATCGAATTCACCATTTTTTTCGTTTCAACAGTTTCTTATTTTCACACTTTGGTCTTATTTATTGCCTGGCTTATGAGGTTCACAACCTATCTTCATATCTTCGTTTGTCGTATGAAAATTAATTGAATGAAATACAATGGCTCACTGTCTTCTTTGGCTTGCTGCTTGAATATGTAAGAAAGATAATCCTTTAATTTGACAGTAAAGTAAAGATAGACAAATTGTTGCCAAGAGAAATATTTTCCTGACGTTATGCATTCAAACATGCTCGAGGGTTGCTGCATTACTGTGAGATTATATACAAAACTGATGAACGCTGGGTGAATGAGGGCAACCACAGTAAGTCTTGTGAGTGGCGTAGGATATATCTCGGTGTCGTGTTTACGGAAACAAGATCTTAGTCCCAGATAGCAAGGTGATGTAACAAGATTATGCATTTGATTAGATTTGTTTTGACGACAAATTAATCGCATTTAATCGGCAAGGCAATCTGGCGATATCTTCATTCCCAAACAGATTTTTTAAGGCTGAGAGACGGACGTATTAAAATCCTTTGCGAAAATCGGTCAATAAACTTTTTCAGGAGCAGCTATATAGGCCAGCATTGCCAAGTTTGTTCTGCTGTTGACTTGACTGGGAAAGCCACCAACACACGAATTACGATGTCACAGCGAAGCATACAAGCACTGACTAAATTGGAGAATCGTCACCCCTTTTTATTCCTATATAGCCCTAGATAATTTTCCCCATACATTTTCAAAACACATGGAAAAAACTATAATCGTCAATAGCTGATTAACGACATTGACGACCTATATCGTAAACGTACAAAAGACAGTAATACAAGATTACATGATATAACGTATAGATGTAAATTTTTTTTGTCAATTATATTATATATGTATACATAATACATGCATATTATAATACATGCACGCACATCTGTGCAAAGTGCATGGCGATGATCTCGTATGCACTTTACGAAATTAATTGCATGATTTGCCCAAGGGCGTTTTTTTTTCTCACCAAGGTCAAAGGCCAAGGTGAAAAAGTTCTCAGTGGCGCATGACAGCGCGAGCATAATCTGTGTTAAAATGAATTATTTAATTGAAACCTGTGTTAAAAACTCACCTTTTTGATTGTCAATTACAGGTGTAGATAGAGAAATATGTGATAGATTTTGTTTTCATTAATCTTATGGTATAATGCGTTCTAAGAACTTATTATTATTATTATTATTATTATTATTATTATTATTATTATTATTATTATAATTATTATTATTATTATTATTATTATTATTATTGAATTAGCTTCAACTTTCAGTATATAATGTTCGGCATGCAAATATGATATAGTGTGTGTGCATCTTTAATAAAAGGGACAAAGAACAAACTTTTTGAAAACAAACAAACAAACAAACAATTGAGAATCATGCTGGAGACATTTTCTAGCTTATTTCTTAGCAAAAGTAGGTAAATAAAGGACAGTAGGATATGACTGGCAAGCTACATGCTGGCAGTAACAGTTGGTCAAGCACATAGACCAACGCGATTTGCCGATCGTGAGGCGATTGGTAAACTTCATTGAGAATGGTTTTATGATGTCTCTGTACTTGGCAATAATTCTGTGCCAAAATGTTGAGAGCACTGTGCGGTTTAACGGTTTATACAGTTTGCCAGGCGGGATCACACCAAACGGAGAACCAAAAAGTGCTGTCAGCCACGGGAAGCCACGGACGGACAGAGTTACCTGCGCAGGGAACAGCTTTTTCTCGGTTGCGCAGTTCTCGGGATCGCGCCACCACTCGGCCTAACGCGTGTAGTCGGCGAAAAAAGAATCGATAAAAAGGGTCCAGAACTAGACTAAGAACAGCTGGGAAAGCGACTCATTGGAGCTTGCCTTGTTTTGGACGAGATGGCGGGAGTAAAACTTGTCTCCTAAGTCACTTTGGCGGGTTTCAAAAAGTCGCCTTTTTTACCCCTCCTGTTTGCACACCTACACTAGGCCTTGAACACTGCCTGGAGGAATGGAGGACCAATAAGAATGTGGGTAGATGAGATGTAGAGAAAAGAGATTTATTTGTAAACTTTCGGAAATACATTTCCTGTTGAGTTAATACTCTTTTGTAAACCTGCAACAATTCCACTGATCAATTAAAATGAGACGAATGGGTTCCTTCTTGGAGCCCTAATGTTTGATCAATCACTAAACATGACCCAAATGTGGTTTTTCGTAGAACCTCAAATGTTTGCTCATTTGGATGTTAATAACAACCGCATTCCTTTCAATGTCATGAATATTGCGTGTCAGCTGATAATAAGAATAGAATTGGTAGTAATGATTATGATAATGATCGATGATGATGATGATAGCAACAATATTCACCACTACCGCAGCTCATTCGTCATGAAAGGGCAACAACAACACAACATCGATCAAGTTTGTTGATATCTATTCGTAACGGAATTAAAGGGGAGTTTACGATCTTTGCTGTGTTGAGCGATAGTCGACTTCGCGAATGTTACGACAGAATGAGAATATCAATGCCCATTATGACGACACAGGTCTGATCCCTGTGGGTTGATATGAGTAGGATGAAAACCATAGAATCGTCAGTCCTGTCAGCGTCACCTTGAATGTCCCAGGGATGTCTGTCCTTGACACAATTGGTCCGCTGATATTCAATGCACCGATGTCTTTTTATATAGCCTTTGGTACCCTTGAACGAATATTTTCTAAGCCTAATGCGCTTGGCTTCGTATGCTGTTATCGCAATGTAAAATCTTCCGCTCTTTCGTTATGGAAGGCAAACATGCCTATTCATTCCACTCAATATCAAGAGAATTAATCTCAAATAACAAAAAAGTATGAAAAAAAGAGGAAGAAAAATACCATAAATGATAACATCAAGTGCTAATTCCTGCGTGTGTGTGTTCTCATACAATGTGTGTGCGTGCATGTCTGTGTGTGTGTTAAAATGTTTTTGCAAACTATAACCTGTCAAAGAACAGTCTTGCCTAGCTTTAGGCATGCAACGTGACATTTGTAGATGGATGGTGTATTTTTAATCTATACAGATTAAGGAAAACGTGGAAAAAAAAGAAATTATGTCACATTGGGCTAATTTACATTTTCTCCTTTCCATTTTCTCTCTTTTGGCAAAATGGCTTCTTGCCATCGAACAAAACCTGCATAATATGTGGCCTATAGTGTATGACAGTGGTTGGAAGTGTGCACTGATTTAGCGTACAATAGATGTATCTGAAGTTGCTTTAAATATAGAAGTACAGTAGTCAAATAATATTACGGTCTTTTTTAATCCAGGGTCATGAGGGTATCCTCCTCAGTGTTACCACTGCTCTACTAGAAGGCCCTACCATTACTATTACCCCGGCGTTGCCAGGTACACATTTGTAAACCTGGGTCGAGAAGGACATGGTGGGTAAAAACATCTTGTCCAATGACATAGAGGAAAAGGGTCGTAGTTGCGGAATTATCAACCATACAACATGATTTTTATGATATTTTGTGATGACAAACCAATGGAAGAGTTTTTGATTTGGTGAAACTTTACCTCAGCTAATAATAATGATGATGATGATGATGATGATAATGATAATAATAATAATAATAATAATAATGATAACAATGATGATAACAATGATAATAATAGTAATAATAATAATAATAATGATAATAATAATAGCAATGATAATAATAACTGGTTTTTATTTAGTGCATTTCACACTTGTTAAGTATCTCAATGCGTTTTACCAGGGAGGTGGCTTTCTACCTCCCTGGCTTTACTATTATTACCCCGGTCACAGGACACATCATTTCCAGCCAGCACTGACAGTGCTCACTCTTCACTCCCTGGGGAGCGTTCCAGCCAGTCGCAGCATTTTACAAGCGCGCCCATGCTGACCAACCAACATGAACTTTCTCATCCTACCGGGTACCCATTTATAGTCCCGGGTGGAGAGCAGCAATGTGGACAAAATGCCTTGTCGAAGGGCAAACTTGTCGGGCTTGGCATGGGCTCAAACCCACGAACCATTATACTACGCTCATGTCGTTCACGGACGAGCGCTCTCATCCACTCAGCCACGACACCTCCAGCTAATATTTTCGTTTGTGTTTGTGACCGATGTCACTTTTCGGTGAAAACTTGTGAAAACTTTCAAATTTTATACTAGTAATCGTCTCGCAAGTTGATCGGATCAAAACAGTAATCATTGCGATGCGTCAACAGAGGGCGCCAATCAACGCCATGTCGCAGGGCAGGCAATCTAACTGACAGTACCGTTTACACCGCGAAAGGCCTCATGTGCGTATTGAAGCAGCACTGGACCAGCCGGGCCCGATCACTTTAAAGGAATCGGAAATTCTTTAAAAAAGAAAGAAAATAAGCACTAATACCAGCTTGCTCCCCCACAAAAAAACAAACAACAACTCAACCAACTAACCAACTTTTCCGGTCTTTACTAAACAAACAAACAATCAAACAAACACATAAATGCAAACACACACACACAGACACACAGACACATACTCACACGCACAAACAATAGCTTAGCTTGATGAGGGTATATTCCTTTCCAAAATACAACTCACTGAGTGGCTGGACATGTCGTTCCATTATGAGTTCAGAAGGACAATCAATGTTTCTAAAACAGATACAATTTTTTTACTGAAACCATGATCTTCCTTTAAAGGGGAAATCCAGTCCAAAAGATAAGTTATAGTCTGATTAAAAAAAAGAGTAAGATCATACGAGTTCAGCGGTAAAATTTTGACTGAGATTGGATGAAAAATAAGGAAGTTATGAAATTTTGAAGTTTTGCTAATTCATGCAAAAACAGTTTTTGTACAAAGGATATGAAATGCAAATGAGTGAGCTGACCATGTCATAACCACACAATTCTCCATTGACCGTGTAAAAAAGTGAGGAAAATTCAATGTTTCTGTCATTGAAGTCTGAAACATGATGTTATTCCTGTTTAGATAACTCCAGAATATATGAGGATTTGAGCCTCAGGCATAATTGCATTTTTGAATGAAAAACTGGAAATTTCAAAATTTTATGTACAAACTATACGGCAAGTTGTGAGGGTATGACATGCTCGCTTTGCCATTTGCATATTCATCTTGACCTTTCTAGAACTGTTTCCTGAAAAATTAGCAAAACTTTAAAACGTCACAACTTCTTCATTTTTCAGCCGATTTTGATCAAAATCATACCAATGAATTCGTAACATTTTACTCTTTCTTATCAGACCAACTTATATTTGAACTGGATTTCCCCTTTAAGAACCTCTGAGAGGAGCTTCAGCAGAGATAGAGAAAAAGTGCACAGTTGAGATCTGAGGTGTAAAACGTCCATTGGTTTATTTAGGTATGAAACAAGAAAGATATCAAATCTTTTTATCCTTGATTTAAAAAAAAAAGAATCTCTAACACGAGAATAATTTGTGAGTGGTGAGACCTCTAATACAATACAATATTCTGATATAACTTTGGGTGTTGTTTTTGTTTTTACATAGCGTTTCCCGCAAGACATCGACAGGGAAAGAAGTACTGCAAGATGATCACGCATTCTGTTTTTATTACTGGGTGACTGTGGATAGCTGAATATCTCTTACATCGTGTGAGCCATTACAGGTGGGTGCACTCGAACTTCAAGTGAGCACGAGGCCAACGAATGAATCACCAATACCAAAATGGAATGAGATTCAAAGCTTCTACAGGGTGTGAAGCAAAGCCATTTATCTCCCAGGCGAGCCGGCGCAAAGGGTAGAACGCCCACGGGCTGGAGATAGGCGTCAACTCCATCCCTGCACGCTCTTTGCTCGTATGTGCATTTGCATAATTACTCGGTATACTGAAAGGATGCGTGACCCAAACGGAAACTTACACAGAAATAGAAAATGACAATGTCGCTAATCTTCATAATCATACAATTCTAAGAACTGGTTCCAGTATTTCGGTTTGCTGTGCATTTCCTTTTAAAAAGAGAAATGTTGTTGTTCTTTGTCTTGATTACTACCAGGTCTTCATCCAAGGTCCACGGTTGAATGCAAATGCACTGACTAACGTAATTATAACTATGATGATATACATAATAATTGAATGAAATCGGTTAAGACTAGTCTTGTCGAAATCTGAACACCTGGGTGAAACTCTTTTAAATACCAATTATTAAACAAACAGAAGAGGAATCATTATGCATAAGGTTTCCAAACTTGACGAATACTTTTTGTGCCCTGTGTCAGAATCTTCATACTATTCATAAGTACATCTGTAGTTTTTCTACCAAATAAAGTAAAAAAGGAAACTTTGTTACTCGTAAAGATTCGCATCAGCTACAAGGTCGAATTGTCAATTTGAACTATTAAAACTCGTTTTCTTCAATTCATACTGAAAATTGCAATCAGTTCAAATTACGTTTCTTTGTATCAGGTTTGCTTTAAGTTTTTATCTTCCTTGTATATTGCTGTCTCGATCAAATCATCTTCTTCGTATTTTCTCCTTTATTTCATCTTGTGCATTGTGGTGTCAAATGATACTAACCGAAATGACTCAATCAAAATGTGACAGAATGCTACAGACTTGATCACATCTGAGGTCACGTCAGTAGCTGAAAAACGGTTTAAAAAGTGTATACATGCAGTGTTGTATACTGTTTTGTAAGATTGTAATTTACGGTATGCGAGGTCCTTGGTTCAAATAATCTTGTTTTCAAGAAGAATCAACAAATTAATTTATGAGAAATTCATGTTATGAAGCATTTTCGAGAGAGTTGTCAGCGAATTACGGAAGTGGATGTGTGCATATTGTCAAAATGAGTCTGCCACTTTGCCCTGGAATTTCGTTCTGTCCTCTAAATGAATCGAAACATAGACAGTGTTCTTGTAAATTCCTCTACAAGTTTATATCTCTTTTCCGATGTGAAAAAGACACTGTCGTTTTCATGTCTATTCGGTACGACACAATATACTTGTAGTTTCCATGGTATAATTGGGGGGCAAGAACCAATCTGCCCCAAGTACTTCAGTATTACTCAGTACCTCGCTCACTGCAATAATATTGTCTTAGACGCAAGTTCCGATTCTCTCTACCATTTAGGGAAAATGTAATCTGGGCCCTGTTTCATAAAGCTGTTCGTAAAGTTACGAACAACTTACGAGCGACTGGTGATCAGTTCTGATGTGTTATACTTATCAGAATTTCCATAATTCAGCACAAGAACTGATCACCAGTCGCTCGTAAGTTGCTCGTAACTTTGACGAACAGCTTTATGAAACACCCCCAGATCACATGTGAGATAATGATATGAGTCTTTCCTAGGCCTTAGTTAACGAGTCATTTTCCAACAACAACTAAAAAACAACAACCCTTAGTTAATAATGAGCATGTTACATTTCAAGCGTGGATTGACTGCTATGACGTCATCACAGCTTTAATGCTGCCAATGTCAAGTGATCGCTAGCTATCAAAATATAGAGAGAGCGTGATGTTTCCCTGTAAGATCAGCAGTGACAATTTTCATATGGAGCTTTTATGCCTTTACTGGACAAGTTCATCTCTCCAAGGAGTGAGGAGGCTACTACCTCCTTGGTCTCTCGCACTTTCTTCGCGCAGTTTTGCTTACATGACATTATATTACATTTTTATCATTTTGACATATCCGTCCTTGAGCTTACTGCTAATATGATATACCTATCGTCATCTGAGATAAATTGGATTTGCATGAAAGGAGAATGACAGGAGAAGAAATAGATAGTCGACAGAGATAAACCCATCATCAATCTTAACCAACTCCATTCTGTCATGACATTCCACCGCGATGTCCCCGAAGGGTTTATAAAATGAATAATGAATGCTGGTGCCATGTTTTGTTTTCCTTTATTTTTTTGTCAAGTTCAAGACGTGAAAATCAACTTTGCCTGAGGATAATTCTTTGATATCCACATTATCTATTTCGAGATCTACATCCATCTATCTATCCATCTATGCAATGTATCTGTGTTTGTGTGTTTGTGTGTATGCGTGTGGGAGAGAGATGGCGTAGTGTATAGTATACCTGATAACTCTTGATGTTTTGTTATTTGCAAAAAATACTCTCTAAAAAAAATCGAGTGAAAATATTCACTCCTAAAAGAGTGAATATAAAAAAAGAGAGAATTTAGAGTGAAAATGGAGTGAATTTTGAGTGAAAATGTTCATTTTCACTCGTTTTAGAGTGACCTCAGGGATCACTCCAAAATCTTCGAGTGATCCCTGAGGTCACTCCAAAATGAGTGAAAATGAACATTTTCACTCAAAATTCACTCCAATTTCACTCTAAATTCACTCTTTTTTGTATTCACTCTTTTAAGAGTGAATATTTTCACTCGATTTTTTTTAGAGAGTACAAGAAACAAACAAGTAACAAACGCTGTATCAAACGTGACGATATTGAAAGCTGTGCATCTTAGTCAAACACGTCTATGGGAGCTGGATCGGGAGTTGTAGGAGGGCAAGGTTTATTGCTTAAGGTTTTCGAGAAAAAAAAAGTTGAATGTGATCAATGTCCCGAAAAAACCTTTTCTGATCACAAAAAAAGAAAGAAAGAAACCAGAAGAAAAACAAAAACGTGTGAGCAAAAAGCACCTTGTGCGAGCAGAGAAACATATTTACAAAATGATGATCTACTGTCACTCAGGACTAAACAATGTCATGCAAGATGCACAGGGCATTCCGGACGAGGTTGGTTCAAGGAAAGCACAATGCCTGACGCACAAACATTACCACCTTCTTGCGGAAAGGACGATAAATGAAGGAAAATAATACAAAACATAACAACAAATGCTAGAGCAAAGAACTCGTCTCTTGGCGATAAGAATAACGTATTACGTGCCATGCGGCATATTATAAAGTCAGTCTGTGCCAGTTGTCTGGCTGTCGAACCATCACACATGCGGTTACTTCTGTTTGTTGAGTGTGTGAACGACATCATCGCCAGTGTATCGTCGGTGTACGTCACTGAGTAGAGGTCAGTGGTGTACGTTGGCTCTCGTTATCTGAGAGTCATCAATAGAGGGCAGTATTTAGCATACATCTACAACGATCTGTCACGTATACCGCCTCGCGCTGAAAGTTAGTAGACATGGTTGATGTTGAAAAACAAATCCAGAACAACAAAACAGAAAACTTTTTAAGCCATCTATAAGAGGAAGAAGAGAACTGAACAACAAACAAACAAACACGTAGACAAACAGACAGACAAACCTCACAGGACCTTGTCATTGTCTCATTCTTAATGCACAGTCTCTTTCAAATGAAATGCTACGTCATGTTCAGGTCATGCAACGGCACATTACAAAAAAAAAACAACAACAAGCATACAGAACGACAATGATATGATAAAAGAGGTTAGAAATCATTCCGACATAAAGTGGAACACATTAGACTTTAAAGTTGCAACGAAACATGGACATTGGTCACTTATTGTACTAGTATGCAAATTAAAAGAATGACGAAATTATTGTCCAACAAGCCTCCACTGACATGTATATAAATTTGTTCAATTTTTTCTTCTTTGAAATAACATTAAAAGCAATAATATTTTATACAAGACAGCCAAAAGTTTATCAGCCTACCACATGACAGTGAAATTCGAAGAAATTGATGTCATTGCAACGATGACTTTCGTAAGTTTGTTTCCGTTCAGAAGACAGCAAATACTGTCGACAAACATCGCATGATTGTATGATACTCATAAAGTTCTTATCTGTCTTCCGATTTCCGATTAGTCACACGAGGTAAACAGAACCAGCCTGCTCACCTGTTTTACGCAAACGTCCACGTTTAGTATGAAATTTGGTGATCTTTCACATACATTTGAGAAGATGATTGAACGTTTGTGAGATAATGAAACACTTGAAATGAGGCAATATTGATACCGATGATGAAGGCATATCGTTTCCATAAATCTTACCTTGTTTTTCTTCTAGGCGTGACCGGTTACGAAGGTGGTTGGAAATTCTGTGCAAGCTCTGTTAACACCAGGCACAACAGAATACTGAGTTAACAACAACAGGAACAACAAAAGCAATCTTGAAACTCTTTTTTTTTCCAGTGAAATACGCGGTGAAGACTTCAAATTGCTCACTGTGACATACTAGTACCTAAAATGAGAAGATCAAATGAAAAGCGATGATAGACATAGAGATAGAGAGAGAAACATAGAGTTCACACACATACGCGCACACAACATATATATATATATATATATATATATATATATATATATATATATATATATATATATATATATATATATATATATATATATACATATATATATATATATATATATATATATATATATATATATATATACATACATATATATATATATATATATATATATATATATATATATATATATATATATATAGCCAAGATTATATAGCTAAGATTACATATCAATGATCCAGCAATTTGATAGCATGGAACTTTGCTGGTGCGATAATGTCAAATCATTTGAAAGGTTATGAGAAATGACGAGAAAGTTATCAGACTTAGCCATGGAAAGCTATAGAGAGGCGAGTATTGTGATTGCACTCAAAAACTGGCAGACATCATTGAAATAGATTGCAAACGATATCTCGTGAGAGAGATACTGGCACGTACAGACATGCACACAGACAGACAGGTACATGGACAATAGATAGGTAATATGAGAGAGGAATGTGATCTTTTATGGCGGGAGAATATTAGGCAGAATGGATATGACATAATGCACTACGCACGTCTGCCCTCAACCCACGCTCCACTTCATGAGGGATTCGTGTTGCCGCCTTTTGTAAGCATTTCTGTTAGTTTTTAATGTAGACGTTCTACGATTCTACTCTACCTAACTTATATTGGAACTGTATGTCTGGTTTTTTTTTTTATTTCTTCATTTTTCAAATAAGTCAAGTTATTTCAGTTAATCATTGACTGATCTGCATGTCATTCATGTCTAGTGTTATGATGTCTCGTTTTCTTTTCTTTAAACAAACTCTGCTGAAATAGCTGGATTATAATGTTCAATTATAGATGAAAACCCTGAAGCAAAGCATGCAAGAGTTTTAACAATTTGATTGTGCTGTCACTTTAGAAATATCCATGATCAAAATATCCCTACCTGATAAACTCTTCAATTCAAATTTAATTCTAACATTGATTCCTTTCAGGAAACAATAGTGTGAGTGAAAAATGAAAATCCATACACTAATATGATATTGAGTCCACACTATAATTCTGGGAACGTAAACATACATGAAACAACGGCAGGTGTACCTTGCAATTAACCCACCCCTTTACATACACACACGCACAAACAAACACACACAAATACTACATTCCTACATGTATAAACGAAAATATAAGTACATAATGTCTTGCATAATTACGTGCACATTGAATGCCATAATAACTATCAATCTATACACACTGTACTCAATAGTCATCCATTCATCCATTCATGTATATCATGAAAAAAAGAATTAGGTATTCTTGATAAGTTTACTTGTATGGTGGGTGATATTCGTGTCATAGGTTCACGCATGCACTCACAAAAACAAGGGTAGAACAGTAGCGGCAACTATGCACAAGAGGGCGACATTTGTGATTGATGGAGCGAGCAAATTGAGTCAAGAATAAAATGCACATGTCATAAAGGGCGGAGCTGCAAGAGTCAAGAATTAGAAGGGAGACAGAGAGACAACAACAGCAACAACAAGAAATTGAAAAAAAAAATGGAAAAGGGCTGGTTAGTCTCACTTCCCATCTTTACCCCAAGTCAAAACAGAAGAGCACGTGACACGAGAAAACCTTAGCACAAAATATTGACCGTCATGGCCATCTGATTGATTGTGATATAACTATACTGATTTACATGTAAGTTCGTTCACAACTGTCCTCATACATCTCTGCACTAATTAAAAATATTTTGTTCATATGACAATGATCCCCCTAAGTCTAAACGAAAAAAAAAACAAACAAAGTGACAAGAAACATCTTAACTTTTCTTAAATTTAGATAGAGACCTCGTCTTTCTCTGTCTCTCAGAATGTGTCAGAACATCATGCTTTAGATAGAGATGGAGATGGAGATGGAGATGGAGATGGAGATGGAGATGGAGATGGAGACAGAGAGAGATAGAGATAGAGATAGAGATAGAGATAGAGATAGAGATAGAGATAGAGATAGAGATAGAGATAGAGATAGAGATAGAGATAGAGATAGATATAGAGATAGAGATAGAGATAGAGATAGAGATAGAGATAGAGATAGAGATAGAGATAGAGATAGAGAGAGATTGAGATTGAGATAGAGATAGAGATAGAGATAGAGATAGATATAGAGATAGAGATAGAGATAGTGATAGAGATAGATACAGAGACAGAGACAGAGACAGAGACAGAGACAGAGACAGAGATAGAGATAGAGATAGAGATAGAGATAGAGATAGAGATAGAGATAGAGATAGAGATAGAGATAGAGATAGAGATAGAGATAGAGATAGAGATAGAGATAGAGATAGAGATAGAGATAGAGACAGAGATAGAGAAGGAGATAGCGGTGATGATGATGCCTTCATCTTGCAAGTCTTCCATACACCTGTACACCCGTTTTCACGTAATCTCTGGGGTTTTTTAAGATGAGGGGGTTGTAATTACGAATTTTCCACCAAAAACGTGTCTTTCCACAGCATTTTGTATGCAAATTAAATAGATGAGTTGCATAAGGTGATGGCATTATCAGTTTCATCTACATTGTTCGGTTGCTCCTTTAATCACTGTTTCGTTATATATACTTTAAAAAAATAAAAAAAGAACAAAATGAAGCGAAACTTTATCATCCAAGACTATCTCATTTCATTCACAATATTATACTAGTAATGTAACTTCCATTCTGTTCGTCTGATGTCGTCCTACTTACTAAATTTTGTTTTGTTTTATTTTGTTCTATTTCTTTTATCTGATAGCGAGGTTTTTATCTTCTGGTTGCCCGAAGATAGAAAAGAAGAAGAAGAGGAGAGTGAGTACTTGCATGCCAACGTTCATTTTGAAATTTAATATTTACTCCCCCCCCCCTCCTCTCTTGATATGAGGGTTCATCATGTGGGGAACATAGTTTCTAGAATAAAGAATGCCATATTGAATGCCCCCAGCGATCGTTGTTGGCTAAATATCGATTTCTTCAAGGAGAAATCGCCTGTCCCTATCGTGTGTTCCGAGCTAAATGGCTATTGTGTTGGCCCACCCGCTATCCCCACATGGACACACATCTTTGTGTTGTCATTAGAGCTACAAACAAGCAACCCGCCGTGACGACTTTCCCCCTCGAGCTCCGGCGCGGGGCATTGAACACTTGAGTGGAAAACTCGCCGCATCAAAGCAAATAATACGTTTGGATGCAAGCAATCATCAACACGCTCTACCCCATGGATCCCATCTCATCACATCCTTATCTGTGGAGCGATGTTCTTCGATGTTTTGCCTGCCTTGCGATGATCAGAGGGTCTTCACGTTATTAAACATAACACCCCCTAGGTGGCAACTGAATTGGCTTCGCATTGTTATCAATTCTTCACGCTTTTGTCCCCGCAGATTGACACTGAAAACCAGAAGAAGAAAAAAACAGGAACAACAACGGCTTCCACTCCTGTCGTGGATTTATCAGACGAATGAACCCCAAGGTGTTTACTCCGTCGAGCATGGAAAGCTAAATGTGTATGCCCAGAGGATTTGCCCTTTCATCACAGCGTATCTTTAATGCACTCAAATCTTTTCAAATGTGACGTAGGTGAGGAAAACGAGGGAGGATTTTAGAAGGAGTGAGCGTCACGGAAACCCTATAAAAATGGATCTGTTGACTCTACGAGAGCAGCAAACACGGCTGCTGATAGCCAGGGAGTATACGCTAGCGGCGAATCGCCTGTCCAGACCGCCACCGTGGCACAGCGGGGGCAGACGTTGGGCGCTCTCCGCGTCTACGGTTACCATGGCGGAGCGGGAGGCGCGCTTGGTGTCCCGACACAGACAGAGCTGCCCGCCTAGCTTCTGGAGTCTTCAACGTACCGATCCCGCCAAGCCCGGCGTGAGGAGAGCTCGAACCGCTTTCACTGCCAATGGATATACTGATAGATCTAAGTAAGTATAAATGTAGCATGAAACATAATTATCTTTGAAAGGTGTTGCAATCTCAAAAGTCGTACTAGTTTCATAACAGTGGTAATTGTATGACGTTTGCATGACGTATATTTTTTAGGACCTTCATTCCTCTTCATGGAAACTATTTACAGCCTTCTCTTTAATTTCCGTTTCAGAACACCGCAGCAGACTGCGCTAAAGAGATCTTTGTTATGCTAAAGTGTGATAGATCGTGGTAAGAAAATTAATACTCCATCCATTGCAAAAGGCTATTATCAATGATGACCTATGCAGCAGTAGAACGGGTTATCAGTAATATTTCTGACCGTCGAGTTGTTCTTGAGCATTGACCACCTTGAAAATGAATATTGAAAAGATAAGATCTGCCCAAATCTGGATGTTTTTCACAAAACATTTGTTTCTTATAACAGAACAAAAAAAAATCATAGCAAAACAAAACCCCACCCTCGATGGCATGTTGAGCATATAAGTAGATAGATATCAACTGTAATGTGCTACAGTCATAGTTTAGAATAGTATTGCCTCAGTATCAAATGAATGGACAGGAGAGGGGAAGACAAAAAGGAAACCAAACAAACGAAAACACATTTAAAAAAAAAAATAAGTCTTGGACCTTAAACCTAGCACACTGCCACTGTCATTGATAAACTATGGAGCTCTATGAATAAACGTCGGCTTAACTCATTCCCATCACATTTGGTGTGCTATGTTATACTCGACGAGATGTAATCCAGCCAGGAAAATACTCACTTATATAAGCATGATCGGGATCGCCAGGTCAAGTGGCAACACGCACGTAAGATATTCATAAATCACAACGATTATCCTGGCCGACAGACCGTTCTCAGGTGAAACCTTTCATTCCTGTACCCTGCCCTCCCCAACTCCCCTGCCCGAAAACTTGACACGCTGTACACGGGTTGCAAAGGTCAGAGTTCTACCATGGAGCTACTAAACACAGTCATGTCCTACACAGCTGTGATGAATTCATTTTTGAGCGATTTCTTCGTGGTTAGTTGGCGTTCAAGTTGACGTTCAAGGGGGAGACGCTCTTTATATAGGCAGAAAGAAGGCATCACTTACCCCTTGGTATAGGCAGTGTTGTTCGCCTCTAGAATGCCCTCCTCAATTTACCTCTCCTCAATTATCCTCAACTGATTATGACGTCGACGGTTGTTACTTACATCATAGTTCTTTTTTGTTGTTGCACTTTCTTGCTTTCTTTTCGTCATACGTTTTTACCACGACCTCGCATCTCTCCACACAATAGCTATATTACCCATGACTTATACACTTTCACGAGAGGGATTGTACTGTAGGGAAAGAGGAAGGAGGAGGAGAGCTACTAGTTTGTAGTAAGAATTTTAAAATGTAACGCACTTAACATGTAGAACATTTCTTTTTTTCCCCCGAAAGAATACTGAAATTCCTTATTTTCTGGCGAACTGCCTACTGACTGATTCGCAGGCATAAAAATCATCAGCAACTATAACGGTCTTCTGATGGCCGCGGCATCAAAACTGTAATATTTCTATAAACAAATCGACGAATTTACGCAATCATAGGAGTGTCCTCTCAAAATAAGTTATGCAGCTTGCAGGGATTAGAATTAAGGTTGCAATTAACACTGTAGGCACACGTTAACATGAACATCATGCTGCATGATAGAGAGTATCATTATATTATTGAGGAATTTATGCAGAGCAGCGTATGTACCTTGATCGCGGAAGTAAACTGAACTGGTGATTATAAATGACGATACACGAATCATAAAATCAACATGTTTGGCCTATATACCAATGCCCGTGTATCATCGAATAGCACTCGACACGTACTTGGCAGTGAACTTTAAAGCCTGCATGGAATGATATTACTTGCACGCATGCAGTGCTGGCTAACAAAACAGTATGTACAAACATCAACATTACATTGAATCACCCTTATTTTCGTGGTCTACATGGAATAATGAATAAGGTATGAAAACAAACATTCTCATCCATTTGTCGACGTTAGTTGACAAAGCGGAATTCTATGAAGCCAAACTCTTATAAGCCGATGACACGGACCTAAGGAGAAATTTAAGTGAGTTTATTCTCAGCTGAATAAACACAATAAAAACACACTTCTCTGTCTTATTATCAATGCTACAGCCACATTACATGTTAAAGTTATACTTTTAGGTTGTTATGAATTGCCCGTCATCATGATCATGTAGGGCCTATTGTACATAATCATGTTTACACTGACCACATAATATTATATCCACGTGGGTTTTTTCTCTGGTTTTAATAGGTCCTGTCACTGCTACTTCAAAGTGTATACCATACGTGTGTATACGGCTAAACACAAGAGGACATCTTAGTTCACTGGTCACTCAAGTCACCTGTCGATTAGCTCTTATTGTCAAGCCTGGTCCAATTTCCTTCGAATTGAATGAATAGCCAAAGCGAATGGTCTTTGGACTTCTTTTGACCAGCTCTTCCCATCTTGGAAAGAAGCGGACAAAATCTTTACACTCTAACACGCACAATATGGTTCTTCGCTCGATAGATTTTTTTCCTTTTTTTCTCCTTCGGGATCAATACGGATTGCAGGAATGCGATGCAAACACGGTTTTTGAGTGAAGAACGACTCATTAAGGGTGACGGCTTCCAGCGTTTCAGGGCTTTCATTCTACTCTTCCTATACCCTATTGGTGGCGCGACAGGTGGCGTACTCAGGCGCAGAGGAGAAGAACGCCACCATATCCCCACAGGATTGGCAGAGAATGAAGTTGTTGAAATCAGCTTGTATTCATCGCAATCATGAGCGTAACTAGGATTATTCTTGGCAGGGGGTTGTGGCGTTTCATTTTGCACAATAACACTTGGGGGACATTTCTGAGCAGCTCAGAATCATTGAATAAACAGGTAGGCAAATAAAAAAAAAAATGGATACCAAAAGTTCAACTATGATGACCCTTTCCCACTTACAGCTTAGCTATAAGATGACCACCTGCAGATGAACGTAGGGCAAACCATGGATGGGTCTTAGCCAATAGTCTTTATAGGAGTGGATAGGAACATACATCAAAGTTTAAAAAAAAAGAAGGAAAAGGAAAGAAAAAGAAACACCACCGGCCTCAATGGCATGATGCGGAAAAGGATGACTACGCATTGTATCTTGTTGATATGACATTTTCTCCAAACTTCTTGTAACAACATTCCAAGTGAGATTGTGTACACAAAGCATTATAACGACAGGTGTAAGGTCAAAGTTCTTTATTTTTATGACTTCTTTTGTGTGTGTGTGTGTGGGGGGGGGGGGGAACTATATAAAATGATTCAATTGCGTAGTGTATTATGTCAATCACTTTACCAATGTCATATAATGTCGGCTGAAATTGCTTAGAAACAAGCTAGAAAGAAAGTCATCAATGACAAATCTAAAAATTGAGGATTCTGGGTGATAGCATACCTTGTCTGTGGCATGTTTTGACCGAAAGATCGGTCTGTATCTGGTCGTCGGGGAAATGTTCTGCGGAGACTGCGTCTGGCTTCACGGATCCCTTCCTTTAAATACGGAGGAGAGCGATAACGTCAAAAAAAAGACTCCTCCGGACAGACGGATCTTTCTGTCTATGGCATGTTCTGCTAGCAAACCAAGTTTCAGGTTTGGAAGAATTTTAACAAAACTCTCGGCAACAATTGCAATTTGTTAATGACCCCATATGGAGGCAGCCTGGTGCATTCAATCAACTGGCGTGAGAGCAGTTTTAGCGTTGCCATAGTAACTGTAGTTATTGTAGGTGTCGTGTAATCATGAAGTGGGCTCCTTGGCAGTCAAAGTACATTGAACTTGACGTTTCACACTAAACCAAGTTAAAGGGTCCAAATTGACATAATTTTCTTTACATGTGTTTGGTGCTGTAAAATCTGTCATTGTTATATTAATTTCTTCTTCTTCGACAGATTCAAGCCAATACCTTACCGGCCCGAGCCTTGTCAGACCGGGGAAAGTCTACATGACTGCCTCAACAACGAGTTCACCCGCAACTTCGACGTGTCACAACTCAGGCACGTGGAAACAGCAACTCGTAATACTCTGCCAACTCAGAACGGTACGGTCAGGGAGTGTCGGTTTATATTCATTCACGCGTGACAAGAATGGTTTAATGAAAAAAAAAAGGTGTGTGTGTGTGTGTGTGTGTGTGTGTGTGATGTGTGGGAGAGAGACACAAAAGGAGAATTGGAGTAGAAAAAGATTTGGTTGGATTATATTCTTTAAAGGTTAAATATCCTGGTTCTGTTTGTTATGATTAATCGTAATCATTTGGCTCTGTGCGTTCAGCAGACATACAGCTTTAAAAGATTGTCAAAATGAATGTTTCAGTGACGGTTGGGTAGGCATTTTTCATTTCATTTCATTTATTACATTTCAACAACACGAAACATTTATATATACATAGAAACACAAAATCAGTGTACAATATTGTAGCAAACTATAAAATACTGAGTCCGGAAGTGCCATAAATACAGCGACTTTTACGATTGGACAGAATGTAATGGTCGGAATGGTCCATTGTGAATACTGCATAAATGTATTAAAGCGTGCACATACATACATACAGACTCGTATATTCATATATCCCCATTTTGTTTCTACTTATTTTCCCCCACGGACAGTTATCTCAGAGGAACAAAGAGCAATAGACATGGAGAGGTCGCACTCTGCTAGGTGGGTGAGGAAACGCTCTCGGAAAGTCCAGTTCAGCAGCGCTCCCGTGACCAGATACGGCGGGAACACCCCGGTCAGCAACCCGGCCGTGACCGACGCGGCGAACGGTACCGAGGTGCTGGAAAACATCGAAAATGATGAAACGTAACATCAAATTAAAGGTAGCAGCAAATCTTGGAAAAAGATGCAATCGAAACTCATCCAAGAACGCTGCCAGCCAACCAGTCTTTACAGCCAATTGTTTTCCATTAAGAATGTCTGAGGGAAATGATAGATCGACAGCTTTCCAACTGGAAACAGTATAACATCACGCATGATTCACCGTTTCCCGAACTCGCAGAAAACTTTCAACCAATTAGGCTTGACCATCGAGAGCTGTAGGGTTCAGTGTCACCAGCTACCTCTTCAGAAAGTGAGAGACCCTGGCGCTCAAGCGAGAGGAAGCGGGTCAAAATTTGAGCTCGAAAATGTCCACCAGCTCACATGATGGAGGTGTATTCTATCAATGTGACGGGCGAATGTGTTATATTGTGATAGATTCTCCCATTTGGAGCTACCCGGGCTCCTTGTCTCCGAAATCACTCATAATATATTCATTTTTCCTGTCGTTTTACTGGTAAACCTTATGAAGATGTCAAGATAAATGGTGGCTGAAAATATTTGGAAAAAGTTTACAGTCAGTACGTCAGGACGCTCTTTAAAACATTTTGTAACACTGCATGCAGCAACTGTTTGATACATGTAAGCCCTTCACAAGTTCACACAACCGACAAAATGGCGTCACTGTGGTTCACCATCATTTTGGTTAGACGACAGCATGAAAATGAGCTTGTACCTAGAACATAGAAGGAATTCATAAATGTGGTAAAAGGGAAATAGCCAATGAATTTAGAAGGACCCTATACGCTCAGGGTTCTAAGGTCCAAACGACTGGACCTTGACGAGCCAATTTGATGTTGATATGTATTTTTTTCAAATTGTAAATCGTGCATATACAATAGAATATGAAACCTGCCAAAATCCAGGGATGTTTAGATATTCCTTCCCATCATTTCTCAACATACTATAGCTATAGATATCGTCAATGACAAATGTGAAATTCCTGTTGTACTGTATAGAATGACAAGTTTCCCGCCAAAAATGCTTAATACTTTTGGGCAGAGATACAAAAGGTTTTCCTCTTTAACGCTAACGATGTAACCATTGACCGAGTATAGAGATTGCAAACATCGATGAATATAATGGAGAAAATTTCAATTAGCAGTTAAAATATTTCCGTAATTGTGTTCAACCTAGATATAGTTGTGGTTTCAAATGTGATGCAGGCTGTTTCCTGCTTCCACATCAATCGGAGAGAGGTAATCACCGTTGAAGAGACTTCAAACCTAGCTTTGACACATTTTGTCCTCATAAACCCGTTCCTTAAAAATCTGGAATTGGTCCATTAAACATACAAGGATTCCGACTAGGAGGAAGTAGGCCTATTACAAAAATTCCTCACAAAAAGTGGTGGCTGAACTACTTTTGCAATGAGTTGATATCGCATTTTATCGCTGAACGTAATAAGTTTCTCTCCATATCCCGTGCCAGGATAGTAATGTGCTATAATATGCCTAAGTAAACAAGCACTTGCGATTTATTTTTTTTTAAACCACCGTCACTTTTTTTATTGCGCTTCAAATGTTTTTATTTCACAGTAACACTAAGCACATTATGGCACAATGCGGTACTGGAGCTATACTGGAAATGTTTTCGGCGAAGCATTTTAAAGTGCTGCATGGCTCTTATAGGTTGCAAGACACTCCATTCGCATTCCTATCTTTTGAGAAATGCAGTGTGCACGTGATCACTCACTTCATTATTGCATAATCATTATGTAACCACTTTGTTGAGAACATTGAAAATGTCAATCATGTGCAAATATATAGCATACACTCATATACCTCACGGGTTTTTTTATGTACATGTCGCTTCGCCGAAAGTAATGTGTCTACAATGTCAAGGCAAAGAGTCGAGAACAGTTACGGCATATTGTGTGTTACATCCAAGGACTGTCGCCATGATAACGTATTAACGTGAACTTACGAAACTGTTGACAGCCTTGAGACCGAACAGTGGGTTGTATGTCAAACTTATCTCATAGATATCATGTCTTTAAAAATTCGTCATTGTGTTTATACTGTTATCATGTCTTATGATCTGAAAGTTTTTTGTTTGTTTGTTAAAACTATCTGAACTAGTATCTCGCATTCAACTCGTTGTGAGGATAAATGATACAGCTAATTCGTTTGACTAGAAAGAGAGAGATAGAGAGTGAGAGAGGGAGAGAGCTGGAGAGAGAATGATTATGTATTGGTATATGATATACTGATATACATGCATTATTAATGCAGCAAACCAACCTGATATCAGTTTTGTACTGTGGACCTTGAATAACGATTCCGTCCAATTCTTGATTTTGGAGAATTATGTTAATTTTCATTATTTTCTTGTTGTCATACCATGATTTCTTTTGTTGTTGTTGTTGCAAAGTTAGAGAATATCAAAATAAAAGCTTTGACATGCACTCTTTAAACATTAACATACTCGTTTGACTGATCCTTGCTGAGAATCTGGTCTCTCATTACACCGTGTGGTATGAAGATATTAGATATGAATTCGAATGTCGCATAACTTGAAACTCAAATGACATAATCATACTCCTATCTTTTTACTTTAAAAGATGACGAAGTTTGTCTGTGCATGGTGAAAATTCAACATACGAATAAGCTTACTGCTTTTGTTGAAATATTCAACGAGCGCAATATTTTAATTTCCCATGGATTGAAGTGATAGGGTTCTTGTGATAATCAGAATGACTTACAAAATCAGTCCTTATGAATTTTGCCAACCCCACTCGTAGATGCTATTTTAATCAGAAGCGAGAAGACTTTAATAGAACAAGTCTGTCGACTGGATAATGTCTAGTGACGCGATTTGGCCTTATACCATAGCCGTAAAAACAACGAAATCACAACTCTTCACGTGTAGACATGCAGCAGGGACGGCGATATGTCGAAAATCGACGGCATACGTTTTCTACCATTCTAAATAGTTTGATTAAAGAATGAAACCACTGACAAAGATACCACCCTTAAGGACCATTACCTATCCTTGCATTCCTCAAAATAAGGGGATAAATGAGGCAATGTAGTTATGATCATGTTGGGATTACAATATTATTTGTAGCCATGTATTGATAAAACCATGCATCCCATCACTGTCACCAGTCGAGAATAGCGAAAGGGGTGCATGGACACTCCACATGACAACCTCTCTTTTTACCCACTGTTGTATTGTGTTTGTCTCCATCTAACCATCAGAAACGAAGATAACTGAATTTGCAAGATAATTGAATGTAAAAATAAAAACAAACACAAACACACACACAAAACAAAACATACAAATCAGATCATGTTATTTTTTTGTTTGTTAAGTTGCTTTTTGTCAAGGTGTGCTGGCAGGTTTACGTTTAGGATGTGAAGACTTCTCCATGCTCCTGAAAATAACGGCAGGGATGGTCGAGATGGTAGGTTCTGTTCATATATTTCGATGTCTGTATCTCAAAGACCAGATGTGTGCTTCTATTGAGTGAGACCGACATGATGACACTCGAACCACGGAGAGGACTCAGAAGGGGGTGAGGAGTATGAATGCGAAGTATTCAGTTCGATACTTGTTTTGTTTTACAAGTGGTCAGACATTTTATATCATCTAACCAAATAACCAGTCACTTATAAGATCGATCCTTCTCTCCACATCAAAAATCGACCCAGAGTATTAAGTAGCATCAGGCATCATCTAATTGGCCAGCACGAGTGTTCTGTGTTTCAACATGGTCCGTGCATTATGACCAGAGATTAAAAAAAGCCTGGGTGGCTGAACAAATAAAACTAGCTTGGACACTCTTATAATAGATCCACCGACTGCTTCTTTTTCTACTCTTCAATTCAACGACTTATGTTGTATGGAAACAATCGTTTCTATCCGATGCGTCTAGACAAAAGGCACACATAGTTTGCTGGTCAAGCGAAGTTAACAATGGGTCTCTAATGATTAGGCTGGTCCTTCGGTTGATAGTATTCCATGTATACATGATGCAAGAAAGGGTTTGTGACTTCCAAGGTTGAAGACGTGGTCATAGGGCCTCTTTGTAAATGAATAAAGGGGCTCGCCGGGAAAAGCCAAGATAAAGACGTTGGTAGGGAGGAGGGGAGAGCCATAGTTGCGGCAATTCTGTGGCTACCCGCGAAATTGATCGAAGACCGGTTGGTTGGCTTAATCATTATCCTGTTGAAAATTTTAGTAAATTTAATTACCATCACCATCATCATGCTCATAAAAAACCAAAATTATAAGGATTTATGCAGTGCTAAGAGGATGGGAATTAATGATCACAGTATGTAGGCTACCCTGTTTCAACAAAATTCGATCGAATTTGGACTCGCGGGCTCTATGGTTCTAGGGTGTCCAGCTCATGACCTGCACCCTCTCGAGTCTCAGTCAAGGCAAGGTAGTACCACACACTTCCTTGGTCAAGGCAATAATGTTAAAGCAAATTCACCTTGACTGGGTGTTGTGCTCAAAACTGATAGGAAGAAAGTCAGAACGATAACATGTTTCCCTGCACAGCCATCTGGATGACCGGAACTCTTAGGGTACCTAAGAATCTCTATACTCACGTACTGTTGTATACTCAGTGGCAAGAGTGCGTGGTGCACATGGTACAAAACTTCTATGAATTGTGCTGAACCTGGTATGGTAGATGAGCGAGCTTAAAGGACAATTCCACACTCTTTTTCTGTTAACTTTCATAAACAGGCAAAAATGAGTGTAGACGTTTCAAAAATATCGCACCAGAAGAAGAGTAAGTTGATGATAAAACTTAAAGAGTTTCATGTATTCAAGAAAACATTGATATTCGGTTGCAACTTCATTAATGTGTGTTGGTTTCATCACCTTAGAAAGTCTGCCCTGAAAATGATTTTTTACTTATTCCGTTCTTGACATGAAATGAAAAAAAAAATCGTCAAATTATCATCTATCAAAGCAACGAATACTTTTACGGGGAAAGGGATTGTACTTAATGTAGGGGAAAGGATGTAGTTCTGTCTATACCATCTACAAAATCAGTTAATGGGATAAAGGTTGCAGTTGCTCTACCATCAACATACATACGTTTTTGTGCATCATTTTGTCTAGAAACAATAAGTTGTGACGTTATCGCCCCTCCATATTTGGTTATGTATTTGCAACAAATTTCACTTTTCTGTAATATTCCTCGAAGTTCTTATTTTTGACCGACTTTGATGAAACTTCTACCATACAGTTTGTCTGATTTTTACTTAATCTTAATGCATTAAGGAGTAGAAAGCACTTTACGGCGACTCACCTTACTAGATAGAGAGAAATCCATGTAGGAGAATAGATCGTATCACCGGACGCTTTTTTTTCGTGGCTTTGAATTCCGTACTCAGAGGATGAAATTTCGGCTAAAAATGACACCACTTATTCACAGACTCCTGGAAATTACGAATTCAGCCAACTTATGTCAATTGTTCGCTCCAGTTTTTAGAAAATATGCTTCAAACATACCCCTCTAAAAAAGTTGTCTTTTTGCGCGGTGCAAAATCGCATTGTAATTCCGGACACGATTTTCTTAATGGAATAATCGAGGTCTTTCGCACCTAGTCCTTGCACCAGAATCACATTTCATACTCACAGATCACCGTACAAATGACAAAGAAAAAATCGGCAAATGAGGCTCAAATTTCGTATTTTACAGTAAAATGTCTATCTTGAATATTTCGAACAGTTCACGCAATAAAACCTTGTGAGAAATCGACAACTTCTGTTTTACGTGCTTTGTCTATGGGAGCTGCATGCGTGGGTGACGAGTTGCGGGCCCCTTCCTTAGCGCACAACTATTCCGCATCGTTCGCGTTTGAGGACGAGAGCTGCAAATTTCCGATATCGATCAGTGAACTTGTGGTTCTATTGGAATCTTCAGCATTTCTCCTGTATGTGAGTGGGATTTCATAGAATTTCAGTCACGAAATGTGATTCAAACATGCATAAATATTAACTATGACGAGGTGCGGGTCTTTCAACTATAAATTTGCAGAGACTCCAACCCAAAGTACCTTCTGATCTGGAGATTCTCCCGCCTGAAACCTCTAGCAAACGGGAGGCTCAAAGTTGATGTGTGCGAAGCGCGAAATTCCCAGGGTTCTAGATGCTCTCTGGTGCTATCTAAGGCTTATTTTTTCAACATACGATAGAAATATGTAAGAAATCCTTTCCAACGGGAGACAAAGAGCCAGGACGGGAGAAATTAAATCTCAAACGGGAGAACGGGAGATTTTGCAAAAAATGGGTTTTCGGCGGGAGATATCCCGTCGAAAACGGGAGAGTTGGAGTCTCTGAATTTGAGGTAAAATGTGAATTTCTTCGTGTTTTTACATTTTTATGTCGCTTTTTTTTTTGCGATTTCGGTCCACACGAAGTTCTGTGAGGCTAATCTACGAAGTCTCGCGCGTACAGAATGTCATTAGTGCGCAAAAATGTGCGTGTCCGGAATTACCATGCTGTCCGGTAATACCATACCTATCAGGGCCGGTGCAGTGTTTTCAAAAGTGTGGGGGTCCACTTCCGGGTTTCATGAGCTAACAAGCAAAAAAAAGTGTGGGGGCCCAAAGTGATGACACCTTATGTATTCCTTTGTATGGTGCACAAAAAGTGTGGGGGCCCGAGCCCCCACGGCCCCCTCGGCTGCGCCGCCCCTGCCTATATATACTAGTACTATATTTAGAGTCAAATCCGTCTGACACAATGGTAGAGATTTCATCATAATAGGCCTAGATTTATTATGAGAGTTGTGAATTGTAACGTTTTACAAAATTTCACAAAACAACGCTAGTCGCCTCAACCACGAACACAAATTAGCAGAGGTGACGATGTCATCACTCTACCTCTCTCCTGTAAGCTCGTAAACAAAAATCATTCAAAATCGTTCTTTTTGATGATAAAATGAGGAACTACAAAGCCCTTCACCCTAAAAATTCAGGGTATGAGTGATACAAAGCTGTGATAATTCGATGCGAGCTATAGAATTTAAAAAAAAAGGATTTAAAGAAAAAAGAATTTGTGAAGATAATGTGCATGTTAGTTAGAGACTAGATGTGACGACATCATCACGTCATCTACTTTGCATAATGTGATTTTTGTTTAACTAATATCACTGAACACTAAATGGAATACGAAAGTCTATGATAGGTATAGCGCACTTCCGGAATTCCCTGTACTGTGTTACTTTCTGTAAAATGCAATCTGATGGCCAGTTTCAAAAGGCTATCATTAGGCTGCATCTGTTGGTTTAAACCTATATACGACCAGACTTATCAATAGTCTTTTATTTCAATACAACCAAGGAGACAGTTTGAAGTCTCGTTTACACTTCCTGTTTACCAGAGTAAACTATCATCTGCATTCATTCAATGTGGTACGAGGTCAACTTGTAGTTGAACTCGAACTAGATTTCCTTTATTGTGCAAAGTACAATAGGCTACATCTTGCACTTTGTTTATTATTGCAAACAGAAGACAACAAAACAAAAGAACAAAGCGCCGACTGCCGTAGCCTTTCAGCCAGGCGCTTATTGCTTTACTACAAGTGACGGCGTAATACTAGAAGATAGGATGGATAGGGAGTAAGCTATCCGATTCCGAACGTATAAAAAAATGTTTCCGCGGCAAGAGGACGATCAATGTACATTGGTCACTAGGTCTAAAGTCGAGACCTCTCAGATGCTTGGCGGCTCTATGTCGTTCCGAAATTGGTGAAATTTAAGACAAACTTGTTTATTGTCCTACATTTTACCGAATTAGATCTTTGATTATGTGCTTAGTATATTACGAGACATACGAGTGGTGCATCATCCATGACGAGCTGATACGATAGAAGATGAACGTTTCTCCGCGTCAACCAGAGTTAAAAGGTTTCGATTGTTTGATAATCACGAAAACAAACTAATGTTCTCAAAGTGATTTTTTTTTTCGTCAAAGAGTGATTGTAACAGCTTTCAACAAGAATGCGAATCACAACACATGCAAAAGCAAGGGGACACAAACACACACACACACAAAAAAAAAACTACACTGTAGTTTTTGAATATTATTATGTTATTCTAAAACGACTTTGGACAAGACTACGTGTACAAGTCCAATTTCACGGTAAAACCGAGAGGCGAATGAATTGAGTATGAAATCGCCGTCATTTTCCCGGATTAGATATCTTGATCCGTCGGCATGATGCTGCGAAATCCTATTGTTGGGAATTTAGCTTTGTCTGTGTGCAGAAAATATTCAACGAATGCCAGTAAAGTCTCTGGTAAGCCACGACAATATCTGTAAACAATTTGTCAGTTGATGAATTTGGTCTTGTCCCACCCGTTCATTTTTGTGCTGTGTTTTGATGTCGTTGTTGCCGGTATAATAAAGGTCGTTGCGCGATCGCCGTCGGTACACAAGTACAGAAATACATCAAAAGAAGCCACATCGTAGGTCATGCGTATAGCAGAAATACGGGTTCAGCATGTAGTTTACATGTACTTCAGCACTGACCCGATTTTACCCAACATGACAATCTGTTGTCATTAATACATTACTCAAAATTTAGGTTTTGCTATTTTGTGAGCGTGGTAAGTGAGAATCTCGTCTAATTTTCATGTGGGACGTGTACAGTCATCAATCTTCTGACTGCATTGATTGTCATTGACATTGAGACAGAAAGTTGAATATTCTAATGTACATGTGCTATACAAAGGTCTTTACACTTTGCAGTGACAACACGGGGATTTTTTTATTAGAGAAAATTAAAGTAAACAACATGCAACTGCCATCTATCTCTATACTGTACTAATGGAGTAGTTTTAAAATTAAATTTAGACAGAAAAATCTATTTGTCTGGAGTTCTCTCTTTTTTAAAAAACTTATTACAGCTCTCCTCCCATGAAGCCAGATGTTGTTGTCTCTGCGGAACATATCCCTGATGACAAAATACAATACCGATCTTTCGGTCAAATGAAGTGATCTGGCTTTAATGATAACAGTACACAGTAGTGAAAACTGTACTTTCAAATAACATTACCAAATCCTGTGTTGAGTGGGGATTCCCCAGGAAGCAAGGATGACAGTAAAAACAGTTTCCTATCCTATACAGAAGCTCCACTGCATAGGACCTAACTGTGAATAACAAGACCTGTATTTAGAGTGGGAATTCCCTAACCCCGTCGCGGGGCGCTGTACGTATTTGTCCGTATGGGGTCGCTGCTGCGGTTAGGAATTCCCCAGAATCTATGGTCTATTCCTTTGTGATAGTGATGCTACATGTAGGATAACTATACACAGCCCAGTCGCTGTAAAAATGCGACAGGGCTGTACCGGGATGGTGCACAACAACAAAGCGAACACAAAGAGAACATGCCAATCGCATTGAGTTTTGATACTTGACATCATTTTTGTCACCTCAAACTCATTAAAGACAATCTTCATTAATTAGACTTCATGTCTATGTTATCGATATTGACATAGACAATTTACAACTTACCGAAAGCGAAGATATGCAGCGTGTGTGAATGGTACATCGTCTTTCACTGACGGCCATCAGTGCACCTCCGATCACGTGAACTCCCGATGTACCGTTGCAATAAGTTATAGATATTGCTAACACTAAACGGAAAAAAGGTGTAACCTGTGGCTTGACAAGATAAATGTTCATTGTATTTTCAAATTCAGCTCATGTTAATTTATGGGTCTTACATAATATGCATGTATTTTTAAACAGTTCTAAATGCTTTGCATCTGGAACTATTTACAGTACATGCATTCATTGCTATTATTCTAAATGAGTATTGATAAATCTACGTGTATGTTTGCATCACAGCATGTTTGCATCAAACAGTCAGGACCCTGCCATCGGCTTCACCTGCGTCATGGAACCAAGTTGCTCTGTGTAGGTGGCGCAGACACCTCCTCTATGTAGTGCAATCAAACAGACCAAGGAATTGTAGAACTTTGTGCTCAGCAAACAAACAGCCAGGCAGTGATGGCCCAGAATCGTCGTCTGATGTTCAGCCCGAAGAGCCGTTTGTGGTGGCCACCGTTAAAACTGACAAGAAGAAAGTAGTGAAGGAGGAGAAGAAAGAGGCTGATGCCGTGGCAGGGGGAGAGACCAAAACTGCATGTGAGTCTCTTGTGTATTAATGAATGCTTTCTCCCTATTGATACTGTAAGGCAAGATATTTTTGAGGCATAAAATTTTTGCAAATCGTCACTGGCATTCATTGCATAATAGTATGGACAAGAACTTTTGCATACATTGCTTATACATTTGAATTTCCCCAATATTGGCTCTCGTGAAATTTGCGAAACTAAAATGCATGCAAACATTCCTCATTTTACAGTATAATGAGGTGTACAGGTACACAGACCTTTTAGTCTATGCATCACAAAACTTTAAAAAAAAAATCATTTCTGTTATGAAATTTACAGCATGCTGTTTTGGGTCATCTTGGCCAGTTTTGGATTTTTTGTGTTTTCCTGACACAGTTACCTCTTTTCTTTTGTCAGATGGAAGTATGGAAGCATAAAGTTAGATATTCATTGGTGGGTTTTTGTAAAGCTTGTGGAGAATGTTTTTTTCTGTCTCAAATTGGTTTTCTCTCTTTTCCCTCAGTGAAGTACTGTGCATATACATTTTGTAAGTAAGAGTGTGCATGAAACCCTACAGAAGCTTGAGAAACAGCAAGGATTAAAACAGCTTTCATACTTGACATTATTGTAAGTATATTTGTAATGCATGTACTAAGGTCTGTCCCTTCACAGTAGTTGCCATAGACTTGTAAATCTCAATTTTGTTCCTAACACAGTAATTCATGACTCAGTGCACTTGAAAACGCCCTTATTTTCAAAGCTTCTTTTCTTCAGACAAGCATTCTTACTCGCTTGATTTTCCATCAGTGAATTTAAAAGCACATAATTTTGATGATTTATCCAAAGTTTAAATACTACATGTAAGAATCTCTTTTGCACAGGTTGTCATAAAAATAAGCAAGATAAAAATCAGCAAGAAAGAATCATTTTATGTTTTGCCTCCATGTTCGTGATGTGTCTCTGTTTGGCTCCCTTTAGCCGAGAGGCTTGCCAGCATGTCAAAAGCCATCTTATCATACAAGGAGAGGAGGAGGAAGGTGGACTACAGTAAGAAATACACTGACAACAACACACTCACAGCAGTGCGTGCCATGAATGACTACCTTCTGAAATCTAGGTGAGTCATGTAGTGTTTAATCTTTGCTGTTGCTTTCCCTTTAAATAAGAATTTTGAGTATTTTCTCTTTATTCATCCTTTCTTAAAGGGAAGGTAAACCCAAAAAGCAATGTGGATTGAGTGAAAGCAGCAACGTTAGTAGAACACATCAGTGAAAGTTTGAGGAAAATCGGACAATCAATGCAAAAGTTATGAATTTTTAAAGTTTTGGTGTTGGAACCGCTGGATGAGGAGACTACTAGAGGATATGACGTATGAGTGGACAACAATACAAAGAAAATATAAAGGAAATTCAACAAAAATTCACTTCCAGAGACTCCAACTCTCCCGTTTTCGACGGGAGATCTCCCGCCGAAAACCCATTTTTGCAAAATCTCCCGTTCTCCCGTTTGAGATTTAATTTCTCCCGCCCTGGCTCTTTGTCTCCCGTTGGAAAGGATTTCTTGCATATTTCTATCGTATGTTGAAAAAATAAGCCTTAGATAGCACCAGAGAGCATCTAGAACCCTAGGAATTTCGCGCTTCGCACACATCAACTTTGAGTCTCCCGTTTGCTCGGGGTTTCAGTCGGGAGAATCTCCAGATCAGAAGGTACTTTGGGTTGGAGTCTCTGCACTTCTCTAGAATAATGAAAGAGCAATGGACCAACCTCTTTCAGAAAGCAGGGGGAATAATTGCTACCCTTAACATATGTCAATATCAAGTTGATGGAATTTGTAATTTTCATGAAAAATGGATTTTTGTAGAATTTTCTTTATATTTTCTTGGTATTGTTGTCCACTCATACGTCATAACCTCTAGTAGTCTCCTCGTCCAGCGGTTCCAACACCAAAACTTTAAAAATTCATAACTTTTGCATCGATTGTCCGATTTTCTTCAAACTTTCACTGATGTGTTCTACTAATGTTACTGCTTTCACTCAATCCACATTGCTCTTGGGGTTTATCTTCCCTTTAATGAAACATACCAAATATGCCCCAAACTCTGGAATATCCTTCCTAACGACATCAAAGCATTTATGACATGTGACTCCTTCAAGAAACATTCTAAAACTCTTCTGGTTTTGTCTAAAATTTTGCTCTGTACTTTAATATGCCCTTTGAGCACTCTACAGAGTGGTTTTGGTACAATATAAGTTGAATATATAATTGTTATTATTTTCATTATTCATAGTAAGCACTGGCAATTTTCATAGGGGTTAACCTGTCGACAGTAATTGTGATATTATAATCCAGTGTGGTTATTGCATGGAAGATGCAATTCATGCAAGCAGGGTCCTAATTGTGGCAATGGAGAAAGTGATCCCTATGAAAATTTGATAACTCAATGAGCCTACATGTGCCTATGAGATATGCATTTAAAATACATTTTAGTGCACTCAGAGTACAAGTACATCCACAGCGTATGTGTGTGTGTGTGTGTGTGTGTGTGTGTGTGTGTGTGTGTGTGTGTGTGTATTTATGCTCTTGTTTCAGGATATCCAAGATTTCTGATTGATTTTTCTCCTTTTTACAATGTTAGTGATCTTGAGCAACTCAGGCAGACTGCAAGAAGAAGTCCGTATGATCAAGAGTCCAGCCAGCCAAAGATGATGGTCTATCTGCGTTCTGATGTTGAACAGAAGTAAGTTCAGGGGGATCTTCAGCACAGTTATCCTTGAGATTACATGGGGTGTGATGGTGTAGAGTTTTGTGCACTTGACAGGTTGGTTCTGGGTTCAAACCCTCTTGATGACTCCTGTATCTCCAGTCATCCACACAGCTTCTCTGTGTAGGTATTACCATGGAGATGCTAGAGAAGGAGTGGGATCTCTTCTCAAATTGTTTAAATATATGCATAAGTTCTATAGCATGACAATTGAATGCTGTCTATTTGAGGACATTCCAAGGTATATTTACATCAAAGCTTGATGCTTTTAAGAATTTGTCTGGTAGTATCCCCATGCCTATCCTTTGTACGATTGTATTTTCTAGATTTGCTGCAGTGCTATTATACTGGATAAGCTACTGTTATCTTTTTCTTATTTCTTGTATTGCTATGGTAAAGGCAGAGTGTTAGGTCCCTACAGCTGCTTTGGCATAATTTTTTTTTTTCTTGTGGTAGAGATGTAGATCTGTAGAGGAGGAAAAATGATCGAGATTGCATACACTAGATCATTTAATATTTGTTCCTTTGTGTCTACTTTTACCTCAAGGGCCATTGAGGTGTGGGGAAGTATGGAAGCACTACAGCTGGAGAAGAAGAAAAGGAAAGAAAGAGAAGCCATATATAAAGAACGTAAGTCTGAGATGTTTGACATGATTTCATATAGGGTCAAGATTTGCTATATCAGAGATACCAGAGTCAACAAAAACGTTATCTTTGCTCACTTTCTAGATCTACAATGGCAAGAAACTCAGAATTATTTTAATAGTTCGGCACATGAGGTTACAATATCTGTTCAATGCTTCATGCTCAAACTTGGCACTTTACAGAAACACTGACATGAAAAGACATCCTGGGATAAAACTTGATTGAGACTTGGAAAACTTGCTTAGGAAGGCTGTCAGTAATGTTGAGGGTTACCGGCCAAAAAGAAGGATATAATTATGCCAATGTTATCATCCCATAGGCCTCCCTACATGTGTGTTAAGATGCATGGATACTTTTCTTTTAGTACATGGTAATGAGCCATTTACCTCTCCTGTTTGAACTGATTAAAGTTCGATTTGTGGAATCCAGTTTAAATGTGAAAGTTTGCTTTGGATAAGCCTTTGCAGTTATCTGAATAATAATTATTATGAGATATGTTGAGAACTTGAATGTATAATGCACTGGTCTATTACCTGTGCACCTGTGTAATCCTAAGCCATTTTTTTTTCTCTTTCCTCTGTAAACGGAAATATAAGTAAACGGAAATATAAGCAATAACCATAATTTTCTTTGCACAAAAGTAGGTAATAAAAAAAAAAAGATACTGTACAGATTGAAGTCATGTCATCTTTCTGCTTTGTGTGCCCTCCAAGGATTCCACATTCCTGAAGTACATTGCAGTATCTTGAATGATAACCTTTCTCTAGGGAGGGAATTTTTGAAATCACAACCCTTCCTCCACATGGTTTTTAACCCATTGAGGATGATTCCCGAGTATACTTGGGCAGGCTTCTATGTGAAATGCGTGTTGTAGCAAAATCAAACTGTCCTCAACAGGTTAATACCCAAATTTCTCTTTGTGGCAGATCTGTTTCTCTTGAAGAGGGCTATGAGGGAATATGACCAGTTCTTTGGCAGTAAACAGGTAAAAAGTTGTTCATCTTTAGATAAGCAATGCTGATTAAAAAGAGAAAATGATTTATAATTTAAAAAACGTAATCAATACTCTGGTGTAAAAGATGACAAGCCATCCACCTTACCACCTCTAGTTTTATGTGACAGGGATAATGGAAAGATACAATGATATCACTTCCCGTACATTCATTGCAGTGCAGTAGAAAATAGACATAGTTTCTGTGCTCAACAGGCAATTTCATTTTTATTATTGTTTTCATATTAAGTAATCACACCACTCTGATGAGGCCTTCTACAGGAATATTTGTTTTTCAAGGCCAAACTTGCATTATTCGTACTGCTTGGGTGTCAAAGCTATACACATTTTTCTCATCAGATCAACTTAAGATCTTACTTTTTCCTTAGTCTTCATCATCATCACCATCATCAAGTGCACCTTTAACATCTATTTTGAAGTTGTTGATGTTGCAATTTGATACTATGAGAGAAAAGGTTAATTAGAATGAGTTAGAATATCGTCTGGAGTAATTTTGTTATTAACTTTTCATGCATTTGTATCATTTCAGGCATCACAGAGCGTGTTCGCTGGGCCTGGGAAAGTTGTCCTTTCAGCCATTGCTATGTGAGTATCACTTGCATTAAACATGCCAAGATGGCAGTATCTACCATGTAAATGATTTGATTTTGTTGACAGTGTATCTTTCCAGCCTTCCTCCAAACTTTCTACCTCAGAGGCTGACTGCCTTATGAGCGGCATTTGGTAATTTCATCCAGTTTTGAATGTTTCCTTAGTTGCCATAAATGGTCAACTTACTTTGCTCTTGCGTCATGCTGGACAAGATCAGGATAATTTTTTTTTTCTTTCCAAGGTGGTTGCTATGTAATACTACATGTGATTGCATCCAATGTTTTGGAATTGTATTGAAGTCACAGTTAGTGGAAGAACCTCTCAGTAGCACCATCTTTGAAATGCCACCAGTATTACCTGCACATAAGTTGCTTGAAATGAGTAGACCCACCTGGCATTGCTGCCAATGAATACAAGTTTTCATCACTATTAGTTGTTATATAATGAGGGGAATTGCTGTTGCTGATTAATTTACATTTGTTTTGTCTTGTTGCCTTTTAGCAACGCCACCAACTTCCTGTTTAAGCTGGTAGCCTGGATGTACTCGGGTTCTTCCAGCATGTTCTCCGAGGCCATCCATTCAGCGGCCGATGTCTGCAATCAATGTATCCTATTCCTGGGCATCCGTCAGTCCATCAAGAAACCATCTCGTGATCACCCGTGAGGATACCCCCCCCCCCCCCCCCCCCCACATCATCTCGTCCCTTGATGATAAGACACCTTGACCATTGAGTACTGTAAAACCAGTAATTCTTATGTGCATTGTAATTTCGCAAATTTCGCGAGAGCCAAGATTTGTGAAATTAAAATGTACATGAAAGTTCTTGTGTGCACTATATACGCATTGAATGCCGGTGACAATTTGGGGAAATGTCATGCTGCAGAAACAAGGCTGTTGGCTCCAATTCGTGAAAATTTAATGCTGCAAACATTTGTGGTTTTGACAGTATGCCTCTTGATAGCTGAATTGAAGTGAAATGGAATGGAATGGAACACAATGAAATAAAATCTTATTTTACCCGTTAAGTTGGTAATAGATGTAAATTTTATACATTTCATAAAAGAGATAGATGAAAGAAGCTATGGAAGAACAGTTGTGTCGGTAGAGGTTTCAAATGTGTGTGAATACCACAGAGAAATTAAGGAAAGGGGATAAAAGTTCATAGAGTGAAATCATACCATTGATTGGTAAGAAGCAAAATAAGCCTTAACCCTAAAAAGCGTGAAATTTTTTGACTGCGCCGTTCGCTGACTTTTTACTTTCAAGTCTCGCGCATCTTTTGACACCATTTTTTTGAAAATTGCGCATACCATTATGACGCTGCACGACCTTTTATACATGCCTATCAGACCGAAAATGGCTCAAAAACATGATTTCGTGTGTAAAGTCTATGCAAATGGAGTTTTCTCACCTTATTCATAAAGATATGATTATTTTCACTTTCATAGGCTGAAATCAATTAATTTTAGCATAATTACGCTTTGAAAAGGTTCTGTCATAAATTTTGCGAAAAAAAAAGATAAATCAAAAGGTCAAAAAACAAAGAAATACATAAGAAATTCATAGAACAATAAAATACATAAGAAATTAAGTTTGATACCGGATTTTTTTTTCAAGTACATTGTTAGGAATGCTGCAAAGATTAGGATTCTAGGAGCTTTACTTTCTGATTTAGAGCAAAATGTATGATTTTATACATATATTAGCATAATTAATTAGTATAACGAAAATTTCCATTTCTTTTTGTGTAATGTGGTAGATTACGCCACAGGTAATGCATGTGCCAATTTTCATGGCGATTGCGCGATCGACGGCTGAGATCTCGAGGGGTTGAATCAACCCCCCCCTCGGCCACAGAACACCCCAAAAAGCCCGGCCTGGTTAGGGTTAAAGTATGACATGATGACATGATACTCTATATTGTACTGATTGCCCTGTGAATATAAAGAACAATGTAATGAACAAAAAAAAAAGTAAAGATTGGACAGAAAAATATAAATACTCTCTGAACAATGCATTGCCAGACTCCATCTTCTGAACACCTTTTCTGTACTTGCTAAATTTCAATCCCAGATACGGGTACAGCAACCTGCGCTACGTGTCGTCCCTCATCAGTGGAGTGGGCGTGTTCTGTGTTGGGGCGGGGCTATCCTTCTACCATGGCATCACGGGCCTGATGCACCCGGAACCAATCCACGACCTTCTCTGGTCGTACTGCATCCTGGGTGGATCACTTCTCACAGAAGGGGGTAAGCAAAGAGTCTTTTGATGCTTCATCATTTTCTTCCAGTAAAGGTAGAACTTTCATATCTTTTGTATGTGTGTGATATATCTAATCTTTTATTTCCACTGATAATTTTAATTCTAATTCTAAACACTTGGAAAAAATAAAATAGCAACAGAAAAAAAGACAGGTAAAGAATATGAGACATGACTACCAAAAAACAAAGTTACAACATTGCCTGTGAATGACAGATTAATTTTAAAATACATTCAAAAATAATATGTTTGAAAGACAGCAGAAATTATTTCAAGGAATAGCATGCAAAAACATTAAATCTGTATTATTGTGTAGATCTGTTTCCCAGCCATTTTCCTCATTTGAAAGCTTCCATTCTGTTTGGAAATTTTCATCTGTTATGATATGAAGAATTGTAAGGTGTCATATTCTTGTATCATTTTCTGTACAGAAACGATGTAATGATAATTCAATGATGATAAACCAATTGTATCAATATTTCTAAATGTTTCTTTTTACTATTTGTCTTTCTTTTTCATAGCCACTCTGGCAATTGCAATAAATGCCATCAAACAGGGTTCAGAAGCAAGAAAGATGCCCTTCTGGGAATATGGTAAGAATCGTACAGAATTGATGTTTGGAAAATGTTGAAGAAAAAAAGAAAAAGTTTGATTGGGTATCCTTTAAGTGAGAATTGCACATTTTTAGCAATGCCTTTTACATATATTTATGTATAAAATAAAGTTTCAGCTTCTTGCTGAAGCTTTCACTAACAAGTGATGCACACAAAAAGTATTCAGATAGGGATTTAGAGACGTTGACCCTGATGCCTTGCACAGGTTGGAAACAAATGTCATGTACCCTGGTATACATTGTGTTGCACACCCCAATAACCCTTGACAGCAACACTTCTTTAGTGTCAAATTCTACTGGTGGTTACAAGGGCACATATTATTCGAGAAGTATGATTAGATTGGAAGCACACACGTGCCAGGAAAGAAACAAAAACAACAGCAACAACAACCATAAAACTCGTCCAGATACATTGTTGCAAGACATCATATAATGATCAATTAATGGCAATGATTTTTCAACAAATACTATTGTTGCTTAATACTTGAAGGACATGTATACGTAATTAAATGGCTAAGCAGTGTTTTGCTTGCCGAGATCATACCTCAAGTACACTGTTTCCCAATTTTTACATTTGTGTCTCCAGAGCAGCATACATCTTACCAATTTATAAGGAATTATAAAAGAAAACTTGACCCAATTTTTGTCATGGTATTTGACAGTGTGGCGTGCCAGGGACCCAAGTGTGAATGTAGTGTTTCTGGAGGACACTGCAGCGGTCTTCGGTGTCATCATCGCGGCCAGCTGTATGGGACTGACCTCGCTGACTGGCAACCCCATGTATGATTCCCTCGGTGCCATTGGAATCGGGACACTGCTGGGTAGGGTTGATCTTCAAATCATTTCTTCCAGACTATGCACTCACCTCTTTACAGGTTATTGGCTTCTTGGCAGTGCTGAAGCTAACTTTTAATGAACAGAGGTTGTGCAATCCTGCTAAACCTTGCTGCAACACAATTGCCTTCATGTGGGACTGTGACGTATTGTAACAGCTGGGTAGGTCAGGATAATTTACATTGCTGTAAACATGGAATATTTCATTGTGTAAAAATCTATTTTCTTCTTGTGATCCATCATATCAGCATTTACACAAGAATATGTAAATAGTGTGAGTTTCTTCAATTGGTCTCCCTCTACAAATTAAATATGTTCAGTTCACAACTACAGATCAGCATTTGCGATCTTAACAAATATAATTTGTACAGGGAGACAAATTGAAGAAACTCACACCTGAACCTTCACCCCTCTGAATAATATCTTTCTGTCATTTAATGTGTAAATACTTGGTTAGGTTGTTTTTCTTTTTTTCCACGAGCAGCTAAAATGTTATGATTATGTATCATTACAACGTTCAGCCAATTTGATGTATGTAGAAGTTATCTTTGTTGCTGTAGCACCACATACTAATCATGTCAAAAAGTCCACATCTTACAGTATAGCCAAATTTACAAGCATCTCCAATCGCCTGACTACTAATAAGATAGTCAGTGAAGTTTTGAATACATCAAGGCTTAACATTAAGGATTTGGAACTATAATTTTACTGTGTCTACATGATGCTTGATCCATACAGGTGCCGTATCAGGCTTTCTGATCTACACCAACACGGAGGCTCTCACCGGACGGTCAATACCGGACGACCAGCTGCTCAAACTCAGTGAGGTCATGGAGAATGACGTCATGATCAGGTGGGTGTACTCTTAGATCAGGGTCAGAATTCACTGTGGAAAGGCAGGCTGTGGCTGCTGTACCATGAATGCCTTCCTGTAGAAATGACCTCCTTCCATTCCCATTACTGTAATACCAGAACCATTTGCGGCATGAAAGTTTCGCAAATTGGAGCGGACAGCTTTCTTTTTTTTTTTTTCAAAACATGAGAATTCCCTGAATTGCCACTGACATTCAGTACATTATGTAGAAAAACACTTTTACTAGTATTTTACTTTTGCAAGTCTCGGCAGCTCGTGAAATTCGCAAAAGTTTCATGCACAGGAGTATTTCTATTTTTACAGCGTCGAGACTTTTTGATAACATTACCACAATATGTGATTAATTCCAGTTTTGTTGTTGTGTTTCTTTCCTTGCTGTACGTCTTTGCCCTGTGGGGAAAGGTTCATCTTTGGTTCTGTGAGACTTGCACAACTCAGTGTAAAAGACAGCAATTAACCTGTTCCTTACGGGAACCTGGTATACTAGGTTTCCGTGGGAGCAACTGATATATTGGAACCTGGTATACCAGGTTCCCAAGATGAAGATAAGAGTGCCTACTTTCGAGGCCTAAATTCATGTTTCTTATCTAGGTGTTGAAATGCCCAGAAAAATGAGTTTGATAAAAAGATAAGAGTTCATTCTATCACCATATGTTCTCTTTCTGTTGGGAAAATGTGCATATCACAACATTATTTCCTTCTTTTTCTGATTTAGTTTGTGCCTGCTTTGCTCTAAAACTCGTATGATCATGTACATAGCGATCGAAGCTGAGCTCGAGTAGATTTCTGTGTTCGCTGACCCCAGTCATCCCATTCAAGTGCCCGGTTTTGTGTGGAACAAAAGAGTCTGTGAGCCCATCAGCGCACGCTCTATTCATACCTTGCACTCGATCGATATTTTCATTGTTTGATGGCACATGTAGTTGGAAAGGGGATACATGTACCGCTTGACTGCTTTCGCTCTGGTGGATTACCAGCCTGACCGTTCTCTGTCGACGGGCAAAAAGAATCTCGTTTGGGGGCATTTAAGACACTCAAAGAATTGCGGAAGGAACAGGTTAAGTCAAGGGAGAAATGTGGACTTTGCCTTATGAAAGAAAATCACGGAAATCCTAGTGAATCAAACAAAAAAGAATGAAGCAAAAACAGAGAGAGACTGGTATATGAGCAACCTGTAGGAGGTTAGAGTGTGAGTTCACTGAGAGATGGAAGATGTAGTAGTGAAACAAGTACAAATGGTGTGAATAAAATTTCTATTTTCTTTTTCTTTTTCTTTTTTTTTCATAAGTTTTGGGAAAGATGTTCAGATCAGGAAAGGAAGGATGAATGAATGAGAGCAAGGCTGAAAATGATGGAAGGGGGTGTTTTGCCTGCAGTGACCACAGACATGTTTTGATGAATAGATGTAAAAAAAAGGGGGCAGCCTCTCCTTGTTGAACATGACGTGTAATGAATGGCCTTTTGCACTCTTTTATGCAACAGGGGGGTGTACGATGTGAAAGCCACTGACATGGGCGTCAACACAATCCGATTCAAGGCTGAACTGGACATTGATGGGGCTGAACTGACCAGGTCCTACCTTGACACGCAAGACCTAGAAGTCCTTCTGAAGGTCAGTGCAGCTTGACCAATGACCATTACTAACAATAATATGCAGCTTTCCTGGAAGATGTCCATGCAGATGTATGGTGCTTTTGTCATGGCAGATTTGAAAGCAACTTATTCTCGTTTGCTACGAATATGTTATCTTACAAATCTCTTTTGGTTGTCAAATGCTCTTCTTTCCAAAAGTATCATTATTTGTACTGTGTTCATGGAAACTTCTTAACTTGTGCTATCACCATTTCTGTTGTACTGCAAACAGACGCAACACTTCCAATTACTCAATGTACACACAGGTAAAAACTGAGAAAGGACAGTGACATCTACAGTGACACCAACAAAAATTTTAGATATTTCTAAAATATTACAGATTGTTTTTCTGTTTTGATGAAAACAAGCTGTACAGTGTCATCTGAAAGCTTTGCAGCCTTGAACTCAGACTAAAATGTTTTTCCCCCTCTCTATTACTGTTAGTCACTCTCTTCAACTTGCAAGATTATACTGCCATATACATGCATCATCTGAAAGTTTTTCAGCCTGGAACTCAGACTAGAATATTCCCCCTTTCTATTGATGTTCATCACCCATTTTAGGAGATTCAGAACTTTAAGAACCTGGAGGATGTGGAGACCTTCATGCTAAAGCATGGGGAGCGTATCATCGACCAGCTTGGGGCTGAGGTTGACAGGATAGAGAAACTCATCAAGGTGGGTGTAGATGGACACTCCGTTACTACCTCCCTCACCACCACCCCCCCCCCCCCCCCCCCTCCCCCCATCCCAGCCTCCCCTTTTCCCATCTGGTCCTCTCCTAAATAGGTTTTTTACAGTATTTCAAGATTCTTGCTTTTAGCAGAGTGGTGTGAACCAAGATGAGATAGCACATAAACAGAGGTGGCTATCTATGTAATCTGATAAGTATGATAAGTATGCTAGTTACATAAAATTTCTTTCAAAGCTCTTATTATCTAATCATATTCATATTATCTTTGAAATGTGCAAAACATGATGATCCAACGATTTCATTTGTGTCATTATCTGCCCCTTCCATTCAGGCGACAAATCCGGAAGTGAGGCACGTGGATCTGGAAATTCTGTGATAGCTTTTATTTCTTCTTCCCTCCTTGCTGCTGATAACTTCCATTGCTGAGCTGTTGAATAGCGAGCACACAGGATGAGTGTCATCTTCTCTGCAGAAAATCCTCAGGTAAAAACCCTGGACACTTGACTGTTTTTTCTTCCCACCCAGAAGGAAACATCCAATGAAATATACCAGATGAGAGGTGTTTAATCATTTGAATATATTATCTCTCTTTCTTTTTCTTAAATGGTTAATTACAGTTTTCTTGAACTAAACGAATAAGAAATACTTAGTGTGGGAAATAAGGAGAATTAGCAATTGCAATGCACTTCTTTTGTTATTGGGGTTGAGGCAAATTGATGAAATTACTTTGATAATATTATTGTATTTTCTCTTTTTATATATATATATATATATATATATATATTTTTTTTTTTTTTTTTTTTTTTTTTGGGAAAGACAAGAATTTTCTTGAGAATCTTTCCACACATTTTTGCTGGAATTTCAAATGAAACAAAGGGATAAAAGATGTTTGTCAAAATTAAGAGTTAAAACATAATATATAAGAATCAAGAGTAAAAAATAGTTTATAAGATGCAAGAAAATATCATATTACAGGAGCAGATGTCATACATAAACTTTATATGGAACACAATGTTATGGATATTTTTGCAGAGAAGGTGAATACTCGAATGTGATCTATTATCACAAGAGCCTGATGAAGTCACAAATTATTGATATCTGGAGTTTGGTAGTTTGACATAATCTCAAGATCCTATGCTTTTTAGTGATATCCAGTTTGTTTAACTTTATCAAAAAACCATCCCGGTGAAATGGGAAAGAAGCTAGAAACCAACAGTGTTTGAGAAAAATTTGGTTTGAAGTTTAGATGTAGTCGAGTGGGCTGTCGATTATCCTTTTCAACACAATGGGTTAATTCATATCACCATAGTAACATATTTCATTAAATAAAATCAAACACATTCACATTTAGAACATTCTTAGAACTATGAAATTGGGGTATGTTGTATTTCAATATCAAACTTTGATTTGTCAACTATCATAAAATGACTTCTTGGTTTGTTTGTTGTTGTTTTTTCAACCAAATTGATATTATTTTCCAGTTTTATTACTTTTTGAGATCTACGACTTTATCAGGGTCATGTGGTGATGGGTCACTGGTGTATGTGTAGTGTACCAAAGTGCGATGAACCTTCAGTTTGCTATATACAGCTGTACTACGTGCTTTCTAAATAAACAAAACACTGTTCACGGTATGTGCTCTGCATACTTGAGGCTATAGATTTGCTCAGTTTTGTTTTTTGTTTTACATTATTTCATTGCAATGAAATAGTTCCTTGTTGGATTTTAATATTCTTCTTTTTTTTTCCCCCTAAGTGCTTTTGACTGAAATTCAGATTTGTTAATTGTATGTTGTGATGAAGCATGTTGGTGAGTCTCAACCAAGGTTTTACAGTGTAGATATGTATGCATTGCATGCGTGTATTTATCAACTGAAACTCATTACCTGAGATAATAATCTGTATCGGACATACAATGGGCCAGTTTGGGGATGTGTTTATGTTACGTGTATGACATAAAACTTTGCAAACATTTATTGAAGCATGTGAAAGAACTGTCACATTACTCTATAGTTGATTGGACAGGTTGTTTAGTCTTTGTTGAAAGCACTAAAGCTGTTTAATGTTGTGTGCAGTCTGCTCAGGGAAGGGTGGGGGGGGGGGGGGGAGAGGGGTATGCATAGAAAGGGTCGTAAAAGTTTACTTCAATTATCAAGAAAATAAATGTGAGAATGTGTAGGTCAAGAAGGAGGTTAGAGCTCATGTTTTTGTTTTTGTTGTTTTTGTGAGGAGGTGTGGGAGAACAAATGTATAAACCTATGGACTGTGAGAGGGATGGAGCTATACTTCAGCATTTAGAAAATTTTTGAATCAACAAAGTATTCACTAAATGTCATGTTTTGTTTTGTTTTGTATTGTTTTTGTAACACCGTCTGAACATTTACAGCATACCAGTGGATGGAATAGTAAGTACTCTGTCTAACAAGAGTGAAAACTATTTCAAGTGAAAGCATTTTATTCTGTAGAAGTCTATAATAAAACATGCAAATTGCATGTGAAAAAGTGGACAAAAAAAAAATGATCTTGGCATTATGTGGGTGTAGCACTGCTGAATATCAAAGGGACATAGCTCTGCTGATGGCCATGTATTCTCTGAACTACCAACAAAGCATTAAGTGTACAGGGCAACAAGGTATTAAACAAATTTGTTTTTAATCACTAGAAAAAAATATTTTCTTAGATATTTGGCATATAATCAAGAAAACAACCTCAAAACAGTATTACAGCAACTTTGATGTAGGTGTCATAAATTGAGATCTGTCCTCTCTACAGGCACTGTAATACGAGATGGAAATGTTGCAATATGTTGTGGGGTAGTTTCACATTCGTACATTGCCTTTAATGTTTGTCAAGGTAGATGCATTTCAAAATAGCCTTCAGGTTTCTGTTACTTATGTTCAGTGTTACCATTATTGGTATTATATTCATATACTCTCAGGATAGTATATGCCCTGTGTGTGCCATGCTACCAAGCCAGTGTTTCAAAGCAAAATTCCCTTGTACACTATATATGCCACCATTTCTTGGCTCTAAATGTTTCATTCTGATTATAGCTAAACATAGCTCAGAAAATCTACACATGGTCTGCCGCTGTATTTGACTTGGAGATAAATTTGACTACTGCAGAGGGATGACAGAAGAAATACTGAAATTTCTCTTGCTCAAGTGAGACTGTGTAATGCATTGATATACATTGTTTACCTTAGTATTTTCCCAGTATATAAACGAGATGGATTGTAATCCATCCCTAAATTGAATTAGTTTGAAGTTTACTAGGACTGCATGGGTTTAGTGACAGAATATTACGAAAGAAAGTCAATCTGTCTTCTCCTTTCAAATGTGCCGAGTAGTGCTCTATTAACAACCAACATTTCCTAAATGTCCTATTACAGGAGTGTGTTGCATGGGGAGTAGAATGCATACTTGTTATTGCTCATAGAACCTTGCATGCTGCTTTTCTTGATATTTATTAGAGTTTTTATCTTTTTTTAGTTATTCAAGTTCGGCCAATAGTTTAATTTTGAGGCGGGCTTTGCTGGATAGATACAGTTGTATAAGTTTATAAAAGGGTAGTAGTAAACATCGTGTGGTAATTGCACATTTTATTATTGACAGATGTAGCCGTCTGCATATTTTATCTATCACTTTAGTCCTTTTCAAGCACTTTTGCAAATGACATTTTGTAGAATTATTTGTTTGCTTGTGTATGTGTGTGCTGTCTAAAGCGTGAGACACGTTCCAGGGGTCGTAGATTTGGAGGGTATAATCTTTAGCCATTTTCAGGTTAGGAACTCTTGATAAATATCTTTAATTCTTGTTCTTATTTTTGCAGATTTAGCACCAGTGTATAGATATTTTGTCTGTTTCTATTCCCCCCCCCCCCCAACTGGTAGCTATTATCAGTGTCTAGACCTTCTAGTTCTAATAATGTTGTTGTAGCAGGGTTCAGAGAAGGTGCAGAGCATAGCTAACCATTCAGAGAAAACAACATAGTAAGGAGGAGGGGTGGTCAATTCGAGCATTTGATATGTATCTCCTTCAAGGGGATGATCTAGAAAATAGGCAAATGAAAAGAGTGTTCGTACAACAAACGGCCAATGGAGACCACTTTCAAACAAACGGGCATAGAAAATCGCACAAATATAGGCCTACGAACAAGCATATAAACCAACGGTCTGTATTCTGGTGCTTGAGCAGTCCAGATGTAACTTTAACTCATAATTGTTCGAGATATACTCCGTAGTGAGAGTGAGTTCATTTTTGTGCACTCAGATTGTGTGTTTGGAGGGTATGCCCTGAAATTCTTTGCGTAGTGTGTGTATTCCAAAGTGATCTGAAATCGGTACGTTCGTGCGTTGTGAAAATTAGGCACAAAAATATGCACTGTCATAGATTGATATCTGAGGAAGGAAAAGAAAAATCTCAGCATCTTTACTGAATAAAACATGCCATAATGTAGATGTTACGAACAATGTGTGTACACTAACAGAGTTACAAGTGACGTCATATATTATGTACAATGTGTGTACAGAGTTACAGATGACGTCATTATCAATTTTCCTTTTTTGTATTGTAACAAGTTTAGGTATATCATTAGACATAATTGAAACAAGCGCTGCACACTTGCCTTTTTCGTATACATTGTAAATGCTAGTACGATGTAGTTTTGTAAAATTCTTTGTTGCCTGTCACTCCATGGTAGAGCTTACAAAGTGTGTTCCGATGTCGAGAAGACACGAGTAAAATTTGCCTCATTTCTTTGTTGGAAGATTTGAGGGATGTAGAAGCTACTACACTGCTGCCTTTGACATTTGTGGCATATTGTTTATTTTCTTGCTGGTGAATTAATACACGGAGTGAAGGAGACGCGTGTTTATTCATGGGTGTCTTCAATGTTATTTCACTCCACATTTGTGAAGGATGCAAGTGACCACGATCTAAATCTGATTGCTGATGTGTTTTTTTTTTCTTTGAAATTTCATCTCTACTTCATTGTCACCTCTAAGCAGAAATATTCAACTTACTGCTAGCTATAATATGCAAGATAAACGTGGTACGTGTTCTAACTTTATGTGGATGTACTTGACTGATATATGATGGGACTCATTTACAGGAAATTAGCACTAATGTCGCTTGTTACCTTTTGCCTCTGCAGGGCACTTTACCAGCTGTCCTTTTGATTGTCTCTTCCATAATGTGTATGGTGTGTGTGAGTAGGTACTGTATAATGATCGTGAGAAAAACGTTTGCACAAATCTATTTGGTTTTCAGTGTCATAGGATTAAGAAAAAAAGGAAGTATAGGATACCATTTCAGAATTACGTTCCGACAGTCAATCCTATGTCACCAATGTTTCTATTATCATATGAAATGTTTGTTAGCAATTAAGCTGACGAGTAAGAGATGATTTGAATCGATGTCGTTACTAAATCAAAATGGAGCTATGTACGCGTACAAACAATTAACATGTATCAAGCGTAGGTCTCTCTCGGCTCAGCCACAGCAAGTTGAATGGTGTATCGTTTATTTCGTTTGAGTGTTGGGTGAGTGGGAGCCACGGCTATGGTATGACAGTAACAGAGACAACCCCATCCCGAAAACTTACAAAGAAACTATACAATGTAGCTGTACAAGAACAAACAAACAAACATTGTTCTTTGGAATGCATGAATTTGACGTCTTCGTCACGTACTGCTTGTGAGAGGAAACTTGGTCCGATGTTTTATGTGTAATTTTTCCTTGTGAATCGCCATCTAAATAATACAGTGTAATCAATACTTGTTGTGGATACATGTATGTAAGTATGTAAGACGATTAAAATTCTACCGGAAGAAATCACTCGTGATCCATATTTTTGTTCTCTTTAGTGGAAATGATTTTATTATTGCAATTTTTCGTCAGAGAGAGAAAGAGAACATAGGGATACAACGAGACCTCTGCAGAGAAAGAGGGAAAGAAATCTAAGATACAAAAAGAGTATTAGAGAGGGAGACAGAAAAAAAACGAAAGAGCGGGGGAGAGAGGGGGGGGGGGGGGAGAGAAAACGGAAGTAATGACGTAAGAGATGGAAGGACAGCAAGAGAGAGAGAGATGATGGCCATTTCAAATACTGATTCTGCAACTTCTGACTTTTCGCACATAAATTGCCCAGAAAGAGAAGACAAGTCACGAAGTTGATTTCGTGCTTTTAACCGTAACTCTCCCTCAGCACTACTTGCATGACTTCAGACCTTCGAATTCTGGCCTTTTGTCAAGGGCCCTCTCGCTGTACGGTGAAGAGAGCCCAGCTGAGTGGGGTCATGCGCGCTCGGCTGGGCTCGCTTCGCTCGCCCATTACAGCGAGAGGGCCTTGACAAAAGGCTATTCGAATTCCCACGCATGGCCCCAAAATTATGGGCATGTTCTTTGAACCAACTTAATCAAACTCTTTCCTCTTGGTACTTTCGAATTACATCGTTATGCCCCGAAGATTATTATTTTGATGATGACGGTGACCACGCATGAAGCAACAGGTGAAAATACCTGTAAAATCGGAGAAAAATTAATGATGCAGGACCATAATGAGAATGAGGAATCGATTCAAGTCAGTTTGTCAAGTGTAAATTTGTTCTGACCCGATGAGGTACCCACGTGAATGACGTCACGTTTTCGTCACGAAGACATAGTATCCTTACAATTGACATTTTGACGGTGAAAAAAATGTTCAAAGTTTTGAGCAAATTGTCACTGCACATTTCATTTTGTTCAGACTTCCCTTCATTCACCTCAATCCATTTTGTCTTGAATCTTGACACTCTCGGATCTTCCCTTTTGAAAATGAGAAATCAGTATTACACATACACATTATAAAATTAACTTATGAAAGATGCTGTTTATAAAATACAAATCATCAAAATTCTGTCGTTTAAACGACACTCGCAATTGGCCTCTCATTTTGTACATTGATTTACATTCATAAAGCGTCTGCCAGTGATAATACCCATTCTGCAACATGAAATTAAGATCATGAGCACTCTATTTTGAATAAAAAATCGCCACGCTTGATAAGAGGGTCAAATCACTGCTGTTTTCCATAATGGAAGAAACCAAGTCGATTTCAATGTCATAAAAAACAATCTCACGATAACATGCATATCTCTGAGCGATCGACACAGAAATTAAAAATAAATTGTCTGTGCAAGTGATGGATTATCGGTCTATTTTGTAATTCAATGTAATATTTTAATTTTGTCATTACGTAATATTGCCAGGAGCCCACACGTTCGACTGAGTCAGTCGGTCCATGTGATCGGTAATGAATGACAAATGAACAACAAATTTATCCAGCGTTCTAATCCCTTTCAAAGTTTAACCAATTACACACACAAACAAGGGAGAGATACAGTACATCATAGAAATAATCTCCCAAAATTAATGTTCGAATGCTCTATAACAGACGCCATATTATGGAAAGCCATTTTGTTTGTCCGTCTTCCACCCTAATCTGTCAGTCTGTCGGCCTGTCGGCCTGTCGGTCTGTTGATTCGTTTGTTATGTCCCAGTCACATATAAACACGGATGCTCAAGGATCTACACGGTGATCCGGGGAAATCCGGGGAAATCCGGGGACGTCCGGCGAGATCCGGGGATATCCGGGATTTGTACACACAGTATCAACACGGCAGCTACACGGATAAGGCCGGAAGAGCGCGGCGTCTACTCGGACAAACACGGCATCTACACGGATCAACACGGCAGCTACACGGATCAACACGGCATCTACACGGCAGCCACACGGACCACCCCGGATTGCTCTGCCAACACGGCAATCCCCGGATGACGCCGGATGCTTTTGACCTCCAAAAGTTGCCGTGTTGGCCTCCCGGCGTCAACACGGATCTCTCCCCGGATCAGATCCGGGGTGGTCCGGGGTGATCCGGGATGTCTATGTGACTGGGGCATAAACCGGTCGGTCAGTCGGTTGTCGGTTTGTTTGGGTGTCGGTTCGATGGTCAGTCGGTCGTCCAGTCTGTCGGACTGTATGTGTGTCTATTTCCTCTCTTTCTTCATTCTGTCGTTGATGTATATTATATCAGCCAGTCGGCTTGTTTGTCGGTCTATCCTTGTGCAAATCTACCTGTCAGTGTGTCGGTCTCACGCATAACAAAAAGACACCAACAAAGGCAAAAACGATATCAACAACATTATGCACGGAAAAATAAATACAACACACAGGTCGTCAACAGAATATATTAAAAAAACGAAAAACGTTCGTGTTGGTTTCAGTATTTAAAGGTCTGGTTTTCGTGGGCGGTTTGTAATTCAGAGCTGCTTATTCTTTCGTCACACATATTGCCTACATTGTACCGTTAACTTTGTGTCCTTTAGTATACAGATGTATTAATAACGTAAATAATGCAATTCACGTTCGTCGCGAAGCCTATATTTACAGGGGAGCAAAGCACTTCTTCATGTCTGACATGCATGACAAGAAGGAGACGAAAAAAAAAACAAGAGGAGAAAGTGATTCTCATTCGCGTATGCTATCAACAAGAATCACAAAAGAATAGAGAGTTTTTGTTTTAGCTGTTGGTAATGTGTGTCCGTGTGTATGTGTGTGGTGATGAGGCGGCATTAGTCCGTCTCTATGAAACCCTCTTCATACAGACAATTTACTTTGCCGAGAGCTAGTGTATGTATGTATATTAGATATTCTTTTCGGTATTGACCATAGGGCGTTAACATGGGGGTCAGTAAGTCTTGTCGGTCGCGCTGCAGGGGTGTCAACATCAAAGCCATTAGTCAGTGGGAATTTCTGAAGGAAATCTACAAAACAGTCATTAGTTGGTCTGCATTGCTAAAGGGAAATCAACAGTGGAGCTTTTAGAGTCGGTCCGAATCACTCGAAAGAATGCCCACTACAGTCACTTACTGAGTCCATTTAATAACTGGAGTAAAAATATACCCAATCAGAATCCAACGAGCCAAAAAACTGCAAAGTTCATGTACAATGTACATGAACACATTGTAGTTTGAAGTCGAGCTAGTCAAGAGATTTACGCTAGGTACACAAGTACGATACACTTCAACCAACAATAAAGTCAACTGATCACACAATTTCCGTGGCATTGCTTCTGTCTTGCCTTGTTCGTCCGAAGTCATTTAAGTGGTCATCCAGCAAGTGTCCAGTCAGTTAGTTGCAGCTTTAACGCTGCCTATTTTGAGTTGTTCATTTGGTTCTTCCTCCCTGTGTCAATTCATGCGAGCTTTTCTTATCGTAAATCATCGTAATCTTTCCATAACTTCAAAATTCACGAACCTTGGCATTATTTTTCTCTCTTTGTAAATCGATAACATGAAAACAAGAACAATGGGGTTATAATCTCACCGAAATAATTCTTCTTTAACTTTTCAGCAAATTAAATTAAGTTGCATTCCTTTTTTTAGACTTTTGACATGTTTTTGATTCATCGCTAGAGTCAACGCTGACAAATTGGGTGCAAATGCAGCAATGAAGACTGTACAATCTAGATGACAACTTTATTATAACTACGATGTTATGGTCATTTTTCTGTCGATTTTTCTATACCATACCGTCTTGTGAAAATCTTGGTGGTGTTTGTCCAAAAAGTAAGCGATAAATGTTGTAGGATTTATCTGAAACTACACGTAAATCATCGCAGTGGTTACGCCTTCACCATCACATTACTCTCATGTATTAAAAAAATCAATTGATTTAAAAAAAAAAACATAAACCCTGAGCATTTTTGTCACTTTAGTCAGCTCATTTTGTGATGCATGCCGTTTCAGTGGACAGTCAACGCTGATTGGAAAAGAGCTGAATTCCACCCATCACAAATTTGACTGATATTTTTCATTGTCTGCCAGAAATGTAGAATACCTCATTGTATAATGATTGACAATGTCATAATCATCATAATTTAGATCATCACATTATAATCATTACTATTATCATTCTTATTGTTACCATTATTACGATTTCTACTGTAACTATCATCACTATTTTACATATACTAAACTCCGGGTCAGGTCACAAGAAGCAGTTCGAAAAGAGCGCATCTGAACTCATCGTTTCTTGTTCGCGGAATCTCGGTTAAGGTCAAAGGGCATCACCCACTGTCACCGTGTATCAAAGAGGGTGTGGTTGTAATGACAATAAGATGATTGTCTCTTTATTTTATTCTTTTTTTTAAACATTTGCCCTAAGGTGCAAATTAACAGATACCCGCCCTGTCCGAGTCACATTGCCAAAAGTGAAGTCCATTTCAGGCAAGTCTAGTACCGTCATATCTGTCACGTGCTCGGGTGCAATGAATGACGTCGACCATTGGTAAACCTTTGAGAGTCACTACGTCAAGATACCATTAAATAAACATCTTACGAGTATCGTTTCCGGTGGTAATTGGTGGTAATCGAAATCAGCGAAGTGTTATTTGAGAGGAAAAAATGGCATATCTTGAATGGTATTACTCATTCTAATGTCGTGATTTTTCCATTAACATTCTTCGATAGAGTAGGACCAGTGCATGTGCATGCCATGCACATTTAGTTTGGGAAGTTTTCTTTAAAGTTCGTCACGTTATTTAAACTATAGCAGTATACACCTTATGGGTGGCGCCACCTATCCTGTATCTGCGGATTTTTGCTTTAAATATATGCAAATTACTCAAACCTGTTCGCATTTGATTTCCACATCGGACGCAATTACTCGACTGTCTACATACGTGTACCGTGGCATTCTGACATTACCGACACGCAACCGAGAGACATGATATCTACAAAGTCATGAGCTGGATTCGACACCCGTAGCATACACTGTGGGTGTAATATAAATGAGAATTTTTCAATGATACAAAAATCGAGTCTTTCATTGTACAAAAAGATATGGAAATACAGCTATGTACATCATACATAATATATCATGTTAGCCTTGCCATTTAACTGTAAAAGTCGTAATTGCAAGTCCTGCATTTCAGTGATCAGTGTCCGCTCGTCCGGGTTGAGTGCTTCCTTTTCGGAGGCTTCCGATGTGGTTGGGTCATCCAAGCCTGCGCTGCTACATTTACTGGCGCTCCATCGCCGAGCTAGTGCGGTCATCTCGTCCGCATCGTCCTCGTCATTGTCTACAATCTCATCGTCCACTTCCTCGTCTCTCACCAAGTCGTCATCATCGTCGTCCTCCTCTTCATTGTCCTCCGCTTCCTCCTGCTCTTTCACTTTTTCCTTAGGGTTATTGGCATCATGATCACCACCACTAACACTACCACCACCACCACCATCATCGCGGAGTTGCATCGTTCTCAATTTGGAAGACAAGCTATCGCTGCTCCCACCACTTCGCGACCCCTTCAGTGTGCCATACGTCCTTTCCAACACCGTGCTCTTTTCTGTATCCAGATCGGGGCAAATATCGGAGTTCGTTTCGTCCGTGTCGGTGCTAAAGCGCGCCATCAGCGGCGCGTGATGGAAGCTGTTCTCCGAGGCCACGCTCCGGAAGGGCAAAACGGAAGTCCTTCGGCGCGGCTCGGTGCTTCCCAGCCTGCTCTTCGCGTCATACCCACTGCTTCTCCGACCTACCGCGCCCAAGTTTCCCGTTACCATGCGCTTGTACTCGTGTTCGAAGCGGTTAACGGCGCACGACTCCTCGTTGTCGATGGGCGTCTCTGGAAGATGGAGCAACATTTGGAGCTCGTGCTCCCGTCCCGTCGAGTCGAGATCGTACTCACTCATCTTCCCGAGGCGGTATTGTTCTTCCCGCTCTAGCATCTTCAGGATGCCTTCTAGCTCCGCTATCTTGGAATCAAGCTGGATGGAAATAAAAATGCAAATTTGGAGTTATCAGCTTGAAGATTCATTAACTCCAGATTTAGAGTGCCTTACAAATGGTGACACGACATTTGCTCCTGCAACAATTGCTCCGGTGTTACTTTTTCTTAGGACTTAGGGGTAGGGTTAGGGCTGTGATAGGATTTTAGGTCCAGTTTAATGTGGGAATTAGGGTCAGGGTTAGGGTTATGTTTCTGGGCAGAATTTATGTTTGTCTTAGCGTGCAGATATTTAATGGGAGCAATTGTCGCAGGAGCAAATGTCATGGAACCCTTACAGACATGTCAAATAAATCTAAACGTTATTTTTGTCATGCTACCCATATCTACTGCTAATATCAAATTGACTACAAACATTTACAAAGTGTGGCAGGGTACCCTTTGGGGTATTAAAGGTCGTATGCCCCTTTTGCAAACGTCACGAAATTGTGCATGGTTGAAGAATGATGCCTCCTTCCCCCTTGTATGAAATTTTACAGTAGCACACTTTAGAGGTTGTTTTTTTTTTTTAACTAAAAATACGAAACACGAACCCCACGTCCCTCGAGTAAACGCTTTCCTGTTGTACTGAGAATAATGGTTGCATTTATCTCCCGGTTCGAATAGATTCACTGTAAATCTATAATACTGTTTCCCCTTCATCTTAAAGAAGTTTCCAATTTATTATTTCAATATGATTGAAGGAATCTAAGTTTCAGGCTTGCAAAAATGACACAAGAACTTTAAGGCTTGAATCATTGTGATACTAATATGGCTTAATGTCTTGAATCATTCGTCACCGTGTGATCACTAAAATACATATGTCGTGCAGTGGCGCATGCATTTTCATAATCGTAGACTATAATGGATGATCCCTCTCCATCATGTTCTGCCTTAATGACATTAATAGTTTGTCCTATTGTCTGAAGGAAATATGTTGCGCTATACGTCATCACCACCTGTTCGATACACACGGCAGACACAGACACCCACACACACCCTTTACCTAAACATTACACACATATACACGCACAGAGAGTGTGCATCTGCGCGCGCACGCACCTTGCGTTTCTCCCTGCGGAAGGCTCGTATATGAATCTCGGCTCGGTAGATGCTTTCCTTCAGCTCCGTAGACTCGTCCATGACGAAGCGGCGAGTCCGACCTTTGACCTCTAACCCCACTGATCTCGTCACAGGATCGCTGCTGACGCTTATTCGGATAGCATGAAGCTGGAATAAATTAATCAATGGAATGATTCAAGATGATATTAGTCATGCGATGTTCCGTAAGCACCATTATACTCACTGCTTACGGATATCTGATGGAAACTACCCAGAGTCTGAGAAGATTTCAAACTCTCGTAGGAAAGGGGCTAACAAGGATAATTCTCGGAAATGATAATGATACTAATAATACTGATAAGGTGAGTCATAATGTTGATCAAATAAGGGCAAAGATGATCGATAAAGCAAGAAAGAAAAGAACCGTATTAGTTACATTGTGTGTTTTTCTATTCTACCTTTTCTCTCTCTCTTTTAAATCACGTACACGGTATTTGATATTTTTCGTTTCGAGAACGCGAGTTATTTACCTGCATTAAATTTTGCCTTCTGCTATGTTTTTCTTCATTGTGAACATTTTTGTTTGTATATCATTCATTGCAGCAGAATTTAAAGCAATCTAGATGGAATAGATGAATATAAGCTGATGTATAATATCGAAAAAGACTGATTTCAGTCAGTGCCAGATTAGTGAATTTTGATCACTTGACGTCATTGGCGCAACGCCAGAAGAGTTAAAGTAGATCTCGAGACGATCGATTTTGCACGCACTGTGTGAAAACCGACGCACCCACATGGATGGAGTGCTTGCTTACACGATACTTGACGATTTGTGTAAATTCGCCGTGCTGTAACTGAATGACACGGACAAACCACACCAGCTGGTCAGGGTCGTTTGTCGAGGCCCTTATAGGCCTCTATGCTCTACAGGTGTACGGGCAGAACAAAATTGTGGAGGCAGTGTTTGCTATAAGCCAGTCTAGACTTTTTTCTTTTTGTTCGTTTGTTGTTGGTTTTTTTTTTCCCTAGAGAATAGGATAAGGAAAGGAATGCGACCATGTAGCTAGAGGCAAAAAGGAATACATTTGGGTATACATTTTACCAGGCACCATTACGGCCTGCTGGTATCAATCATGATGAATTAGCGTGTTATCAAACATGATGTAAACACAGGTAAGTAGGCCTATAGGTTATGTGCACAATATACCATGAGCCGAACTAAAATCTCAATAAGCCCTCAAAGTGAATATCTGATGATCGTAGAAATAATTGAAATATAAAGAGCGAGCTACATCGAGATGCAGTGTCATCGTGGAACGCCGGACACCATTGCTAATGTAGGCAGCTGATCCTGGACGAGAGGATTTGAAACATACACTAATATGAAACGAGAAGTCAATTCCACATGTGAAAAAAAGAATTACTATAATTTCGTGAATAACATCCAGTTGCACCAACAACAGCGTCAACGTTTTTGAATAATTGATCATTCGAAACCTGATCCGATCAATCCGAAAGTGAGTGTTTCACATTGCATCACTGGCCCTGCGAGTAATGGGACATCCAGGTATTCAGACCTATTACAGAGGATGCTGACCGTACTCCACGCGCGCACCTAGTCTATGCATGAGGGCTTATTGAGAGTTGACTTTTTCATTGTTCTTGCATGAATTTCTAAACTAGTGTCTACACTTAAAAAGGAACAACAATAAGAGGGAACCTCACTTTTGGCACGAAGAGAAGGCACAGCGTGGCGGTGGTGGTGATAAAGATACAGAGCGACACCAGCATGAAAGACATCGTGCGGTGGTTGCCCTGGATGACCCAGTTGTTGACCACCACGGCGAGCACGCTCATGATCACGACGTTGTAAACGCAGACGGCGATGTAGTGCGAGTCGTTGAGGGCGGGAATCTTCACGTTGCGCGTCTCCCAGGCGAGGAACACACCGAAGAGGAGCAGGAGCCCCTTGTAGGCGTAGAGCGCCACCAACCATTTGCTCTGGTGCTGCGACGTACATTCCTCCATGATGGGTGCGTACGCTACCGAACCAGACTCGGACACCTGTCGTTTGTAATGTGAGATGGAAAGATCTTAAGTGATGACATTCAGTTAAATTCAATTCAATTCAATTCAATTCGATTCAATTCAATTAAGCTTATTTCAGTTCAGTTCAATTCAATTCAATTCGATTCGATTCGATTCAGTTCAATTAAGTTCAGTTCAGTCCAGTCCAGTTCAGTTCAGTTCAATTCAATTCAATTCAATTCAATTCAATTCAGTTCAATTCAATTCAATTCGATTCGATTCGATTCGATTTAATTCAATTCAATTCAATTCAGCTCAGTTCAGTTCAATACAATGCAATCCTATTCAGTCTAATTTAGTCCAATTCAATTCAGTTCAATTCAGTTCAATTCGATTCAATTGTGCTTTATTTCCATCCAATAACAAAAGGTAATACACATCAGTACATATTAATGAACTGATCTCTGTAATTCAATTCAATTCAATTCAATTCAATTTAATTCAATTTAATTTGATTCAATTCAATTCAGTTCAATTCAATGCTATTCAATTCAATTCAACTCAGTTCAGTTCAATTCAATTCGATTCAATTCAATTCAGTTCAATTCAATTCAATTACATTCACTTCAGCTCAGTTCAATTCAATTTTATTCAGTTCAGTTTAATTCTATTCAGTTCAATTTGATTCAATTTAGTTCGATTCAATTCAATTCAGTTCAGTTCAGTTCAATATTTCTATCCAGCAGCAAAAGGTACTACACATCAGTACATTACTGATCTCTGTAATTCAATTTTTTGTGAAACAACATATTCCATTTCACTCTCTAGTTTCCGATTGCCTTTTTGTTGTAGTCTATGTTCATTCTTCTTCTTTTTTTTGTCTTTCTTTCTCTCTCTCTTCTCTCTCTCTCGTTCCTTTTTCGTTTGGTCCCTCTTATTCAAAGAGGTTTTACTTCCTTTTAAATTCGATAAATCTTCATACTCTGAATCTTATGTATGAACTGATTTCGCCGCACTATCAACAATGAGTTAAACAATCTTTCCTGGAAAATATTATGTGCCCAAGACTTGAGTCAATCTGGGAGGGCGCCCTTACCTCGACAGGAAGACGTTTTTCTATGCGAAGCATGGGGTCAAATATTACCCACAATGCAATGAGGATGACGTCAAGGAGGAGGAGAACTCCGATCATCAGGAACAAGGTCGACTCGTGGAGCATCTGAAGGAGTGAATGGCAACAACAACATCAACACTAACTTTGAGCTTGCTACGATATCGAAGATGACATATGCAGCTTACCCAACGAATTTCATGGACGACGAACATTTCAGTCTGTGGACCAGTTACTGATTCAGTGACATTTATTCCTTAGACAAATGCGCACATAAATATCTGCACGCAATCAAAAACCAAACATTAATTCTACTCACAAACATAACCTTAACCCTAATTCTTATTCCACATCAAACCAAACCTATAACTCTATATCACAACCCTAACCCTAAGTCCTTGGAGAAAATAAGACCGGAGCAACTGTCGCAGGAGCAAATGTCGTGTCACCCCAGTTACGAGCTTTGCAATGCACCTGATACCTTTAAATCAATACCTAGAACCCACATCGCACCCATTGGTTGTTGCTATGCTGGAGAAGCCCTGAGAAAACTTTACCCCCAGGAACGAACTTCACTGCGATATTTAAAAACCACTGGTATATTGCGTTAAAAAGTCATAAACATAAGCGATAAGAAAGAGGAACTATATAGGTGTAATCACAACCGGACGAATAGGTTAAATGCATTTATAGTAGCCGAAAAAGATACAGTTATACAAGATAAATCACAAATGTCGGCCACTTTGATAAAGATAGTATCAACTCATTATCATCTAGAAGAGTGTCAGACAAAGTAATTGCTGCAAATCGCACAATTTCATTCCAATTTTTTCACGTATATGGAAAGCGTAAATTGTTGCAAATCAGTTTTTACGATTTCATCAGAAAATGAGTGACTATATGATAATGGTATGGATAAATTCATACGATGGATTTAAGAGAGTGAAAGAGGAATAACTGGAATGGCTCAAAATAGAAGTTCCTATGAAACAAAACCAACAGAAATGAGTGCCCTGAAACTCTGAATTAATGAACAAATGCAGACAGACGGTCAGAATTAGTAAGAGGGGAAATCCAGCGTGACATTTTCGTTGTTGCCATGGCAATTTGCATAATTATTATGTGTGTACGTATGTATGTATGTATGTGTGTGTGTGTGTGTGTGTGTGTGTGTGTGTTACATGATGTGTACTTTTCCTCTTCGGTTTTATTCTTCCTTCGTTTCTATCTTATAGATGTATTCTTGCGAACCTGTGTGTACCTGAAAGTCTGTACCCAAAACGTAAACCAAGCCACTTCTCCCAGGCAAGCCAGAAATAATGGCCCACATGTAAAGATGGAAGTTCTCCAGTTTGGCTTATTTTCTTTTTCAATGCGTGCATGGACGCACGTTACGCAGCCTGCCAAACTGCGTCCGCCGTAAAATGCCGTGCTATGGCCGCGTAAGCATGCATGAAATATCGTCATTTCATTAACCGAATGTTTAGCAGGAGCGCAAGACGTGAAATGTCATCGGGCAGGCCAATTTCGCTTCTAAATGGAAAGCATTTATCATTCAAAAGTCGCCCCACCCCCATCAAGCTCTTCATCTACAGACCGTCTTCCGTTTTCAGTCTTCATTCGCTTTCTTAGCCAAGGCTATCAACTCAGCGCTCTAGAGCATGCACCCTCCTCAGGGATTAAAAATCCATGATAAAAGAATTTTAGCGTCACTGATATCGGTTCTTCAATGAAGCAATTTAATGTGTTAGTGATTCTCATTATCTTCTGACTTACATCTGTAGGTCTACTTGTTATGAATTACAGGAATAAAGAATTGCATCATTTCTTTATCTCAACGGTAGGCTTTTGATGATACAGTTACACTATCAATAGCACCAGAAGATTATTGTACGCATTTGAATTGCAGATATTGTGAAAGAGCATATCTCTATCACATCGTCGAGTGCATTATGACAGTTTGACTCCCGAATTGAGATAGTTTCATTCAGTTAGAGTTACTTGCTTCGCTGAGCAGAGGGCTGAGAGTAAGAACAATCCATGGAAACAACACCACGGAGAAGGTCACTGAAGTTCAACCTTACTTACGAATAATTGATGACTATCAATATTCCGAGAAATGTAAACGTTAAAGTGTGGAAAGGCTGTAGAAAGGTAAAAAGCACGTTGAAGGTCATGACTTTTTTCTTGCATTCTACATTGGCAAGTAAACAAAAAACAAAAAACAAACAAACACCAAAAACAAACAATAAGAAAACGAAACGACGACAACAGCAACAACAACTACAACAATAATCTGTATATGGTAGCTTTAAGGTTTCAAATAGAAACAAAATATATCGCTCGGTCTTTTGATTGAGAAAACTAATGGACAACACACAAAAAGCACTGAGACTTTGAATGTGTTTGTGTGCGTATGCGTGTGTGTTATGGTATATATGGTAGCTTTAAGATTTCAAACAGAAACAAATGTCGTTCGATCTTTTGATTGAAAAATGCATTCTATGTACAACACACGTAAAACACTGAGACTATAATGTGCGTGTGCATGTGCGTTTATGTATAATGAGAGAGCTTCTAACGTTTGATTGTGTTTGATAACTTCTTAAAAAACACTTCATTTCAGGAATTAGTATCTGTAACAGAAAAAAAAATGAATATCCTTTCTTATTTCAACGAAGTAAAGAAAGAACGTTTTTTTGGAAACAAATTGGACTTCGTAAAATAGGATATGCGACTGTATGAGCACCAAAAAATACGAATTAAAATCCTTAACCACAACTTCAGTTTCACGAAAATCATGACGAATGACATCCATGAAAAGGAGATTTGTCAGAAAGAACACACTGTGAATTGGAAATGACGGCTTTAATAGCCTTAATGTATGCCATCCATCTAATGTATTTATAGGACATTACTAGCAATTGCATCCACATAACAAATTTCTCGTCTAAAATCTTTACATGCAACAGCTGGACATTAGAGAGATTGAATAACGAAAAAAGAATCGAGCGCACAATTAGTATTACAACAAAAAATTCCACTACACTGACATACACAACTAATCGGATTATTATTATTATTTTTTTGGGGGGGAGGGGGGGTTTCTGAAATTAGAGTCAAAGCTGGCAAAAATTATATTAATTAAGAAAATCCAGGTATAAAAAATCGACAGTGATGCCGTGTGATAACCTTACCTTGCGCTTAATAACCCTGCTCGTAGCATGGGTGATGATGTGATAGACTCGGTAGGTTTTCACGAACATGGAACCAAACGCCAGAGAGAACCCAAGGGCGAGGAATGACACACGGATCTGTGGAAAATCAGTGTTTTTGATTATTTCACAAAGATATATCATTACATAACGCAAAACCACAGACAAGAAATGCATCTGCTAAATGTTTATGAATGTTTTTGATATAGGTAAACACTCATGTTATCATATAATAGATGTTCACAAAGAAAACTCACTCAGATTTAACGAAGGTGAATTTATGCACGAGTGTATGTATACATGAATATCTACGGATTCAAAGCTCTTTTTCGGCATACCATACATACATACATACATACATACATACAAACATATATACATATCATACACACGCAAACACACACACACACACACACACACATAATCAGTTATGAATAAAGGAAAATGGACGTAAACCTGAGAGCACTAGTTACACACATAATGTGAGTTGTAAAGAAAGAGACATAGACATTTTACTTTTACATCTTATCAGAATCCATTATTCAGTATGGAATTAAATTTCGACCACAGCATCATTCTGCATCTGCTGGGCGTTTAGCCAGAAATAAAGTGGACTAAAAAGTGAGAGAGATGAAAATGACATTGTAACGTGATGAGTGTCCCCCCCCCCCCAAAAAAAAAAAAAAAAAAGAAGAAGAGAAGATATAAAGAGAACTTGACATGAAAGCAAAATTCCCCTCTCCTTTCTTCACCCCCAAACAATCAAATAAAGCAAAATAGTGAGAGAGAGAGAGAGAGAGAGAGAGAGAGAGAGAAAGGGAGAGAGGGAGAGAGAGATATTCCCCCAACTCTTGCCGCAGCGCCCATGCTGTCCTCCTACAGGGTAGATACAGAGACCAATCCATATATGCATGGAGCTAAGTTCTATGATATATGCAACCTCTTGATGTGTATGCGCTTGTAAATGATGATCACTTCTGACCATGCGGTACATTAGCGTCAGTTCACCTATTCCTGCCAGGGTCACTCGACCTTGAGCTCAGCGTGTGTCTAAAGCGAGATAATAATGCCCTCGACCTTGACAAAAAGGAGAAGAAGTACAATGAGACGCTCGATCCATTTGCATGATGTTTTTTCCACTTCAATTTTCTTCCTTTCATTCTTGGGAGAGATTCAGGCGAACACAAACGACCGTTTTACGACTTGCAGACGGCAAAAAAAAAAAAGGAAAAAAGAAGAAAACCATTGCATTCATTTTGATTGGAACGCTGCTTTCACTTCCTAGAAAATTCTTGTTTGAAAAAGGCATCTGGGGAAAAAAAAAACCCACGTATTTTTCTCATCCGCTTTCAAATCAGTTTCTATTCGAGCCACTGAGTGAAAATGCATGTCTCTCCGAATGTCTATGTACATATAAGTCTAGCGTTAAACTGAAGCTAACAAAACTGACCAGACTGTTCGGGTCGAACCCTTTTATTCTATTTATTATGTTCGTCGACAAAAACGCCCTACCCTTAGCGGAAATATATAGCAATAACAACAATACAGGAGCGTCTATATTGCATGTCGTGAGTACCTTGCCTGTGAGAGAAAATCGTTCTTTTGTTTCAATCTGTCCGTATCATGTATTGTAATCACCGCGCAATCACAGTAGCTTTTCGGAAATACTATTTGACTATGTTTTACCCAGGAATAAAGTGCGACAAGGAATCTCCTCCACTATAACATGGCTATCTGCACCATATATTGCAGGTCTCCAGCCTTGTCCGTGCAAACCTCAGATGAAGAGTCGAATGATGGAAGGCGGCTGTTATCCGCTCCTCTACTCCTCCCCCTTCCCCCCCCTCCCCCCTCCTCGCTCAATCATGTCAAGCGTGTATAGAAGCCTCAGGTTATACCAGTATATCCATTATTTATATCTTCTAGTACGGTAAATCATAGTCATATTCATCCGTGCATTTTCAACTCTTTGGTTACTAGATTCTCCAGTGCCTCGGTTTACTTATAACATCCATTTTGATAATCAATCACGCGCGGTGTTGATATTGCAACTAATTGACAAATTGCCCTCCATCGACGTAAATAAGTGCCGAATTTACCAGTGTTTAGTATAGTTTAGTAGCCACGATTTAAAAAAACAACATGGGCATACATACTCGGGCAGGATGCGAACCTACAACGTCTGATCCTGACCACCGAGCTTCCGCCCCGACAGCCAGTGTTGGATCTGCATTCTTGCATGCAGCATGGTTTCTTTTTCTCTTGCATCTTGATTGTGTCGCTGAGCAAATAAATCTCACAAACAATGTGTGCTACTCCCATTATGGTTGTGTAATTTTGCTCACTTTAAAGGAGACCTCCGGATGATTTTCAGAGTTTTACATTTGAACAACCATAAATTAGTTATACTGAGGACAGAGTTTCAAAATTTACGATAACTGGGATGAAGAATAAGGATATTTTCGAAATTTATAGCAAATTGCAATGAACAAGGATGATGACATGGCAGAGTCACCATTAGAATGCATGAGTTGGGGCTCAAGGCCCCGTCACACTACAGCGAATGCCCAACGAATGCCCAACGAATGTCCAACAAATTTGAAAATTTGAAGATATGTTCACATCCGTTGGTGATAATAGAATAGTTCGTAACATGCTTGGCGTTCTTTGTATTCATTAGCTATTCGTAGGGATTCGCAGAGATACACTGGAGCCGATTTTTTTTTTTTTAAACATGTCCAAAATCTCCAGCGTATCTCTGCGAATCCCTACGAATAGCTCATGAATACAAAAAACGTCAAACATTTTGTTTGTTTTTCAAAGTATTGTTTCTCTGCTCAAGAACCACAATTCCACAAATCTATACATGGAGCTGTTGATACTACATGATGTGAAATTATGAAAATCGTCTGGAATTTCCCTTTAAGTATTCAGATACAACATTTTGATATTGTACATGCCTTTTCACAACGAAGGCTTTCCGGAATTGATGCACGTTTAGAACACTCCTGTCGTATTCCTCAAACGGTTTACCATACAGTGTATCTCAATTATGTCCTGTCCATCACACACATGTGACGGAATTGTATTGTCTTTTTCAAACATCTGGCAACCAGCACCAGTGAACGCTTCATCTTTGCTATTACTTTATGACTTCATGGATTAACGATGAGGAGACTCTCTACTATCTATGAGCACCATTAACACCCAAACATGCAAACCAGATGGGAATCTTAACCATTACACTTCCTCCATCATCATTATCATCATCATCATCATCATCATCATCATCATCATCATCATCATCATCATCATCATCGCCCAAGTCTCAAATCAAATACATTACGAGATACAGACAGTCAAAATCTGATTACATACTCTATCTGAGCATCTTGCTTCCTTCAAAACATTACTGGTGATCGTTTTCACCAAAGACATTCTCACCCTCATCGTTCCACGCAAACTAAGCGCTGTGAACATCTACCAGTACAAATTTGCATAAGCTTCTCCAATCTTTTGTACCATTTCATTTGTAATCACAATCACCGCGCACCACGTCTCACGCGTCGTTTTCACATATGACAGACAAGCAAATTTTTGGATCCGGTCTGGATTACTCGTATTAGCTTAATGTAGGTATTCAATTACATTAGCACAATGGAGCATTCTGTAATTCATTAACGACAGTTACCAAGGAGGTATACCTCCTTGGTGTATCTAGGCGAGATAACTTTAAAGAATATATAAAACAGGGTAGAAAACAGTGGTTGGCTGAGTTGCCAGAATGAATATGAATGAATTCATTATAACTCCCACGTATTTCTCCAAGATTTTCGAACCTTCTGACGACTCCTATCCCATCCGTATACAATGTTGTTCCTGTGATTTTACTCTGCTCACCAAGTTGAGCACGGTGTCGATTCGCACTGTGACAATAACTACAGGGTCTTACCGTGCAGAGAGGAGCGAAGCTGGCCTCGGACACTTTCTCCCCGTCCAGCCCCATGAAGAGGATGGCAGTGTAGACCAACATGCAACCAACCACCAGAATGTTGTTAAGGTTCGGACTTGATAGCTTGATGTATCTAAGCGTGGGTAAGTGAAAGGGTTTCTCGCTGATAGTTATTTGAAAATAACAACAGGTTGTTTTGTAAGATTCTCAAGTAGGCCAGTTTACTACCATATTTCAAATATAATCATTTATACAGTTGCATACATAAAACTGATTACAGTTCGTTTATATTCCGAGGGTTCGTTATTCCGAAGGTTTGTTAGTACGCACCGTCTTTACATTTTCAGAATGACGAACCTTTGAAATGACAAACATCCTTTCATTTTTGGATTAACGAACATCATCCTCTGAAAAACTAGCCTATCAAACGCTTCCCTCGATAACCTGGCATCTATTCATTCACTTTTTCCTTCATGAAGTCTAGTTTGTTTTGCGGAGAAACCTCGGGAAAGCTTCCCGGTTGTTAGGAACAACCTTTGTTGTAGGCATACAATTGTTCGAATATGCTTGTGATCAGGTCGAATATTCAACCTGCTCCTACCGAATAGACGTCATTACGTGGAATTCAGTTGCGCGCACCAGCGATCAGGAAATGACCTTTGATGTGGATACATGCATAAAATGTGAACACGACAGTAAGCATCATTTTCCAGATAGGAGAGACTTATTTAATTAGATTTGTATTTTTAAAGAAACACAGCAAAAGTATAACTATACGTGATGATCTTACGCAGCAAAATTACACTTATATAGAATATATATATACGTATCATGTCATAATATTGAAGATGGATTTGTAACAAAGTTTCATTTTGAGAAAAGCATATAACAGGGGAGTACCTCAACAAGCTGTTACTTGATATTCATGACTGCCTCTAAAAACGAACACTATGCCATTGCAAAACGTTCAGGAGATTTCGAAAGAGAAATAAGGTTTACTCCAGTAAAGCTTACTACTCTGTATCGTGACATCCGAATATTACCCAATCTATACTAAAAAAGTTGTTTCTGACAACAGAAAACTTGTCCGCGGCTTGACCGACATAGCAACAAGTAAGGCATGCAAACTGGATTCGAAAGCATTAACATGATTAGAGCATATTAACTAATTGAAACATGTGAAATGAATAGCTAAAAATATTTGAATATATTCCTTACAGTCCTAGATCTGCCCATTTCAAGGGCAATCACGAAACTAATTTTCCTTACTTAAACGTTTTTGCCCTCCATGTTTGAGCAACTAAAAGATTCAGAATAAGTTATAGGTTATGTGTAATTTCTTTATTATTATACTTGAAATAACTGGCGAAAATGGGATGGATTGGACAAGAGAGCAAACGCCTCAACATCTGCTAACCACAAGTATTTGAATACATTGAGTAAAAATACCACTACAGTAAAGCGATTGCTTTACTTATGACTCATATATGAAAGACATTAGAATTGACTTAAGAGGGCATCCTGTTTGTCTATGGGACAGAACGGAGCAATAACGAGACGAAGAATTAACCAATTATTTGATCGTTGTCACACTTTGGTTCGTTTCATAGACGAGATCCTTCGGTATTCTAAGCATGAGATCCGAAACTGTCTCGGGACAGACCCAATAGTATCCCGAGATAACATTCCCGGGACTGTACCATGATATCTTTCTTCTTTGCATTTTTAGGTACCGAACAGTTACGTAAAGAAATGAACTATAAGCACTTATGACCAGGGACACGGAGCGAGTTGTTTTCGCTCGACTGCAATGAAGCCATTTTGTGTGTGAATGACACATACTAGCTGATCAGCGTATACGCATGCAAAGGGGTTTACGTCTTTAACACCCATAAACTGTTAGGTGAGCCAAATCTAATGACATGACTGCCGCTACAAAGAACTCTATCATTTCCATTGTGTATGAAACGACCGTCGAGTGACTAACAACACGTCTTTATCTTTCTCTCATTATTTCTTATCGTCGATTTATATCTGTGTCAGTAGGCAATAATTATGGCAAGTTGCCGATTTGTAAGTCTTTTACCCTACATCATTACCTTCCAGGGAACTATTAAAAGTGTTATGCTATCCCCATTTCTTTAAATATTAAGAAAAATGACGGTGATAATCACCACGTAATTCACTCCCTCATTTTAGGCGACCGTCAGAAAGGGTAGACGAACGCAAGCAGGAATCATATTTCTTTTTTAAAGCGAAGTACCTATCAGAACAGCAAGAAGAATTATCACGGCGATAGCTTGGGCACACAATGACAAGTGCACCTATAAGCATCATTGCCTCCTTGGATTTGAGGAAAGCACCCTGCTATTTAACAGGCTCAATTACATACATGTAATGTGTTCCATCACCATGGAAACGAGCAGAAAGCACAGAGTGCTGCTACGGTAATCACAGTCACCATAACTTTTGGGGTCAACAGAGAGACAATACAACAATTGAAAAGCCCTTTGGTAGGACAGTGGCAACATTGAAGAGGCTACCCGGGCGAAAGGAGACCATGTTATGATGATTATTACTATCACTGTTATCTTTTCTTATTATTATCATTGTTATTATCATTGTTATTATCATTATAATGAAACTTAATCGAAGTGTTAATACACCTTACAAGGTTTTCCAGAGATCAAGCACTCAGTGATTTGTCCATGATTCATCAAACAGTGAAAACATGATTTATCTTGTTGGTAATCCGTGAAGGAAGCTAAAACGGCAACATCGCGTCTGACCATCGTATAACCACGTTGCAATTTCTCTGTCCACAATGGGAACTGAGCGCTTACGCTGAGATATCGTCAACTGTGGTGTAACAGATGCTCTTATTCTAAATCGTCATGGAGATTAAGATGTTTTCCTTCCAATACCAGAGTTACATTACAATGCAGAGAAACTTTACACGAACATGTATAATCTTGAATAGGGACTACGTTGCACGCAGGTTATATCTACGGCACTCAAATCTACGGATATGTTTTCTCAGCAGACCTAAAACAAATCGTAACTATGGTAACCACGAGAAGTGATGAAAAGCCCCGTTACCTCATGAATACTGATTAGGATGGTTATAATAATTATCGATGGACCCTAGCAGCGAGTTGTCCACAGCACGTGTCCCTACCAGCAGGACCAGCATTAAAAATACATCAAACCTGCACTCTAGCCTGGTTACATTAATTGATCCTCTTTCGTTTCAGCCTCGGGCGAGATTTCTGACGGTTAAGAATAACTTTAGTTATCAATGCATTCACAAAGTTTGACTACGTTAGTAATCTGCTGTTGCTTTCGAAGATTGGGGACCTTAAAGGGATCTGAGGCTAAATGAATTATGAATACAGATGCGAATAAAGCCTCTAGCCCAATGCGGGTGGTAATGGAATATCTCGTTAATAGGTAGTCAGGGAAAATATGGCCATGAGTTTGAATACATGATTGAGGTGCCATGAGCCTTAGAATTCAGAGTACACGAAAGTGTGACATACTTCGTCTTTCTGTACTTCACGTTGAAGGCGAGGAAGATGACGGCGAGAATGATGCCGAGTACGCTGAGGACGGACACGGAGAGGAAGGCGGCCTTGGCGATCAGGATGGGTTTGTCGACGACCGTCAGGTGATCGACGGGCACGAAACCACCTGTTAAGGAAGAAAGCGACGACGTTGAGACAACCTCGTCATAACTTAGTTACAAGGGTCTGTATAAGCTGTTTGAAGGATGCTTTATCTGGTCAGCTACTGCGTTTGCCGAGCGAAAAAACAAATCTTTGATGAATTTGGACTTGCAAAACGGCTAAGTGTGCGGTCATAATCATGTGATACATGTTCGTAAATATAACTTGGAAATTACTCCTTTGTATCAAAAGTTCGTTTTCATTCAAAAATGCATCGTGACATGATGAATGGAGACCAACGGATTATCCATCAAACCAATAAAGATTTAGGCGACCATTACTGAATGCAAAGCATGATTTGGATGGTCGCATTACTGTCACTTTCACTTCCATTTTCATAGGTATGTTGCGTGTATCTACTTCCCTTCACCATGTAGTGATGAAGTACTCCTATTGAATAGATAAATTATGAATGCACCACTCAGACATATGCATGTATCTGGGTGATTCACAGCGTCATCCACATCACACATAATACGAGGGAAATCTCCCTTGTTACGGCACAGAACAGGTGAAAATCTCTCAGTGTTCTCAAAGTAGAACAAGTCTCCTTGATTTCAAACTTTACCCCAATCGAGCCACATTACCATGTCACAGTCCCTGTACAATATAAGCTTGGATAGTACGAGATTTCACTGAACAGTAACATGGATAAAAACTAGTATAATCCTGATTGAGAACTTTTGGAGTAACAATAAATGTTTAAAGTAAGAGAGGCTACAGCGATTTTCGGTTCTCCGTGCATGCTCTTCATGGAACGTCTCTTCTATTTATTACTATGTGAATGCATTTTCGCGATCCCTCATCCTTCTTCTTTCTTGGCCCCTCCCCTTTCTCATGCTCCCTGTCTCATTCCGTGCTTCAGTCTGTCTTTCTATTTCATTTTCTATGAAATACACACACATACACTAACACACATGCTCCCTCTCTACCTAACTACATGTGCGTCATAGCCAGTGAACGGTTGTATTTTCCTTTGTGTGATCTGTTCAGAATCACACACAGTTTAAAGTCACCGCAATTTGATTTAATCGATGCTATAAAAGTGCTCCGAGAAATGTTTACACGTCTTCGTCCGAACACATTGCCATGTACCTTGAATGCAGGTCTAATAATCATTTGAAGCGTTTGAATTTCTATATCATGATGCCTAGATACTTGTACTGCTGGATATAAAAATCAAAAATTTGACATACGAATAACAGATTCGTCGTAATTCTGGCGCAGGTTCCTAAAGTGGACGGTAACTCGCCCTTCAACTTACTACAGCAAATTCGTCGGAAATTGCAATGGCAGCAGTTCAGCGTTAAAAATTACTTCAGTCGTTTTGTGTACAACAGAGAGTTTTCATTGAAACCGGTGAAACGTGAAAGAGCTGTGATTAACTTGAATCCCTTGAGAAAGCATGTTTTGACAAGACAAGTTTTTGCTTTACAATAGGGAGCTTTAGATTTTAGACGCGCGGACGTTCAAAGGAAAAAAACATGTTCTGAGCTTGCGCAGTAGCGCGCGTAAAGTCAATCTATTTTTAGCTTGCGTCGCCTGAGTTGTTTACTACGCGTACTGGGCTATTTCTACGTCCGCACAGTTTGCAACGTAGAGAGCTTCTTCATGCACTGATCATATGGGGGCGCGATTTTATTTTTTATACGTTGCGTCCCAGCGTAATCTAAAGCTACTTTTCCACACGACGCAGGGAGAGGAGAACGTCCAGCGCACTCGTCGTCTCAAACGTCCGCGCGTCAAAATCTAAAGCTCCCTAGTAACAGCGAGAGAACGACAAAGAGAGAAATTTATTTAGGACGAACATCTGACCTCGATATATCGAATCCTAAAACATTTAACGTTCTCTCTCGGCATGATGTACTGCGTTATTCTCAAATAAGCGTGAAAAATAGATAAAGTTGCTCACTCTTCACGAGTACCATGCAAACCTTTCCAGACTCTGCTATATGGGGTAAATTATCTAGCACTAAAAGTCCACTCACGATTTTTCAATAGAATTTTCTTTCCCTAAATCAAATACATAGGTGACTCGTCGGTTCTCCTGTCGTTCTTTCATATCGTTCCGGGGGGGAGGGGGCAGGGAGATGAATCTAGCAAGTGGCTGACAAGAAAATTTGGCATGTGAACGGGTGAACATAATGATAATAATCATCAAGCAGTGTTTTCTCGTTCTATCATTTGCTGTTTTTACCCACTTTTAATCACGCGATATGAATATGTTCCATGGAATAAGAACTAGCACACACTCGAAAGCCGCAGCTGTTGCAACGGTAAGAATTTTGGAAAGAGAAGCAGAGCAGGCTTTTAATCGCTAACACAATTTTAACTGCCTAAGACGGATACTATTACAATGTATTATTATTATTATTATTATTATTATTATTATTATTATTATTATTATTATTATTATTATTTATTCGACCAGGTAAAGAACATAGGATACATATCATTAACATCACAAACATGAAACAAAAACCAGAATGAACATTACAAAGGATACACTGTACTGTACACGTTACACAATGTGAAAATGAAATGAATGGAGACTATATGAGGGTCAGGGCACACAAAAGTAAATACATTTACTATTGCCTGTAGGCATGTGAACCCACACATGTTGCCCCTAAGAAACATTTAACAATCATTAAAAAATTATCACTCAACCCCTGATCCCCACCCCTTGACTCCGTAATCCTTATCAATCTTCAAAACACAAAAAAAACACTTTACAATTTCAATATAATCATCCAACCCTTGACTTCATTTATAAATATATTCATACATTAATTTCAAAAACTGAAAAAAATACATCAACATAAATGTACGAGATTCCTGGATTTCCACCCGACCCCCAACCCTAAGCCTCTAACCTCTTAGAACATAATCATCATTGTCGTCAGCATGAAAATAAAAAAGATGAAGCGCATGTGTACAAATCAAAACTAAAACTATCACTCATTGTGATTAATACCCCATCAAACACCGAGAATGTAAACTCAGCTAACAATTAATTTGGATACTGTTACCACAACGACTCAATGTTCAACGTGAACAAATGATGAATTGTGCACACCCACATATTATAACAGCCACATATGCCGAATTTCAAATCAATTGCCCCAAAATCTGAAAAAAATTAACTGAAATCACATTATCATATGATTATCATTCAAAATATGAGGTTACCATGAAACACATTTCATAACAATGAAAAAATCAAATCTTTCACATCTAGGTAATATAATGATCACACATATCAAATCCGAAACCAAATACTCAAAAAAACTGAGAGAGTTAGCCAAACCAAAATTTTTGCATAATCCTCATCCATTGTTTCTCTGCGGTGTTGTCCATAATCAGGATAATATAGCCTACTTCCATAAAGATATCAAACAAAAGATTAATTGTAAGTTTGTTCAGTGCACGGTCGGTAAAGATTGATTAGAATCCTGTCTTTAATTGAAACTTTTGACATCACTAACACACTCCTAATCAGAGTCTGAAATTCCTTTGCACTTTGTAGTGTTGTAAAAGGCGCACGGAAAACCCCGTGCGCAATAAGGTCAGGGAACTCTGATACATTTCTTTGACTAGCGTTTGATTACAATCAATCCATTCATATTAACTGCATGAAAATGAAAATCATAGTTAGCCAACATTGATGACTATAGTATCAGCTTTTCCGACATTCATTCTCTCCAATAATATCTTTACGATATGCAAACAGCTTTTAGACAAAATTAGACATTGTTTGGAAGCAGTCAAGCGCAAATGAAAGTCCATAGGCTGTGATGCCTGTGACGTAAGGAAGCGTTACCAGTGTTATTGCTGAGGCGCTTTTGACTCTCACGGTGTCAACGCACTGCCGCATTTGAAGTGATTTTATTCATTTTTTTTTTTTATTGTTGGCGGAAATGACACTCGAAGGCGGCACCTTCGGCATGACAAATACACGAGTAAAGACCAGATTACACGTCCAACGATGGAAAGTCTTTCATTCTATTTTTAATAGCGACGGTAAAGGTATCCGTTTTCATTTCTCATTTTTCATATTTTTCCCCTGGTCTTGTAGAAGTGATTACACCATGCAAAAGATTTTTCTTTCTCCTCCTCCACCCCCTCCCCCACACCCCAATATTCGAGGAGCGATGTTGCGTGGTTTGCATCAGCTGACGTAGAACGGAATGAAAAGTACATTTCATCCCGAGGGAAACGGCGGAAAGTGGGAAGAAACAAAAAAAAAAAAAGAAGGAAAAAACTGCTGAGAAAGGATGGGTGGAAAAGAGAAAGTGACAATCATATTTCTCTCCACTCTGTATCCCATTGTCGTCAGTAAAAGTGTGCGATGCACTTTTTCCCCCCTCACTCGGGGGTTAAACGTTTTATTACTCCGCTCCAGCCGTGAAGAAGAGCAGGGGGGATAACTGGATGTGGGTGACAGAATGCCCGTTCGATCGCCCTATGCCATCGCCCATAACTCCATCTCGTCTGGATCTTATATGCAATGACCGAATGAAATGAATAAAAAAAGCTTAAGGAAGGATTTTCGAGCTTCTATTTGCCCTACAACTGTCTATCCAAGCAGACACAGGTATTCGTCAGCTCCCATATTTTTCAGCTCTTAGTGCATTGTTCGCTTTTTGAGAGGTAGAAAATACATAACTTGGCTTACCGAGAACGGCAATGGGTGGGACATTTAAAGAGGAAGGTTTGAGGACAACGACACATCTTCCTATAAGCTTTTGACAAGGTAAGAAAGAGAGTACAAAGTTTTCAGTAATCGCCAGGCTACACCTTATGGAAGTAATTTCTACACACGCAATTTTCTATCTCGTATAACGTGCATCTTTATCCAGTGAAATTCATGACTCTATACACGCCAAAAAGGCAGCAGAAAATGCGTGGAGTTACACTTGTGACTGTAGTAATACCTACAGATGCAGCACGATGCAGTAGAGCATGAATATGTTGCAACACAAGAAGAAAGTCTGAAGATCGTTTCTAAAATACAGTATTCGTGAATAAAAACAGACAATTTTTAAGAGCTCTTAAAATGTCATAAAAGATTATTCTAATAATGATTTTTATGTCGTCGTTACTACGTTTGCGCGAATAAACTTCAAGAAAATCCAAGGCGATAATTAACAAACTTTCCACGCTTGTCTTTTCAAAGTGTTATGACATTATTTTGTGGGCACTGTGACGTCACAGACTTTATGGACCCCGCATGACGTCATTCATTACTGTTACCAGCTCTCTGCGTCTAGTATTCAGTGATTAAATCATCCATGACAGTGAATATATCACATGCAACCCACACAGCTGGCGATGATACATTTCCGAGTGTTAGCCATAAGAATCGGTTCTCTCCTAGCAACTGGCTCTGAGCAAGCTGCCTTTTCAACACTCAGTGCGAAAATGTCACGAGGAAAGGAGGAGGGGGGGGGGGTAGATGGGTGGTAGGGGAGGAGACGAATGGTAGAATAATTACTGTTACGCTCTATTTTATTTCACGACAAAACAATGAGCGCTACGACGTCTCTCTGGATGACTTTTGTCATTTCGTTCCGTAGTTTCTCCATCTCTTCTGACCGTCTACACTGTCAACTTTAATATGATGTCGTTGAACCAGTGACGGAATACATCATTACAGATCGGATTATGGAAGCCACTGCTCACAGTCGTGCGTGGAAAAGAGACGGAGTTTCGAATGTACCACCGCTTAATTGGATTCAATCGTGCCACAGATAGAGTAGATTTGACAGCACTAACGAATTGTCTAAAGGGATATACATCAACATATTGACAGGCCTTTCTTGACTTTCAGATTTTGTATATTTTCAAATGATTCCTTGTTCCATTTGATGGGCGGATTGTAAATTGAAAGTCAATGGGATTGAAACAATAATGATAAACTGACGAACATTATATACAGATGAGTGCATTGAATGATTGCAATGATGCAATGATAAAAGAATAATGATAAGAAAGTATAAGCAATATTTGTATATAGATAGTATTACAAGGCCCAGCCGTAGTTGATACAATTCAAGAAAAAGCTTTCATATTCCCCTTCGCTAATAACCAACATCATACATATGGTAGGCCTACCTATACTGAAATTCATTCCACTCTGAACTCTATGTCTCTCTTATGTGCAGTCACACTCAATTTCTCCGTATTGAATAATTATGTCCATCCCTTTTTCTCTAACAGGTGAATGACAGTTTGTAGGCCTACACACATTCGAAGGCAAAGAGACGTCCATATAGTATGAAGTGAAAGATTTTGCGGTAGGTGTAAAATGTTTTCTTATAAAGATAATTATTCATTTTTAAAATTTGATCATGAACAAAGCTGCCAGAGGCTCGGCGGTCTTCTCAAATTTGTGTTGTATTTTACAAACCAAGCGTTACACACATCATCGTTACTTTCGCTATTGTATCATAACAACATGAATAATATATGACCATTGCTACTATACTATTTCTAATAGCATTAGTTTTGTATTATGCAAAGACGTGTGCCTGTCTGACCAAAACATCGAATGTGTTAAACCTTATCAATCCATTGGATTTCTCTTCAGTTCTGCACTTCGATCTACCCCTTTATCATTCTCTCTAGGAAAGAGAAGAAGATATGGATATGTCCCTTTAATGTCCTATCTGCCTACCAGCCATTAGAAATATGATATTTCATTACGTTCGAGGAGCCAGGGAAGAAGCGAACCAGAAATTGGATCCATCTTTCTATTATGAGGCTGGTCAAGTAATTACTTTCTTGGAAGTTCGTAATTTACAGTAGAAATATGTATCAACAAACAAACAAACAAAATAAAACAAGAATAGGCAGTGGGAACGTACATCAATCAATAAGAAGCATGTCTCATACAAGCCCATCCAGCGAGCCTTATCTCTATGTCAAAAGAAAACGAAATAACAAAAACCTTCTTGTGACTCTAGACAGAATTTTCCCAGCCACTACTGAGGTAATTGGTCATTTGCGATTAGTTTGCAATGGATTATTCTCTTCACAAGAGCGAGTACTAGTATGCTTGGTTGCTGTCAGATTTATCGCATACGCCAAAATCATGGAGGGAAGGATATAGATAAAAAGATGATTCCATTCATTTTTTCGGCGCCTGTACGATTGGGGTCACCAAGAATGTGGGCTGCAAGAATTACTGAATAACATATTAATGGATAATGTGGATAATGCCTTATTTGCTGTTATGTACCGGGATGCTCTACATTTCTTTACATCGTTAAAGCGCAACTCAATGCAAATTGAGTGCAACTGTATGAAGGTTATGTGTTGTAGGATGGATGGCCACAATATGAAAATTAAGCTAGAGTTACGGTATGATGATATCAACGCACAAAATGCTATGTGTTATTATGTTTTATTCATTTCCACTATTTTCTCCCTCTCAATGAGGATGGTGGCTTTAAGGGGGAAATCCTGATAAACCAACAATTCAAAACAAACACAAATAGCTTGCAAAAGAGCTAACTTGAATAGGGGCGCATGCGTGTTAGCAGGTACACGGGTGTGTGGATGTCAGCACAAAGGGCATACAAGGGTACGTGGAAATCATAGTAAATGTGTGTAAATGGTATAATATGTGTACAGGTGTTCAATAAACACAAGAGTCTTTTCATAATATCTAATACACAATTGGCAAGATACTTATGTCTACTTGTTAACTCCCAAGAATTGAAGGAATACATATTTGTAGTTAGGGTTATGTAAAAGAATTATCTTCTCGTCTTTTTGTTTATCCTATCTCTCATTATTTTCTTCTCTTATCCAATCTCCTTCTCTCTCTTTCTCTCACTTTATTTTTACCCAGCGCATTTCTTCAAATATATTACTGCAAAAGACTTTAAGTACGACAGTAAAAGACAACGACAACAAACACAATAAAAAAAAAAGTGTCCCAAGAAACAGTGAGAAACTTACCCGCCCAAACGATAGGTACCATGTCGTCTGATCCGATATCCAACACCTCACTCTCAGGGAAGTAGAGGGCAACGCGTTGCATCTCACCGCCTTATGGATAAAATCATTTTTTGATAGATTTATTAGATAAATAATAAGAAAGTAACAAACACACAGACACGCACACACACACACACACACATGAACACGTGAACACACATAAATAAATATATACACACCACACTCCTTCCCGTATAAGAAAAAAAAACACCACACACACACACACACACACACACACACACACACACACACACACACATAGAAAAACAATAACTAACTGCTGCATTATTCACATATCTGGTATGCTCCCAGAATATTCCATTGTTAATAGGGACATGATTTGATGAGAACTTTTTGTTTTATCTCGGAGCCAAAATTCAAGCCTTCCCCTTCACATTCCATAGTAATAGCCAAGAATGAATTGGCAAATAATCGAATGATTTTTACCCAATCATTGACATACTGCTGGAGCAAAATGGGGCCAGGAGAGGAATGAATGAACGAGAAAGTTAGGAGAAACGAATGAGTGAAAATAAGATTTAAGAGGGAAAGATGAAGAAAATAATGCCAAACAGAAAAAAACCTCGGCAATGTTTGAATTAATAATGACTAGTGTATTCATTATTCAAAGATAAGACCATACAAATGAAGCAGACTTCATAGAGAAGAGTGGCTAAAATGGGTTAAGTTTTGATAGAACACATTTGCGACTTTCAATCTAAAATCAGCATTCTCTTTGCCCCATACGATCCTAATATTTTTTTTGAACGAGAGATGCAAAAGCATCTATTTTGTGCTATCGTCAGGACCTTTCTAAACGTGGATTAGATGTGGTCCCCGCACATAATACAGACGCCTATCAATATCTCGTTCACCTGCAGAAATACTGGCAAATACATAAGTGCGTGCCCAATAGTCGCAAAAAGTTTTTCTATATTTTGTTTGTTTGTTTTTCATAAAAAGTAAAAAAAAAAGAAAGAAAAGATAGTGACAGGAAGCGTCTAGTAGTCCAGTATTCCACGTTCGCCTCGAGCAACACATCGAAAAGGTCATGTGTATAGAGTTTGGGATTGAAAAATAACGGGGAAGTCCCAAATAACAAATTCCTGATTTTGATGCAGAAAACTGTGAGCATAGATAAAGACGTAGGAAAGACATGGAAAAAATATTACAACCGTCATAAGTCACGCATGGTTCTTTTGTTTTGTTTTTTTGTTTCCTTTCTCATATTTTTTTTTTCTGGAAAAAAGCAAAAGGAACCTGAAGGCTTTGCCCTTCTTCTTCCGAAGGATCAAATTGGGACAATCAGACTTCAAAAGTGGCGGCCTCTCACTCTCCCCCTCTCTCTTTCTTCCTTCATTTTTTCTTCTTCTTTTTCTCCCCCCCCTCTCTCTCTCTCTCTCTCTCTCTCTCTCTCTCTCTCTCTCAGACAAGAGATATAGTTTCCTTACCTTGATTCTGCCGAAAGGTGGTGATGCCAAATCGATCGGGACCGTTAAACGAGACGGGGCCCTGCAAGAAATCGATAACGGGAACGAAATAGGACGAATGGCACCCCCTTGGCTTCATTTTCGCTCACAAAAATGTCTCTGATTACCGATTAACACTCTCATCTAACGCAGATGTGGAGTTCGTCGGGCATGATCTTTCCTCACACACTAATACCATTCGATACCTGACGTCAGATATTATGACACTCATACAGTTGTGGCAGCCTCATAGAAATGACAATGCGTCTCGGGAAAAGACTACGGATTGATGTATCTTAGGCGTCTTTCCTCAAGCTATGGTAGGATTAAAAGAAAAGTTTGATGGAAGAGTCATTCTTTACTTCTCTATGCTACTTCAGAGGAGAACGATAGATGTGACGCTTCGTCACTCTTTTCAAGTGCAATGCACTGCAATGTTCTAATATGCATGTAATAATTCTTCAGATTATACAAGATTACAAGAAGTTTATTGGTTTTTAATCCACATTTCTTTCTTTGTTTCGCCCTTATGCTTTGCATGTGTTTCGCGATATTTGGTAAAGTGTGTTTCCGCCAAACGTGTCTTTCTTTACCATAAGCCTGTTGATGCAACATGTAAATAACACAGCTGTCAAGTCACACTCAACGGGAATCAGATAATTTTACAGGATGAGAGCGCTCATAAACTTATCGGGTCCTCAGTTTTTTGATCTTGAACCTTGATGATCTAGTGAGGCTAATAAGATGATACAGTACAAATTTCGAACCCTTACTTTATCCACCAAGGTGGTTATTTTTACGTGGACACATTACATGAAAAGAGCTTCCATGAAATTCCAATTTCACTTGAACATCTTTGACAGTCTTTGAATGCTTAAGGCGTCTGACAGTCTCTTTGTGGTTCAAAATACGACGTACTTTTTATACTTGTAATCTTTATCAAATCGGAAGAGACTTGGGCATTCTCCTGATAGCGGCTCAACATCAAGCCCAGGGAAGACCAAACTGGAGAAAGAACACTCGTAGGACAGCAAAGGGGAGGGCATTGTCCTATGCAATTAAGTCAAAGTATTAACGTCAATCTTTATCTAATGGCTAGGAATTTAATGCTCAAATTGTAGATTCTGCTTACTAGATAAAAGTATTAAGGCCAGAAAAAAAAAAGTATTTCGAACCAGAGGCCTCCGCAGTTTACAAGGAACGATAATAACGCGCGATCAACAAAGAGTTCTTTACAAGTCAATGACCACGATAAACTTAGTAGCTTCTTTGGCGCCACGCCAAGGTGAAGTGTCCACACTCTTCGGACGAAATCTGACGCGGGGCGCGCCCCACATCGATCATTACAACAGCGCTACCCTGCCGAAACAATTGTAAACTTACCGAGACACCTGTAAACTTGACGTCGGACATAATCTCAATCAGCGCGTCCTTCGTGCCCTCATCGTCATACGAGAAGCTCTTCGGATCCCACTCGGATTCCGTGCTCGTCATCTCGGACTCGTTGCCGATCGACCCCCGCCTCGCCATGGCCTCCTTGAGGGCCAGGGTGATCGTCCACACGGCGTCGTACGTCTGCGCGGCGTGCGCCGAGAGGTACTCGATGCCACGGCTGTGAAAATCTCGCTGGAAATCGGATGACGTCTGTGGAACAATACACGACAAATCTAAATTCAATCTTTTTTTTTTCTTGAGGCGGGGAGGAGGGAGGAAGTTATCTAGCCATCATGTCCTCTTTATTGTTAATAATGTTCCTCATGAAGACCCTGCAATTACTACAGCCCCATAGGGGGACATATTAGTCAAAATGATTGTCTCATAGATTCGCGTGCAGGATTAAATGTCGACCTTAACATGACCTCCCTCTTAAAGAGTTTAGACTCTTCATCCACTACACAATACACCACAGTGTTCTTTTGTAAACGAGAATAATAAGCTAAACTCGTCTGGATGTGGATACATGGTATGGTACTTTTCTTTTTATCGGAAATGAAGATCAGTCAATCGAGACTAAAAGCGATTACCAAAGTCAAGAAATACCAAAACCATATTCTTATAGAGTCTAACAAGATTCGAGAGGATATCAATGTCTGTTCATTTGTTGTTTTTACAATGTTCTCTGTGCTCAAAAAGATAATTATGCGCAATCCTCGGGATCATGTGGGATGACGCTAGTTCTACTTCACTACCATCGATCATTCACGGAAACTAGATTATGTATAACTATGAGTAATGTAGAGCAATTTACAATATGAGATGGATACTAGAAAATGTTGCCAGTGAAGGGTTGTCAATATTTTGATCATTCCTTATGATTTCTTTCTCAAGCCTCAAATTCATAAAACACCTTGACCACGAGTTTGGAATATACGTGAAGCATTCTGCTGATACGTTGTATACCAAACTACTGGTTTGACAGCGGGTCATATCGATGTGGCACTAACAAACACGAAATTCATTTTTATGTTACAACATCATCTTCATATGTATTGATCATGAAATTTTTTTTTTCACGTTATCAAAAAATGCAAGAGACAAAACAAAACAAAGAACATCTGGTATCGTTATCAAGATACTCAACATTTTGGACCAAACGGTGCTCCTTTAAACGTTGGACAACCCCACCTCAGAAGAGGTTAATCCTCTTGTAGACAAGCACCTTCAGCCGTGCGACAAGATTCTAGTGCAATGTAATTGCTCGTGTCAGTTGGAAAGTCTACACATTTCAAAACGCATGTGTCTTACATCTCGGGGTGACGCGGTGCACATCCGATTTTCCATCGCTTCATTTGCGCGGTGGAATTTACCGCGTCAAGACCGCTTTCCGTCAACACAAGGATTTATCGCCTTTGGCGGATGACAACTATATGCTGTGATTTGAAATGTCTTGTTCTGGGGGGGGGGGGGGTGGGGTGGGTAGAGTACATCCACGGTGCATTTCTTTATGAATCAAGCAAGCTAACATTAAGCTCTAAGATTACTATAGCTTCGCATTGCTGTCTCCCTCAGCGCCGTTTTATTTCTTGTTGGCAGTGTGGCCATTTTGTAGCTCGATGGTTATACACTTCGATATTCCCAGCATAATGATTAATATAATTTCCTTGCAAATGAAATTAGTTAATTCCTGTTTTCATTTCACGAATTTGTAAGGGGATTTTACCTCATAGCTTATTACACTTGTAAAGCTAGTACTCTTTATTTTGAATTAATTTCACTGAGTTTGTAATCATACTTTTAGTATGACGAAATCATGAGGAGGGGGATGGTCCCTTTTAATGACAGGTGTTTCGTACTTTAATAGTTACATACAATAGAACGTAGACGGGAGCGAGCATTATCGTAATCTCACCAGGCCGGACACGGACGGGCGGTCATCGATGTTGACGTCCAGGCTGTCTACCGCGAAGTAACCCTCCACGGCCTCGGTGAGCTCCTCGGGCGTGCAGTCAACGACATCATCATCGTCGTCTTCAACCAGCCACCAGTGATGCGAATACCAACCGACGAGAAGCCACACGTACCTGGCTCCGTACATGCCCCTTCTGTATGCCTGTGATAAACGAGTTGGGATTCCGATTCTTGATTGAAATCGGTGACACGACTTTTGCTCCTGCGACAATTGCTCCGGTCTTATTTTCTCCAAGGAAGTATGGTTAGGGTTAGGGTTGTGATAAGGTACATAGGTTTAATTTGATGTGAGGATTAGGATTAGGATTAGGGTTATGTTTCTGGGTATAATTTATATTTGGCTTAGCGTGCAGATATGACTTGTCATGAGAGCAATTGTCGCAGGAGCAAATGCCATGGAAACTTTAAATCATCTTAATTCTCCCATCTGATTCATACGCAGACATTAGATAGCTAACGAAACCACCAAGGGGAAAACCCACAATATCCCGCTATAATATATATATAAAAGGAGAGCAAATAGAACAGTGACAAGCAAAAACGTGATAAAATCCACAAGCCTGCTTAGATTTTACACAAAATCATAATCAAAACTGAAACACAAAAGTTCATATGTGTGTATGTATGCGAACAGACACACTTACACACACACACACACACACACGCATACACACACACACACACACACACACACACACACATACACACCCACATATAAATATGTAATTATATACATACACACATAGCGGGAGAGAGAGAAGAAAGCGAAGAATGAATCCAGTTCTTGCCTTGTCCATACCAGACTCTCTTTTGTCGAAGTGAACCTGAAATCCAAAATGGCGTCATACATCGGACTGGCGCCGTTGCTAGATTGGAATTAGGGACGGACAAATCCTCGCCAAATCCCAGCTATGCCTGTTTAGAATTTCTGTTTTTGTTGGACACTTGACAGGATATCATTCATAGTACTTGCTGGAATCATGCACTGTGTCCTATTTCTAGGTCGTTTTGATAAGAGGGTCAGTGTACCATTAGATCGAAAATTGCGGTTTGCTGTTACGATCCTGCACGGTGCATTTTAGTGATTTCTTGATCTTAACAAAGGAGCACGCCCTGGTAATGGCTTCTGGTAGATATCACCCTGCATCATTTTTGCGCACGTTCTCCGATGAAATTGTCTAAATCCATGGTCATACCGCATCCCAACAAAAGAAGGAGAAAATGGATCATGAGTTAATGAATGAACAGATATCACTATTTGCATGTCATGATCATGCATGAGAGATCATTAACAGATCAATGATAATAACGTCTTGTCCAGGGTATCCTGCTCTACCAGAGGGCCGTGTCATTATTATTATTACTCTAGCGTTGCCAGATACCCATTTATACACCTGGGTCAAGAGGGAAAGGGTGGGTAAAAGCATCTTGTCCAAGAACGTAAAGCACTGGGCGGGAATTGAACTCGGGTCTTCCGATTGGGAGTCGGGAGTCATATCCACTAAGACACGTGAATAAGAAATCTTCTTGTCTTATCCTACTGGAATTCTGTCACCTTGTATCTCACTTACCAACCATCACTGGAGGACACAAAAAGAGGCCTAACTACAATGTATAAAGAAATACAGTTGCTACACCTTCCTAATATCTCACTGTTTTGTAAGAAACGTTCTGCCTCCCCCGTCGTGTGGAAGGGTGACTAGCAAAAGGGTATACATCTGCACCCCTCTACTCTACTCTTTGGTGGTATCTCTCTATTTGTGACCGTGCATCACAAAACCAACAAAAAGTCGCACCCCTTGATTTAACCTGAGGACTCAAGAAAGGTGAAATGGGTGTACCGAGTCAATTTTGAGTTTTCCAAATTTTCTTAAAGAGTTATTCTTCTTCTACGTCATTCTTGAGTTTGGGATCATAAATTGAATGGGAAAGTGCGTTTTCTGCAATTTTTCTACAACTCTTTTTTGGGTAGAGTATTGTGATCAGGTTTTTCTGAGAGGCCCCTTTCATTTCTTGAAAATTCTTTGCACCCTCTTCACTTTCAACTCTAATAACTTTTGAAAAGATAATGCTACTGCTTTGAAAGTTGACATTTATCATGACCAGAATGTGGTCATAGACCATGCTCAATTTCAGCTTAATCTGATAATCCCTTAATTGTTGGTACTACAGTGATTAACATCATGTTTTTGTCCCGTTCATGGCAAAATTAGCACGGCTTAGTAAAGATTATGCACTTGAATAGACCCTGTACTTCAGAAACTCTTTTCTCAGTTCACACTTTCCACAGTGTGTGGTTTCTTTCCAGTATTCAGATAGGTTAGGAGAATCCATTTGAATTGAGTTATACATCATTTTAAAGCTTAGAGTCTGTTCTTTCAGAATCTGCCCTTAACTAAAAACCATGTCTGGCGACTTTTTGTTTGTTTTGTGGTGCAGGGTCACATTTGCGACATTTACGTGTGGATCGATGCTAAAAGGGAAGAAATTCCCGCCTAGCAAACACCAACTGGCCCGTGAAGAATTTCACCAGACCTTTCGCGTGTGGGGACCACGCAAACCGAGTGGATGATAGAGAAGACGAAATTATAATAGTTTGGAAATACCACATTTGTTCAAGAAAACATGCAACATTTGTTCCACCGATGATTGCTCCAAAGACGTGTGATATTTGCTCCGCGACAAGTACACTGTCGATATCTTGTTGTGTGTGTGTGTGTTTTTTCTTTTCTTTTCATGTAAGGATACATCGTTCTTGAGATAATAACTTGGGGCTACAAATGATTGCATTAAGAAATCATGGGCGCCGGAAAGGGGTGTGCGTGGGAGGCAAACATTAAATGTTTTACCAGTTTCGCTAATTTTGCTAGCATTCGTCAGTTTGTGAGTCGAACCGGGAAGACTATACCGCTGGTTCCACAGCATGTCATTGGAAAAAAAAACCAAAAAAAAAAAAACAGAAAACTTGCCCAATCCCTCGCTTGCTAGCTATGCCAGTGCTAACTCTTACGATTTTTACAGACATTGGCAGGTCCCGCCGCCATTTTGGCAAGCAAACCGCTTGATTATCACAAGAGTATTTATCCGACGATATGAAGTGAATTCTTCCTCCCTTTCGTTTTTTTTTTAATTTCCTGTAGAGGGGGAAGGGGGGACAGGGTAACAAATATATTCAAGACCTTATTATGCCATGCAGAAGCATCATTTATGCTTAACATGAAATGAAATTGAAAAAAAAAGACTGCTCCCATTTTTTCAGTCAGTAGTCACTCAAAGTTTGTAACTAATGAGAGTATGTGCAGGCCTGCCTAAATCAAGGGGGTGGGTGCTCATAAAGCACCCTCTCTGCTCCCTCTTTCTTTTGCCCGGCTCTTTTGGCCGTATATACACCTAATTGGAATTTCAATTTTATCATTCGTAAATTGGAGTTTTCCCTGTTTTTCTTTTTGATAATGTAGGCTAATGATATAATTGTCTCCAGAAAAACAACTAGAAATCATTCTGGGGCCAATAATTTCCTGATCTAATTTCCCAATTTCGTCATCCACCATAAGAAACAGCCATTTTCGCATTTGCATAATTTTTCATAGTCAATCTGCACATTCCGGCAGATCTTGTTCGAGTGACAGCAGTTCCCCCCCTCCCCCCAACAGAAAAGAAAAAAATCCGCATCATCTGTGTAGAAAAACAAACAAACCAGAAATAAGGAACAATAATATTTTTCTTGATAATTCTTGGAAAAATTATGTCATTACCTCTCATTATCCACAAAAAACCCAGACTATCTAAAAACACACGTAATGGTATTGAGATTCCAGTTACATATCTCCATGGCCAAAAGAGAAGGGCAAAGGAGAGAGAGAGAGAGAGAGAGAGAGAGTGAGAGAAAGGGCTCTTTATGAGTACCCCTGCATGTCGCCACATGCACACATACATGTAACATGGTTTAGGTAAGCCTACATTCTGTCATTAGTTAGCTCGTACTTTGAGAGACTACAAATTGGAGAACGTAAAGAACATTATTTCCTTCAAGTATATTTCATCCTAAGACAGGAATGAGACTTCTGTATGACATAATGAGACCCTATTAGTGGAGATTGCCTCCATTATCTTTCATGTTTCATTGTTTATTGATATAATACAGAATGTTGAACAACAACAATGGTCTTAATGCCTCTTTGATCCTGTATGCCCCGTAAGAAGGAGAAAATGAATTATGAAAGGGAGGCGGAATTCACTCCACAGGACCACATGATATAATTTGATACTCTCGAGATAATCCAGGGGTTTGCTTTTTAAAATGGCGGCGACACCTGCCCATAATCGGGAGATTAAGCCATAAGGGCGCTGCGTGCGCTTCGATACCCTTTGGTTGTGCCCTTGGCTTGATTATCATGATTATTATTACCTAAACCGGTAAATATTTATCCCATAATTTTCAGATACTGTATAACCGATAAAACATGTGGATGAATTAATGATTACTGAATCGACTCTAGTCCAATATCATGTATTTCATGAATTTCAGAATGATGTTTAAATGTGTTTTACACTAAATGGGAACATTGTATCAAAGGGTGCACTTCACAAGACTGACACCCACGAGTCATACAGTCCACGAGTCAAAGAGCTCACGAGTCATACAGCCCATGAGTTATGCAACTCATGATTCATACAGCCCATGAGTTCGATATTAAGCTAACAAGGCCAACGAGACCGACACATTAAGCCCCGTGTTGTATTTGTCGAACTCGTGGGCTGTTTTTACCTAGTGTCGAACTCAAGGGCTTTATTTGCCTAGTGTCGAACTCATGAGCTGTATGACTCATGGACCTCTTTCCAATGTCGAACAATGGGATGACCCCGTATCAAAAACAATTAAGCATTAAGTCGAGAGTTCACTCTTCGCCGGAGTAAATGTCGGTAGAACAATCATTGTTGAGCAAATGCAATATTTTCGGAGCAAATATCGGCGAAGACATGTCAGCGAAGCAGTTGCCGCGGAAGCAATTTTTGTATCACCGGACCAAATTTCGGCAGAGCAAAAGTTGATGGAGCAATTGTCGGCGGAGCAAATTGTCGGCCGAGCAAATTTCGGAGGAGCAAAAATATCGGCGGAGCAATTGTCCACGGAGCTAATGTTGGAGGCGCAAATTTCGACGGAACAAATGGCGCAGAACATTTGTCGCGGAGCATTAATTTTATCGCGATTATCGGAGCGGCTGACTGCGGAGCAAATGTCGGCGGAGTATATGTCCTGTCTCCAAGATGCATATCTGCTACAACGTAGCCGATGGGGAAACCCAGAATAATAAAGACGCTGTACTGAGTGATCGACAGAGTAAATGTTTTAAATCAGTGATGACTAAAGTCTAATGTCACGTGACATTCACTTTTGCAAACGGTACACACACACACACACACACACACACACCATGATACTCAGTACAACATCAGTCACACTATAGACATACAAAAAGGTGGGCTTCTTCAACGGAGAGTGAACGTACTCGGGAATTACAAACGCAGTGTATCACACCAGTGCGTTATAAGTACATTGTCCGAGTTTAGTTCAGGGCCAGCGAGAACAAAAACAGTCGGGCCATAATCTCGGGGAAGTTATTTCCATTAGCCTGATCAATTAATGAGCTAAGTGCGCTCTTGACCTACATGCACAATTACGCTTGAGATATATATAAAAAAAAGAATCATATTTCAATAACGTATAATATGTCTGATATTTTGCTTGGGCACGTACTTTCGGTGTGTCGCTCGCTGTTGACCACTTATAGTCTTTTAAAGTGACGATTACAGTGGATGGTGAAGGAACAGTACGCACATGAAAACAGAACGTGATTCTCCTAAGACGCAGGAAGTAAAGAGGCGAGAACATTTGCAAGAAAAGGCAATTCCGCTGAAAGTTTTGAACATTAATATTTGTTCCAAAATTGCAAAAGCAAAATAATATTCCATCTTTTGACCGGTCACTACGAAATCCCGACAAGAACGTCAAACATTGATATTTTTCTTGATTTTGATATACCCTAAGCTCTTTAATTTTCAATAATTTGTGCCTCATTTTTGGAATGATGTACCGTAGGGAGAGAAATTCATTCACCAGACAAATAGAAAAGCAGCTTCGAAGTTTAGCCGTAGTCAAGCAGATAACGCTTCTAATCACAAAACGTTGATTTAAACTCAAATGTGACACGCTTCACAATAAGCAAACTGAGGTAAATCTGAAAACATTCTTAGACGTTTAACTTTGACCGGAACATAAAGTTTGCTCGACTTTCACCTTTGTAACTCAAACAGGATAACGTTGTGACTTGTCATGAACAAGGTGTGTCCATCAGAGTAGTTGAACAAAAGCAAGTGAAAAAAAAAACCCGGCAAATTCTTGATTACTGCTTGTCGTTTATACGAAGACTGTCACTGATCGTTCGCAAATACACAGCCGTGAGAATAAAAGCGGGTGGAAATTCACTCTTTAATCTCGCTGGAAATTCGATTTGTGGATAAAGCCGATTATTCCTTTAAGCCCTGACACGTATTCTATGGACATGACACGAAACAGTCCCCAGATTCAGGCTTGGTGTTGGGACGTCCAACAGAGCGCCATCGCAGTTGGACACCGGGTGCGCGGCCGGGGCCAAAATTTAGGTCAGGGTTAACACCGTCCTCTGAGCTCTGTGCGATGGTTGTAACGAAAGCTCATCCAGACCCTCGCTGCGATCGTACTCGTATTCTTGACGAGCGGTTGGTGCTTCACACGGTTTAAACAAACACAATGTAAGATGAATACTTTATGAACGATGTCACAACATGGATACTGTAAGAATATCAAAAATATTTATTCGGGAATTACTCAATGCGCGCAGCATTGAAACAGAAGATTCAAAAAGTGATTAACACAAACATAAAAACACGCAATCGAATGATACAAAATATTGACCAATTAGTGTCTGAACGTCAGTAAGATTTCCTAACTCTCATCCTGTAGAATTTGACTCCTTGTTATTGTTGTTCAGGAGATGATTTTGCTACTGTCAATTCAAAATCGCGCATCTCTGCATCTGTACCATTACAGCTTGTCAATGAGGGTAAGCGCATGAATACGTCGGTGTGGGGTAAGATAACGCGGCTGTCAAATTTGCGTATAGCGTTGAATCAAGTTCAGGAAGTTCATGTCGTGAATGTCGAAATTTCAAAACGACATGGAGCATAATTTCAGGCATAATATTTCCACTCCTTTTCCGTTTCCCTCTCTGCACTACCAATTTCTCAGCCCACTATCACTTTAGGCAGACGCTTACAATATGTGGTCTGATGCATTTTTCTCTTCATGAACATTCCTTTTATTTGATTTCGAAATTCATCGTTGATAATAGATTTGCAAGTTATTTTAACGCTGTATATCTTGTTGTCCGTAATGTTGAAAAATATTATTAATGATGTTATTTTGTATTGAAATGATGAAAATGCAAAATAAAATCAACCAAACGAAGAAACAAACAATTAAAACTTTAATGCGGCATGAGAAATATGTCGCAGCGCCTACTCAAAGTGGGGGCATCGGTTGATTCCGCTTAAACTCATCCCGAAATAATCATGAAAACAAAACAAAATAAAACAAAACAAGCAAACGAAGCAACATCAGGGAGAAGAAAACAGGAAAGTGAAAGCACTTATGGAATGAGAACAACAAGAACGGAAAAACACCTAGGAAGGTGAGCGGCATACACGGGATATCATTTATATTATGCCAGATCACCTGGTGGAAACTGTGTCTTTAGTCCCGGGCAAGTGATTATCACACGTGGCTTGATGTCTGCCGCGGCTTTCTTTTTTATCCGTCCTCCTTGGAGATTACGTATTGGGAAAACAATATCGCTTTCTTCATCCTTCATGGATGAGTTTTCCTAATCACAACTTTCAAGGGGGAAAAAAATGTGTCCATCAGAGAAGGCAACGATGTGAACATTTAGGTTTTAACAGTTTGGCCTTTGTCTTTCCTCTTGATTGAAATGCTTCCTGATTGAAACTTCTACCAGTTCATCCGTACGGCTTGGCCAAATAAAACCCTATCATATTTACCAGTGCCAACAAACCAATCCATCTTTTTACAGTTTCACACCTTCTTCTTGCGGAGACACTCAAAAGTTAAGTACTTTGTCTCTGGGGTTCAAATTACCCAGTGATCTTTCCAACAGGCACGGCTACCTATATACGGTAAATGAGGTGTCAATATTTTCTCATTCCCGATTAACGTACCTCGCAGAATACTGCACGGGCGGCGTTTTCTTGAAAGTTTCCGATAATTATTCTTGCATCGGCGTCCTGAAGAAATATGAGAAATATGAGAGAGAGAGAGAAAGAGAGAGAAAGAAAGAGAGGGGGGGGGGGAGAAGCAAAAATGTAGAACACATTGGGTACAAAAAAGGGCAAGTCTAGCGATTCACCTAGACGACGAATTTTGACAGACATCAACAAAGTAAAAAAAGAAATAGTCAATCAAGAAACCGAAGATCTCCTGATATTCCAAGATTATACAATTTTGGTCGTCTTCTTGAAATGTGTCTATAAAGGGTACTCGTATATCACTGTCAAAGCATAATGAATAAAGAATAAAATTATATATTTGATCGCATTGACAAAGAGCCATTCATTGTTTGTTTTTTTGGGGGAGGGGGACATAAAACAACATTGTTTTGGGAATAAGACGGAGAACGTGAGCATAGTGGAAGATTATGAAGTCCGAAATGCTCATGATCAAATCACGTTTGTTTGTTTTTTTACTTTGATTTAAACATTTGTTTTACAAGGTTTAGGATACCACACGTTTACGGTATTTGAACACGTTTTATGACAGTGTGCCTATCACTTCAAATTATTCTTAAGCAAATCAATATTACACAATTAATCTATTTATCTTTTCATCTATTTATCTATCATTCATTTATTGACTGACCTGCAGCTTCTGCATCTGTGGTCCTGGATTTTCGACAAAGTGCAGCACGGGTGATAATGTAATATTGGTGTCGGTTTCAAAGTACTTGCTCATCGTTGTCTGGGCCTGTTTGAAAAAAAAACACCATACACACAGACAAAAAGAAAGAAAATACAAAACCTCGTCAACTGTGAAATACAGGATAGATACAGAAGTGGAATTGATTCTTTCGTTTGAATCTTGTTTTTTTTTCTTTTATCGCGGAAAGGTATTTCATAGTTATAGAAGCAGACTGTTTGGAAAACCTTGGACTTACTTTACTCAATCGGAGTACACTCGTGTGTGAAACCTGGAAATACGATGGGTATTACGCAGGTATGGATCTAATTAGAATATCACTGTAAGCATGGTAAGACCTATAGCAACACTAAACAAGTACAACTGCACGACTGTGTAATTGAACCGCATAGCTTTATACAAATAGTTTGAAATATTAAGAGATTCTTCGGATGAGGAGGAGGAGGAGGAGGAGGGGGAGGAGGAGGAGAGAGGGGGAGATATCGACGAATTTTCATCAGCGAAATACGTAGTTATGATATGTAGAGGATTGTATAAACTTAATTGTTAAATGTAATGGTGGATAGCTGAAACTTGAGCCTTCCTTCATCTTCTTAATCTGTCTTTCTCATTCATTATCAACCTGGAAAATTAACGGTCAGTTGACAGTATCTGGAGAACATCCCTTATGTCTGATTAACAAACTGTCGATATTCTTACGGATCATTTCTCAATCTCCTCTCACGACATTATCTGGAGAACATCCCTTATGTTTGATTAACAAACTGTCGATATTCTTACGGATCATTTCTCAATCTCCTCTCACGACATTATCTGGAGAACATCCCTTATGTCTGATTAACAAACTGTCGATATTCTTACGGATCATTTCTCAATCTCCTCTCACGACATTATCTGGAGAACATCCCTTATGTTTGATTAACAAACTGTCGATATTCTTACGGATCATTTCTCAATCTCCTCTCACATTATCTGGAGAACATCCCTTATGTTTGATTAACAAACTGTCGATATTCTTACGGATCATTTCTCAATCTCCTCTCACGACATTATCTGGAGAACATCCCTTATGTTTGATTAACAAACTGTCGATATTCTTACGGATCATTTCTCAATCTCCTCTCACGACATTATCTGGAGAACATCCCTTATGTTTGATTAACAAACTGTCGATATTCTTACGGATCATTCCTCAATCTCCTCCCATGATTTTCTTTGAAAGGAAAGGATTCCAAATCCTACGACATGTCATTACATGCTGGTTTCATGTGAAGAGAGCTTAGAACCTATGACGTGTATGATCATAAAAAAGTTAGTTGTAAGTCCCATCCATTGATCATACAAATTTTGATTACGCCATTGAACTTGGCCACTTCGCGTATAGATATCCTACAACAACAATGTTATAACACGGATGCACTCTGACAGGCTCAAGTGAAATGCACATCTAGATGTGCTCGTTTGTAGTCCGTGGACTAAATATAAACCACAGATTTTATTTTAACTACCTTTGTGCAATCGGGCCAATAACTTCAAGGACTTCAATTCTCTTCATGGGAGAGAATGCAAAGAAAGAAGTTAGGTCAAAACAAGCGCATACTTAAAACGTATGTACGTCCTACGGTACTTGAGCTCCTGCGGTTTATCTGGGTTGACTATAGTTACAAATGATATCAGTCAGATATGTTTCATCATTACTGTAAAGCAATGCAGATGACTTCTCCCATAAGTCGCATCTTCAAAGCAAACTGCAAAATGTCTCAAGGTTTCTGCGCTCTTTGAAATATGTATCCGTATTCCTTGGGATAATCGTGAAGAGGCGATAATGACTGCAAATTACCGTCCCACATGATTTCAGGTATTGCAATATTATGAGAACAAGCTTCTTGTTCCCCCCTCTGAGTTTACCACGCATTAAACGACAGATTGATGAGAAAAAAAGTACGATAGCACTTCAAACTGTAACACAGCCTCGATAACCCTGTTTAAGCCCCAATGTTTCCTCAATGCTACTCCTCCACTTACGAGAAAAATCGGAGCCTGGACGCGAAGTGCTGTATTGGATTGGACAGACTGAACTGCCTCTATCTCAAGTGACCTCGGTTTTCTTGAAGGAACGGTGATGACAACATGGCGCCGATAAACGCGTGCGTTCACCTGCGTTGCAAATCGACCTTTTCAGTGCACATTAGCCGGTGAATGATCGAAACATTCGTCGCGTATTATTGAGCGCGGGACGTACGGAAGGGAAACGGGCTGTACTTCGGAGAAGACGGATTGGATGAAATCATAAGAGAATGTCGTAATTCGAGGAAAATCGAGCAGCAATCGCTCATGATCAACGTCCCAGAGGTACAGGCACATTGTCCAGCATGATCTAGATCGTCATCAATTTATGCTAAGCTTTACTTGCTGGATTATGAAACTGACTCGAAAAATGATTTTCATCATTAAGAAGAACGCGCCAGTGCGCCTTTAAAAAGAGAATAACAGAACAGCAGCTCCAATTATGCTCACTCCACTTTCGTTGCCATTTACAAGAAAAGTGCGCTTAAAAAAGTTTCACCGTTATTCAAAAGTGATAGATCCAAGGATAATAATGATAAAGTCCATAATAAGAAGGGGAAAGCTTTATTAGTAATATGTTATTATTTAGTGTAATGTTCATATTTGGCAGATCTTCATCTTCCCAAAATTTTGACAGCCTACCGGATGGGACAAACTTGTCTTTCTCATCAAGATGGGTTTCCTTGTGCATAAAGTTGAGCGGCCTGAAAGTCTACACGACAGGATATGACAATTTCATCTCATGTCATGTAACCTATGTAACTATGATACATGCAGTATATTAGGCATAATCACCGGTCAGTATTGTACCTATCATGTTACTTTAATCTAATCATTGTTTACGGTCACGCAAATCTCGGTAAATCTTTTAGGGTCAAAACTGGCCACCTTAACACACTCCGTATGGATCCGATCTGTATAGGGAAACTTGTAAATTAAGATTGAGAACATCAACATTTCAAAGAGATATTATACAGGTGCAACTGCCTTGCTCTTTGAAACATTTCGTTTGTGACTTTATCTCAATGAGTGCCCCAAACATAACGATAGAGAACAACAGAAAGCCAGTCTCAGCTCTGTTTCTTTACGAAGCAAGAAGAAGAAGAAGAAGAAGAAGAAGAAGAAGGAGGAGGAAGAGAAGGAGGAGGGTAGGACATTGTGCCTTGCGTTTACAGAGGGCTTTTTTTTTCGAGCATACGCTCTCTGATTACACGGATCTTCGAATTCCGTTCTCCCACTTGAGAACGAGATGTAATAAAAGAGCCAGAGAAGAAGGCAGGAAATGATCTTAAGAATAACAGAAGAAAAATTTCCATTTCAGGTTGGCTTGCCTTTTTTATATGAAAGACTCTAAGAGTGCAAAGCCATAGCTCTTTATTCGACAGCGCAGTGATCTAAATGCCCTTCATTTCGATTTAACGAAGCCTAATGTTCCTCACGATGCCCCACAGCTTTTAAAAAATTCATGTTGACCTTCGATTAGCAAGGCCGTACAGTGCATGTTTGATAAATGACACAGAATGGCTTGAAAGGATTTCTTGAAAGGGCCACATAATTCCTCAAGAAATTCACTGACATCTCGACTAGTATTAAATGGAAAGGGGGGGGGGAGGAGGAGGCAATAAATCTAAAGAATTACATTGGGAAGCAAAGTCGAGAGAGCAGTAACGGAAAAACACGTTTAACAATGTTCTTCCGTAGAACCTCGAGTGCCTCGCCTCACAAATGCTATCAGTGAGTTTCCTGATAGGGCTCTTGGAGAATACCTCTCCCATAATATATGATCCTTTGTATCAGATTTAATAGAGTAACACGATACCACCCACTCGATTGGGCATCACTTTCCACTTCCACTGCATTCGAATAGGGAGATAATAGCACCGGGAAACGAAATACATCAAGAGTATACTCCGGGGACTTAATCCACTGAATTAATTCCGTCACTCACACGTGAAGGGAAGGTAGACCAGGCGGTAGGAATATAACGCAAGGAGATAGAGATAATATCTAACTTCAAACTGCACATGAATTCATGAACGTGGTCCATTTTCAAATTCCTAAAAATCTAGAACGCGCATTATAACTCAGTCAGTGGGTAACGGGTCACTCGTATTTCCCCAGTACGTTCGAAGTCAACAGTATTAAAGGTCTTTAGACACGGCTTGAAATCGGTCAATGACATACCAGTTACACACTTTTGCTGCATTGAGGTTATAACTTATCTTTGTGATTATAGATTAAGATTAGTTACTTCTACGGTATGATTTAGCACCATGGTTTATATTTGAGTTCAATGACTGACCGAGACGGTGTGATGTCTCTGTTTCTGTCGGAGTAGATTTAAACCTCTGTGTGTCTCGTTTATTACCTGTCCATAGGTTTGTGTGTGACATTTGTGCACAATTGATTCATTGGCACAGAACGGGTTAAAGTACGATTGTGATGCAGACCAGTCTGGAAGGATACAGGAATACAAGTCATTATGTTTGTGTAAAAACCATGGAAACATAAGTTTCTCTTAATTTGAACTGTTCCATGTGGAGGAAATGTGTCAGAGTTCGTCCGCCGTGAAAGTCAAATTAATAGAATGTATCTCTATAATTATCCTACAGCTGCTTCATCGTTGCCCACGAAAGGAGAAAAAAAAAAGTTATCTCGTTGTCGGCCTAGACTTAAATATGCTGTTGTGTAAGCATGTCGAGATTTTAGTATTTCATAAGTTTTAGACATCACGTGCCATGTATAACTCGAACTCAGTTTGTTGAAGTTTTCAATTCTGCTAGAGAGCGGAGTACTAGCTGAGTTCTGTGGCTCTGTAAAAGTCCCGGTCATGGTTTGACAAAAATCCCGACAATAAATCTCACATTAAGGTATTGTCCAAATCCTCTGTAGTCTTCATTTCCTCCTAAACCTACCATACCCACATACCAATGTAACTATAACCCAATTGGAGACGAAGAAGGGGGGGGGGGACTTGATATATATATGTATATATATATATATATATTTCTTTTCTTTTTTTGGGGGGGGGGGGTAGTCACCTACATTTCACGTCAATGTTATAAAGCTGACATTTCCAGCGCAAGGCAACGTATTTTACACGCAACGACAACACTTACGCGACACACATACAATTCGGATACTTGCAATATATAGCAACTGCCCTGTAAATGTTAACTCATTATTTATCGCGTGTTTATAGGCCGCTCTACCACGTAGAAATACGATTAATGCTATTAGAACTATAATGGAGCCGTCACTTAACACTTGTATAAACGCTGGCAGTATTGAACTAACTGAAAGCATCAAATTGACATTGCCTCGAAAAGACATTTACGAGGCAGTAAAACAGTACTATATTCACCAATGCCACGTGTCAACAGCGTGAACAGTACACTGCATTTCACCGGCAGTGCGTCAAAGTGGCGCCACATCGAATTGGCGTCGCTTCAATTTGGCGTCACAGAAATCTCTGGAGTTGGAAAGGAACGCTTTGAACTCACCAACGAAAACAGTTCCTGTTCCTGACTGAGGCCCGCCACCAGGCTCCAGTTGAAATACTCGATGAAGGAAGCCCGCGCTGCATTGTGGGAAGAGTCTGGAGTGACGGTGCGAAAGAACGTCGGATAGTATTCTTGATCGGTCAGAGCAACGGAAGTGGAGCCGTATGAGACCTGAGAGGGAGAAAGATAGATCCACCGAGGATCACTGTCTCAAACTCCCAGGGACATTCTAAACAGCAAGATGTCGATGGGACCGGCAAGATTATCTTTGAAGGCTTTCAAACTATCGACTTTCCTTAATGCACTTAATTCTACCTTTTTTTAACTTTGTTAACTAAAGTGATTACCCAGTTCTTGTAACAGATGTATTTGCATTTGTCAACTAAAGATTGTGGGGATGATTTTGTTTTAATTTCATGTCACCCGAGCGGAAAGGTAATCACGGGGGATATAAATTCGCATTCAATTACAGGTGGAATTTGAAATAAGAACGGCTTTTTGACATTTGATAACCGCTCCTCGAAGAAAAGTAAATCACGATTAGTCCTCAATCTTTTGATCTTCAATTCTCATATGCCAGCATCACAAAGCACAGAGATGGTGGGCTCGAATTCCAAGTGAAAACGAAATGATGACAATTCTCTGTAGAGAAGTTTTGAAATAGCTTTATTTACAAGTGTCCTTGTCTTCTGTTAAATCCTCTAAAACCTGTCTAACGCATGACATTAAACAGAAGACAACGACAATCAACAAATTATATGGCAAACATACATACATACACACACAGACACACACACGTGCTTAGTACAAAGGCTCTTCATAAGCAGTATCAGATTTTCTGATAATAATCTAGATGAAGCTGTAGAAGATTTGAGTCATCTTATCATTTTTATTTTTTTTTAAATAAGATTAAGATCATTTTGCAGGTTAGCGAAGATGTATTGCAAGGGCAAGTATCACGTGCCTCTCCCCCCCCCAAATAATAATAATAATAATAAACACATAACAACAGCAATTGGTGTTACCTTTCAGTTTTCTTGATATATTTATGTCTACGAACTTTATTTTCTCTGATGTGCACTAGTCTTGTTTCAAGACGGTACTTCATAATTGTTCTCTGACACGCACGAACGCACACAAACACACATAATTCTATTATCCACTTCTGCGGGCGATTCATCTAGCAATTTCTTCTCGGCCTTTCCCTCTGTAGCTAGAAAGTTTGGACGAGCCCTTACCTACCATGACCACGTTCCAATACGGCAGGATCTGGCCCACCCGCTTGGAAACCTCGGAGCACGAGCAGCCCAGCAGCATCGACATAGTGGGCTTTTTGTACAGCTGGTCGTAGAGGGCGTCTACTCCGACACCGGTATCGCACTGGATGAAAAGAATAAAAACAAAAACAAGAAAAATTAAAGATTGTCAGTATAAGCTGAAAGAAATGAAAAGGAAAGGAAAGAATTAGTGATTACTTGAGTAAGGAATGAGTAACTGTGTGTATACAAGATAAAGGGGGGGGGGGGGGGTGAGAACACATTATAACCCCTGGTTTATTTGAGTGTACATCAGCACAGAAAACCCTACAGCATAGCGTTGTGCACATAACTCTCCAAAGCACAGGAAGAGGTAAACCTGAAAAAATACCTAGACGTCGTCTTGAACACACACTAAAACCACTTAAAAGTGGGTTTATTCGTCGGGCAATCATCTCTGTTTGGAACTATGACTTAAAATAAGGTCATTATTCGAATTAATATGACAAAATTGATTTTTGCTGCAGGGACCTTAAATGAAGCTCTAACTATAATAAATCTACTGCTCTCCTTTTTTCCTTATCCGACCTGAATATGTTAGAATAAGTCTGATAACTGTGACATGAAGATATCTTTTCCATTTTGTTCGTATCTCTTGACATTTTTGTATACTTTGCATTTTATGAGTACTCGCACGGGGTAAAGAAACCAGAAATGAAATTAAACCGAGCTGACGGAATGACGGAGATAAACAAGAAATCATTATTTGATTATTGATACAAAATCAATGTCAACAAATGTGCAGCTAAGTAGAACGCATTCTACTGCCTCGCTGCAGGATATGAAAAGATGACAGTTAGTCCTAAGATATCGACGGAGGAGCGTAAGAAAACGTGTACTTCGGCGGTGTGGTAACGCTTGTCGTCTGGTCCAACTTTGTGAAGAAATAAACCGGAGTGATGTAGCACTACTTTCATTCAACATGTGGGGTTTCGTAAATGTCCACTTATTCCAGATTATTTGACCAGTCATGCTATCGAGGAACGAGACTGACTCTGACAGTGAGTGACTATTATCATTTGTGATGTGAGGATATTTGAGAAGAAACCAGAAGAAACAAAAACTACCTAAATTTTGGTCAGCATTTCGACTGGAAAACTACATGCAAAGAAAATATATAGAAAAAGTGAAACTGGTATGGAATTGACAGATGAAAACTAAAAAAAAAAAAACATTTAGCTGCTGATTTTCTGACCAACGATAATAAAGACTACATAATAGGTGTCTTACTGCTGCACTTTACACTCAATGTGCCCATTGTCTCCCTTGGTGAGATTCCAATATGCCAATTCACGACACTGGTTCATACGACGTAAAGAGGACATTTCAAAATAGTTGATAATTCTTATTTCTATGTTCAATTACTTGTAACAAGTTTTAAAGCAAAGCGAGTTATAACATAATACAAGGGAAAATATCCATCAAATAGCAACAACTTCTACTGGAACAGTGCACCTCGCATGTAATATTGGAATATTGGATAATTTTTATCACACACACACACATACACACGTACACACACACACACAAATTGTCCACTGGTGGATGATTGCACCTCATTTTTACCAGAAGAAGAAAAAAAAAAACACACGAGAAGATTTAACCGCCTGAGCAGCTCATTAGGTGACTACCGGAAACAATCGCTTAAAGGAAGCTTGAATAAATCTGCAGCTTATACCATTGCCGACGCGATCTCACACCCTTCCCTTTCTTTCAGGGGTAATGCCTGCCTACATCTTCCGCGCCATCGTAGATCCCGTTGGGCTTTGCCAGCTGCCGTAAATTTGTCGGCAAATTCCCGCCGGGCTAGAGCAAATTCTTACCCATCCCGACCCTAGTCTTCACCGTCCAGCTACCTACCACGACACCTGAACATACCCAACGTCTTCCCGTAATCTTATGCGGAGGGTGGGTGACGGTGTTACGTCACACCGTGTTGAGCGAGCGACGAATATCTCGCAATATCACAGGTGTCAGTGTCCGGCTTGGAAAGTACGCGTGAACGGAAAAGGCAGAAACGCTACGGAGTCCTCTATATTGACCACTCTGCAGCTTTTTTTGTTTAATACAAGTTTCTCTTGATTCATTTTTATTTCATTTGACTTATATCTTTTGGTCGGCCAGCCTCCAGGTAAACCGACGACAGGGCATGGGATGAGAGTGCATAATTTGTGTAAAGTAATAAATATATATACTTTTGATATTTTGAGTATAGCAGTGAATTTGTCGTTTAGACTTAATAAGCAGCCACACAAATGTGATTTACCACCCCATTCATCTTAATCCCTCTAAAGACAATTTCTTAAGGGATTGATGAGTAATCGACGACTGCAGGATATTCACAACACATCAACTGTAGCAGAGGTGATACCCCTTGGTAGACTTATTACAGATACGACGGATTACAACTCATATGAGCCCTAGAATCAAAGTAGGTGCGCAAAAGAGATGAAGTTAACATGAATATGTAAAACTGATTACAGTATAAACAGAGATTCCAATTTGTTTACATTCGGTATAGCCATTACCACAACAAACGGACTAAATCCCAATGAAACAGTACACTTATAGACATGCGAATTCACCACCGTACGCCCGAAGTTGGCTGATAGTGACATCTTTTATGGAACAATGGAACATTCTTTTCTGTACCTTACACAAAAACCTGTTACAAAGATATGTGTAATGCACATCTCAGCGTTACGACTTGAATCCTGTTCAACATTTTGCCGGTAATCTGCAGGAGACACCAATATGATATTAACTCTTTCTGAGGCGCCCCAGATGAATTGTTTGATTTGACTTGGTAAACAGTTCTTCGAGAAAACCTCTGTGAGAAGTTCTTTGCTCTCCGTGTCCCACTGTCTGTCTAATGGATAGATGCTTAGCTCCATTAGGCCAATTCAAATCCATTTCCCGACCCGCTTCGGTCGGAGGGGCTTTTCATTAAGCTGCTACTTACTTCTCACCCCGATTTCTAACCAAAGGTCTCAGTGTCGTGTTCCCATACCTTGATGGAATCCAAGCTAGTGGGAACAACGACAATTGGTTAGGATGATTTTTTTTTCTTTTTGGAGATACCACACACCACTAAATGATCTCGCCTTAAAAGGAGGTCAATTCATTGCCGAAACTGCGCACCAGTCTCAAGGGGGGTAAATACAAGAGAAAGCCAACGTCATCCTGACGTGGACGAATGCAAAAGGACAATGGGGGAAGTTTGAGTGGCTACCCTGCCGTGCTGTCGTTTAATTCTGCAAGACTATACTCCGAACTCGGGCTCATAAAGCCAAAGTGGTCAGAGCCTAGAAATGCCCCGAGACTTCCACAGCTTGCCTGTAATAGATGCTAGACCACGCCAAGGAGTGGTGGCAGTCCCCGCGGCACCCGTCTTGGTTTCCAAATGACATCGAGCACTGCGTGGTCGCCCACTGTCGTCGGTGAAGTCAATGGGTATGACGATAGCAAGGCGTGGGGCATGAGTGCTGTGTGATTCCCTGACGCTTCGAAGTAGATTTTACGTCTTTACCCTCATTTCCGATCTATCTTGGGAATAGGGGTTAAGGGACGGGGGTCCCAGTTTTCATTAAAGTGCAAAATTAAATGCTGTACTTAATATTTACTCTGTCAAATCCGTAGACCCAGAGACAAAAGAATATTTAGAATGTAACAGTACAGTTTCTATCTGCTGATAGCACTACCCTTTAAGTTATTAAAGAAGAAATTGCATCGAGATATCTTTTTAATTCGCTCCCCCGGCAAATGTTTTCTTCGTAACCATAATCGGGCCTCAAACACACTCTTCAGTTGTTTATCATCCTGAAAATCCATCATTTCATATCTAAGGAGCCTACTTTACGCCGACCGATGTAACTGCTGGATTTTGCTGAAACTTTCATATCTACCTAAGATCATGACCGCAAGACACGGTGCAGACGAATGCAACTCATTAGCCTGCAACCTCGATGCTCGAAGATACGTGTTAGACGAATTCAATTTATGTCCCCTGTCAAGATAAGGCAACATCATAAGCTGTCACACACTGATGTTTATCTGTGCTTGGTGCTAAAAATCGCGACTACCGAGTACCCTGTCAAACTTTACGACCCTCCCTACGTGAATTCTCTATTTTTGTCCCAGTGTTTTGCTCAGTCATACATCTTGTCTTATCTCTTTCCCCCTTAGTTGTCAATACACCGCGACGACTTGGCCAATTTTAGTGGCGTTGGCTGATAGTAATCACTTTAAAAAGGAAAACAACAGAGGTTGGATGGGCTAAAATTATGACAGTGGGAACTATTTGTAGGGATAGAGCGATATTGGGTACTAGTAATAAGTGTCACAGGGCCAGGTTTATGGCTGCAGTATTTTGCTTTGTTGTGTCAAATCATTCTCACTAGTACACTTTGAATCATTTAGCAGACGTAAGACATACTTTGACATGATTAGGTACCTAATCAATTGCCTGCCACGACTAATCATCTAAAATCATTTAATTCAAGAATACAGTCAGCCTCCCTTAAGTCGAAAAATGTGCTAGATGAAGGAAAATTCTACTCGGATGGAGATAAGTATTGTCTTAATTCTATCGTGTCAATCGAACAGGCATGCCATGTACATGAAGGCAATGAAAGCAGTCATGTTGCTTTATCTGCAGTAAAGATGAAACTAGAAATACGTAACACGTGGTGTGTACTTCTTGTTTGGTTAAATTGTTAAATTGTTCATGCTAAAATGATCATGATTATGCGAAGAATGTGTAGAATTTGATCGCATAACCTGTTAAGTGTAACTTCTAAGAATTCTGAAGTAACTCCATCATCAGATAGAGCAAATAAAACTTTTCCAGTGATACCTCATTTGTGCTTAACAAGAAATAATCTGAACACTTTTGACAGAATACTGATACTCTATATTCTCTTATTTCTCCCATTTTTTTTTCAGCAGCTTTAGACCCAACTATCTCAAATTGACAACAATTGAGATAACTCGTTTTGAGACAAACTCTTCAGTCCGAATTCACGAATTCTACAAAGACCGTAGTTTTGTATGGGGCGCCAAGTGTCGCATGGCCTATTTCGTTACAAAATCAGTCATTTCGTCAATGAAATGTTAACATTTTGTAACGAAATAGGCCATGTGACACTTGGCGCCCCATACGTTTGTCCATGGTTTAAACCATGGACAAAGATTGTTCCACCTTCGTAAATTCGGACCTTCATGTTAAGGCGATGAGGGTAATGAGAAATGTGATATGATATCGATGGATGACGATGATGGTAGTCATGTCGAAAATAGTATTGAAAACTCTGCTATAAGAGTAGTAAAAATGATAATGACGACGGTCATGGCAAATGGGATGATAAATGAGTGATGATGAAAATAACTACTACGAAATACTTAAGGACAAGCCTGTATATGAATACCATCTAGAACATTTGTGTGAGAGATATATGTCCTGCAAATAGTGTTCATAATGATCGTATGGTAGAACTCGAATTTGTTCGACTTAAAAGCGATCGTATAGTTTTGGTTGAGACCAAATTTCAGGTTTCTATCATTTTTTGGTGAGATAATGAGAAACCTGTTATGAATTATGAAAGAGCATGTAATTCCACGAGGAATTCAACGTTTACTTGATGAAAATTTGTTTTGAAATGGCTGAGATACCCAAAACAGAGCAATTCTAATAAAGTGTGGGACCCACCTTTTATTACGATCGCTTTGTTTTACTTTGTTTTTAGATGTTTCCGTTATTCCAAACCGGATTTTCATCAAATAAACTTTGAATTCCTCTTAAAATGGTATGCTCTGTACTATTTCATAAGGGTTTTCTTGGTATCTCGCAAAAAGTTAAAAGCCCAATTCTCATCTCCACCAATACTGCATCATCCCTTTAAATGACAGTGTTACATAATAGCTTTCGCTCTGGTTCACCGATCTTACGCATTTATTACGATAAATAAATGCACCTGTAAGCGACCTTCAGAACCGAGTCATTTTACAGAAATGACTTTGGTTTCTACCATCATTTCTTATATGATTGAATTTCTGGCACGGTAGGCCACGTTCCATTTTAAAAGCCAGCAAAGCGTAAGGCAGCTCACTTTCATCAGTCCGAACATTTCGAGGTCTCTAATTTGGTCTCTCACTTCTCGTCTCTCTTTCACCTCATTCTCGTACTTTGTCGCACACACGGTTGTGATGAAAAATCACATTTCTCCTATGTATCCCTTTCTTTTCTGCTGTGTGAGTCTATATTCGCCGCACCTTAATGACATTCCAGGGGTATAGGGTCGCTTCATTTGACAGATGGGCAATGCACTTTCTCTGTCATTACACTGTCAATCACTTTCCTTGTGTTTTTTTTTTCCGAAGGCAAAACCCGGTCAGCTTCAGAGATATCGCATTCTGTCACCCACGAATACTACCCGAGAATAACTGATGTTTTCAATCGCGATCAAAGGAAACCGGTAGCACATTTTCAAGATCACGCTACGACACAGACTTACTCACTCTCTCTTTCTCTCTCTCTCTCTCTCTCACGCTCACACACACTCGAACACACAGTCGCAGCAGCAGCAACAACAACAGTATCGACAAAAAAAAAGAACGAAGACCAGTTTTAGAATGCTCGGCTGACCTCATGGGGTGTTGCGTATTGCAGTTTCAATTTGGAGTTAGGGGCCTTTGTACGAATAACCATTTTTTTTTCATTTGTCTGGAAAGCAATATCTACGACCTTGGATACAGTGGTTGCACACACACATACACACACACACACATGATCTTATATGCATAAATGAATAAATATACATATAATGTGTGTGTGTGTGTGTGTGTGTGTGTGTGTGTGTGTGTGTGTGATTGTTTGGGGCGTGTGTGTGTGAGCGTTCTTGTCTGTTTTTAAGACATTGTAAAAAAAGTAGAAGGAAGAAGAAAACTGAGTAAAATATCCCCTTGAGAGAAGGCAGGTCTTGTCATACTTTATATTTAATCAGCAGTTTTGGCAGCACCTAACAATATCATTTACAAACTCCAGGTTATTGAAATATTACCCTTTGGGACATTATTTTGTTACTAGAGGGTATGGATTCTTCTTTTTTTTTCCCCTCAGAATATATCCCCGCCAGAATTTCGCTGAAGAATCTCGATGTTTGTTAGAGGGTAACATCGGGTCATCAACAAAAGGACAGAGGAAATAAACTGGAACACGGTCCCCTCGAGATTGCTAGCCCTTCTCGGTCTATTCTAACTGGTGTCACGATACTGTCAGTTTGTTTGTGTCTCTTTGTTTGTCCGTCTGTCTCTGCATCCCTCTTTATAGAAATGAGAACCTTTTCCCTCTTTGATGAGGTGTGTATTATGAGAGGACGTAAGCCATCTGGGGATATTCAAAAGAAAGGGGCGCTATTCGATATTTTCTTCGTAAGGCGGGGGCAAACCTGGGACAAAAGAACACGAAAATGTCACCGCTTATATCAGGAGGGCGCCTTATCGTCAGTGCAAAAAGTTAAAGACCAGAAGTATCTAAGTAAAGTGAGGTGAGCTTTTCATTAACCTCAGCCGCCGTTACAATTTATCCTTTTGTGGCATCGAATTACGAATACCACCGGCACTTGTCATTTAGTTTGTAATACCTGTGACAAATGCCTGACGCTGTTTCACATACAACACAGGCAATAAGGTTGTACAAGTATCTTGTATGTGTATTTTTTGTCTTGCGGTAAAATGATGATAAACAACCTTTCTATAGGTTAAGAGGTAGTCACTGGAGGGAATGGTTTAACAGGCAGATACAATGTATGGTGTGAAAAAAACCCCAACTTACTTATGTCATTTTCTTCACATTGTCAATCTAACAACAGGTGGGTGTTGTGCCACGGGTAAACACCAATCCTTGCGACTTTTGAAATCATTCATTCCTAATTTCGGTCTTCAGATCTGCGCGAATGTAAAGCTGATAACAGCGATCACAACTTGAAAAAAAAAAACTTTAAAAAGCAAACAAAGAAAACATGCAACATTTCTTCTTCAGGTTCTTTAGTCGTTTGTGAACCGATCTCCAATACGTTTACAACAATCTAAATATAATCGCCAATTTCAATAATTTCAACACCTTTAAGCAGTGTTTAGGCACATCGGTTCAGCAAGCCTAAGAGCAAGGCATACCAAAAGTACCACGCAAAATAATCCAGCACAAACAGGATGTAGAGAACACTGTAAGCACAACAAACTCTGCTATAAACATCAAACCAAAACGCCACCAGTTTTTCAATTTTAGTAATGTGCCCCAACCATTGCCAAGCATCAGATGAGCATATTCAAAACTATTGCAATATTATCTGTACTTATGTATATTATTTTCAGAAAATAAAGGTCATTGAACGGGAACCCAAAATGTATACTGGTTCAGATTAGTGAGTAATGAGATACTAATCGAAAACAACAACAACAACAAACATCCAGTCAATTAGCGAAACAGTAAGCAAACGCGGAAGTATTACACCAGACACACATGCCCCAGATGACTGCTAGAGGGGATCGCAATCATTGGCGGAGACTTGGGAGCGGTAGCGATGGGCGCATGCTTTCTTCTAAACATTGCTGAGATGTAACAAAAGAACATGGAATCAGAGTGATTGGGTGCTATAAAACACTCTGTAAAGATCACAAAATTACCACCACCACCACCAACAACAACAACGACAAAACTTTCGCGGTTTTTTCATCATTGGAGCTGTCTTAAAGGGCACGAGCTCCACGACTAAGTCCAGACAGCAACCCGACCTTAATGTACCAATTGTTGTTGCTATCGTTGCTGCAGATTAGATTCGTTATCTATTCTTTTTTTTTGAGGGGGAAGGGGGTTAGAATCAGAAATGGACAGAGGGTTTGGGTAGTCATTCACACGTTAAATGTCCTCCGGACTGCATTCTAGATTTTTCCCGCGGGGGCACATTGTGGGCGTGAGGATTCATCATCTCCAATCTCTACGCTTCCATTAACGACTTTTAACTAAAAACAGACAGTGTTAATGCATTTCTCGTTCTGGTGGAAGTGAAATGCTTCTAAAAGATATTCGAAAAATAATAACGAATAATCTCTTTCCTCCATCCCGACGTCACGGCTGCCGATTCTGACGAAGGTGTACATATATATATATATATATATATATATATATATATATATATATATATATATGCATACCGGATAAAAGCAATCTGCAATAGCCATTAACGGCAAGACGACTGAACAGGGGCGGACAAACAACTTGATCAGTAGCTAACGAGAGAGCAAAGTCTGAGAAGGGTTTAATTTCGCCCCGCTCCCGTTGGTATCTGGAGCAATTAAACGAAGACAAGACGCATCTTGGCCTCTTTTCTTCGTCCGTCCGTCCGCAATTTTTTGGGTCCATCTTCGCTTTTCTCGGGTGAATGATTGAAAACGTCCTGGTTCTGAACTCTCTTGACCTTTACCCGCCTCTGTCAGTCATCCCCCCACTGTACCATCTGTTCGGCTAATTGTTGGAGGAGATCTTTTGTGCACCAAATACCAATACATGTATGTATACTCATAAATACACACATATACCATGACACGCGCGCACACACACACACACACACGCAAGCACATATTTTTAACGTTTTCATGTCACGTCCATCCTAATCAACTGAATTTGGACGAATGTAACGGAAAATCTTGGTCCGCGACCATCTTGGTGAAACCCCTCCATAATGTACAGGATTAGCGTTGATGGCTTGAAGCATCCTTATGTAAGGCTACCTGGATTCTTCTTGTTATTGTTGTTTTGTTTTGTTTTGTAAGGTTTCTTTTTTTTTGGGGGGGGGGAGAGGGGTCTGACATGAAGTGCATACAGATTTCTCTTACAATTTTGTTTCAATAAAACGGAGCAACCCAGGGATTTACTGTGGGTCAGTTTTAGAAGATTCTGGTAGCCTTTAAAGACAATCACACGAAGACTCTAGTTTATGGCCCGCTTGACCTATTAGTAGCGTGCCGTATACTTATTAGTAAGTGTCGTCGAATTTCTCATGTCAAGCGAAGACTCTTCTCAAAAAGATGAGGTAATCCCTACAATGTAACATTCTAGAATTCATCTAGTGATTGATCTAATGTGTTAGGCTCAACCATTTGTCCTCTGATAATGGCCTCGTATGAAACATCGCCTAATAAGTCACTAAAAGATTCAAAAGCCGCAGTCGTTAGTAGATGTCTCCCGCTGCAGTAGTTGGTTTGTTTTGAAGAGAAGCGGATATGCGATGACGAATCAAGAGACAACATACCGCCCAGAGTGCAAGGATAATCGGGACTCAATGATTTCTTTTAATTCTTTCTTTTACCGTGGAATCAGACAGGTGCCAGTATTTCCGCCGAAGCATCGAGTACAAAGAGATACAACTATAACAGCGCCATTAAGAGAGCTGTAACATACGTTGACATCCTCCTTTTCGATTAGTCGAGCGTCGACGATTTTTCTTTTCATAGAACAGGTTTAATGAAAATACATAAGTTATATTTGTGTAAGATATTGTATATGGTATATAATATTCATGTATGTCATATGAATATCTACACAAAAGAAGAATATAATGGCCTGTGTTTTTGTCCACCGCTTTCTCAACGTGGATGCACTATCAATAATTACTCATTCTCTCTGTACTTGAAGGACATAAACGTATGAATGAATGTTAAGGGCCATGCTTAGGGTGGGATTTCACGGAGCACGCGAACGATTTGCGAAGGACGCGAATGACAAAATCCAACATTCGGAAAAGTTTTTCTCCGAATGTTTTCCGACAATGAAGCCGAAAACTATTCTTGCGCAATTTGTGCGAAGTTCCCACGACGTATGTGCGATTGTCGTGTGTATCATTGCTAAAGTACAGCATGTTACGCACACGAAGAACACGCGACGGAAATGCGAACATTGAAACATTTTCAATAATCATGGGAGAAAATGTAGCAAGGAGAGGTGGAAGCAAGAAAAAAATCAACTCAAAAAGCTTTCTTGAGTTGATTTTTTTTTCTTTCCTGTATTTCTCCTTTCTTTTTCTCTCATTTCTCTATCGTGTGTTTGCCTACATTTTTCCCCCCCTAGGACGTATCTCGACTAGTAAAGCATTTGTTCCTTTTTTTTTGCAGTTCCTCCAACACATAATCTCTATAGTTCAAATGTGATTTTGAGTGTATTCTGCGATTTTTTTTTTGTATATCAAATATTCTTTCTCTTTGCTAGTCTTTAATTTCTTTCGTTACTATAGTTGTTAATATTTAATTGTTTGATGTTTAGATGTATACTACGATTTTTATTTGTAGAAAACGTACAGGGCATACATCCCTCAAACGTGCGCTAAACGTTCGCGAGAATGTCTCAAAAGGTACGCGAACAGTTCGCGATTACGTCGTAAAATGATCGGAAAAACTTCGCAGATTTCGCGTAACATACGCGAGACATTCTCCGAAGTTTCGGAGTCTGTTTGGGGTTTCACGAACATTTTGCGAACATCGCGCGTGTCTTGCGAAGGTCTTGCGCATATGACGAAGCTTTAAAGACACTTTCGAGAACAATTCACGAGCAAATCCCGACTAAGTGTGCGGAAAAGGTTCGCAAAAAATTTCAAACTTTTTTGAAATTATCGCCGAAGTAAAAACGACATTCGCGAACAATTGACGACGCTTCCGAACCCTCACGTTTGTTTGGCGATCTTTTGCAGACTAAAATGCGAATGCTGGATTTTGCCATTCGCGTCATTCGCAAATCGTTCGCGTGCTCCGTGAAATCCCACCCTTAGATGGCTTGTAATACATTGAGAGAAATGACATTCTTCGAATGTATGCAAGAGATATTTCATGTTCAAATTAGGCAAAACAAAAATGACCTGAAAATGTCGACGATCATGACCCACATACCTTGCTAACATTTGTTTGGCATATTTCATTTCCAGCTGTCAAAATGCTTTTCATGTCCCGATGAGATTCGAGAAGTGATCACACCACCACGTGGGTGAGATATGGGACCACGGCCCATGTGTATCCACGTGTCACTTTGCTTGCTTGCTTGTGATAAAAGTGATAACGGCACGCACACGATCAAAACGTGTTCAACTCATCTCGTGTAGGATAATCATGCTGAGACTGTAGAAAATCCGCAGGATCCTCTGCTATGTAAGAAGTGAATGTACAACAGACGTGAGTTAAACACCTGCACACGTTTTCATGTACAATGTATTTGCTTCTTGTTGTTTTTTGTGAAAAGGGGAATTTGAACCTTACACTTGGTTTTCGTCTAACCCCTTTTTTAACATGTCTCTTTGTTCATATCACAATAAATTCCAACACGTTTCATAGTTCGCTACCTGTGTTCTTTGAAAGTTTCCATGTTTACTCTCATCAGGGTAGGAATCAACCAAAGCGAGGGAAATAAAGCAATTCTGAAGGAGCCATGTTATTATTGAAGAAAGTTCTTTATGTCCTGTAAGGATTTCAGAATATCCTTATAACAACATTAAAGATAACAACCCTGACACCGGATCAAGATTCGCCAGTAATGGGGGTGCCTATCTTCCTAAACTCCCTAGATATGTGATAACTGTAAACTTGATGTTGGCAATATAGCGTCGTTATGAGTCCGTCACAGACTGATTAAAAACCAATAATAATAACGACCCAAAAGCCCAGTCCGCGAAAACGAAATTACTCATAAAGCAAAAACAAACAACAACAACGTCAACAACGACAAAACAATGCAAAACCCTCATCACTTTGAGTTGAATTTCGGCCTTTCTTGGGAGAACATTGTATTCCAAAAAGTCACTGAGCGCCATAACAATGGCGAACAAACAATGGTCAGTGTGTCCATTGAATGCTCTTTTTCTCCGAGAAGTTTGACATTAGAAATAGTGTCACTGATTGTCATGGAACAAACATCTCCCTTTAATTAAATTTTATGTCCTGTAGGAAGCCCAAAGAATTGAATTGCACATGAAGCACTGAATACTTGTTCGTGTCAGATTCATTTGAGCGTCTCACACATTAATAGAAAGAAAAACACGTTCCGTTATTCGTTCAAACATTCCTTCAAAGCCAATATTAGAAAACAATCTTAAACTGAGCTGAGAATGCAGTTACAATGTGAAATGTCTCATGCTTGCCTTGTGTCGTGCAGATATGAAAACCGAAAACCTTGATACACATTCATTACTTGGGTTTGTTGAGTTTCTTTTCTGTTATTGTTCTTTCCTTGTGAATGACAAATAGCGTTCAATTTGTCGCCAGACACACGGCGTTCTTGGATGACGCATATACGCTTGTTTACCAGCAGAATGCACTCCTGCTTGCTCCTCCTCCTCCTCCTCCTTCTCCTCCTCCTCCTCCTTCTTCTCCACCTCCCCCGCCTCTTCCTCCTGCTCCGCTTCTTCTTCTTCTTTCTCCTTTGTGTACTCCTTTTTTCTCCTTTGTGTACTCCTTTCTCCCCTTCCTCTTTTCTCTCTTCTAGCTCCTATACCTTCTCATCTTCCTCCTCCTTTTCCTCCTCTACCTTCTCCTGCTCCTCCTCTACCTCTCCTCCTCCTCCTCTTCTTCTTCCTCCTCCGCCTCCTCTTCCTCCTCCTGTTCCCCTTTCTCCTCCTTCCCATCCTCCTCCTCCCCTTCCTCCTCCTCCCTTTCATCCTCCTCCTCCTCCTCCCCTTCCACCTCCTCCTCCACATTCTCAGCCATCTCCTTACCTTTCTCCCGATTTCATAAATTGAGTGGCACCGGAACCGTCTACTAGTATTTTAAATTACATCGCAAATGATGGAAAAGTGGTTCAATTAAAGAATGTCGTTAAAAGAACTCCTTTTGTCTCTCCCTCTCTCTCATCATTTGATATAGCAACATCGAAAAGGACTGGTAAGAAGTATATATCTTTTTAAAATGTGGAATGGATATTGGTAAGGATAGACCCCAAACACATATATACACACACACACTCTTATTCACACACACACACACACACACACACACACACATTTTGCATACACCTAATGACATTCAACATTAAAGCCATAATGGACTGACCATTCCGTTGACCAATGGGTTTTGGCATCACGGCGTTTGGCGTCAGGGGTGACCGAATAAGTTATAGGAACTATTTGTTGCCATACTCACGAGGACATTAAGAAAGAATTACGCCACTCTGTCTCGAAATGGTCGCCTAAAAGGCATTACCCTTTCACCGCGACAGATCACTAATAGCATATCATCCACTAATCGATGCCATAAGTCACGTTTCATGACCCTTGCGAGCTAGCGCTTGGCTGAGCGCACAAATCCAGCTACCATTTTTACAAGATTTCCTTTTCTTTAATAGTAGCATGTGTGTGTGTGTGTGGTGTGCGTGTATGTGCGCGCGCGCGCGCGCGTGTGTGTATGTGTGTGGGTGTGTGTGTGTGGATGTGTCTGTGTATGTTTCTGTCTGTCTGTGTCTGCGTATTTCATATTAGCGAAGTATTGCAAGATGGTTTCCCCACAATTATTAAGCAACCAGCATATTATGGTACAAATAAACAAAATCATAAGCATGTTTTTAATATTATTCTAAACCCTCATCGAATGAACGTCTTTCTTTATAATTGCTTTTTATTGGCATATCTACCATGGGTGAATCTCTTGCAATTTGTACATTCAGAAGGGCAGTATTTCTTAAATAACATACCCCTTCTGAGGTTTGTGGTGTTACGGGAATTCAAAAATCTACGGCAAATAATTAGCAGGACAAAGTGGCGCCAACAATCAGAGCAAATATTTTTCTTTAGCTTTGATTTTAGGACTACAAGCCACAGCTTTAAACTGAGCATAATCTTTGCCCTGTTCATGTTTGTGTTAGTTTTGATCTTGTCTTTTTCTATTTCCCGCCATTGCACACGTGAGGATATTATTTCACCTGTAGCAACGTGACTAACTCACTCCCGCTCTGGGCCGTGAAACGTTAGATGAGTTTTCTGAAAACCCCCAAACTTGTTACACGCTCAATAAGGTTGTGACTTGGGGCAAAAATTTGCCGCCAACCCCAATATAGGGCTCCGTCGTTAATGGTGGGTGGGTAAAGATGTGAAATTGGGTTAAGTTCATCGGGCATCCGGAGCGAAGGATCATATGTGGAGGGTGATAGGGCAGCTAGCATAGACAGAGAAAGAGAGAGAGAGAGAGAGAGAGAGAGAGAGAGAGGGGGGGGGGGGTGGAGAGACCAAGATGTGAGTGGGGAGGGGGAGGGAGGGTAGCTTTTAATAGACACAAGGAGAGGGTGCTCAAGACCTTACTGTCTCACCCTCATAACTCTCCACTATTTACTCAAGATATCTCATCCATATCTTTTCTTTCCCCGTGTCATACTTCTCGGCAGAAAATTAATTTGATTTGACGAGTATTGGGGCGCCAGATCAGGCATCCAGTCTTTGATTTACACTTCATTATTGCGCAGTACACTTTATAGTCTGTGTGCAGAGTCTCTGAGTTTCAGTGGCTCCATCGTTGGTACACATTCAATACTCTGACGAATCTTATTTGACCTTCACAAAGAAAATCAAAGCATTAAGTATGTGAAAGACCAGCGGGTGCCCTTCATATTTATACATGGCCATGTCAGATATTCAAAAACCAGCTGCAAAGCATTGCTTATCTATGAATACTTCAATAAACATAACAAAACAAGCACAGACGCACACACTTGCTCAGTGCTGCCGACACGTCCGGCAAGACAAAAACTTCTCGGAAGAAATTGTTTCTAATATCCATCATTTAGTCTGGAGACTGTATCTGATGCAAACATAGGCATCAAGTTAAAACAGCTCACGAGCTTTCTCTTGAGAAACCGGAATTTGCAATACAATTTGATTCTCTTTAGTCATGGCACATGTTCACACAATACTCACAGACAAATTTTTATCAGTCTATCTCTCTATCTATCCGTCTAATTATCTACCTATCTATCTATTCCTTTATTAATTAATTGATTATTAACTGATTATGTTATTTTTTTTTCTTTTTATTTATTCATTTATCATCTATTCATCTATCTATAACAAATGATTTATCTATCTATCTATCTATCTATCTATCTGTATATCTATCTAATCTATCTATCAATCTGTCTATCTATCTATCTATCTATCTATCTATTTATCTATCTATCTATCTATCTCTATATCTATCTATTCCCTTCGCCTACAACGGTCTACAGGTGTCAGTGCCGATGACTGTTCGTTCACCAGCCAACGAACACACATTCACACGTTCACTGCACGTATAATGATTTGATGTCATCCTTGGAGAATATGTCAATGACTTTGCTTAAAATCTGCGTGAAACCAATCCCGACTAAGAGGGCTCTTAAAACGGTAAGCTAACCGCCAACCGATGCTTTGATTTCACGGCTAAAAATTGATTGCTCACCAGGAAGAGAGTCCCGGCTACCAAACGACTCTCTTCCGAGGGGTCAGCGACCGCCTGGTTGGATGACGCTTCCACGCGGAACCCTTCCATGGACATGGAGGCATTCAAGAGCCATGGCGAACCCGAAAGGTTTACGAAAGGTTCATTTTGTTGATGTTGCTCCTTTTCTAGCCCAAGGCAGTATTGTATCGCAGCATATCCTATTAAAGGTGTTGGTTTACTGGACAGTGAGGTATAATAATACAGAAAGGGACTTTTTAAGTAACCGCACTTAATGTAACGAAAGGCCTGTGCCAATGTACAAGTTGGGTCAGCCGCTAATGCCATGTATAGGAAAAGGACTTGAGTTGGCAAAGGAAAATGGAAAACCCAAATACCCTCTGAATGGGACGGACGTAATCATATGTTCGGTTGCATTTTGCAGATTTAAACTTAGTGATGCTATCTATTCTTAATTGTTTATTTTGCAGTTTGCTGTACATTCCTCGACTTTACAATGACTATAATGTTGAATACTTAAAAACACACGGGTCAAAATACTTGCACTCAGCCGTTAGGCTGTTTTTCAGCACGTCCGTATAGTATACCGAAAAAACATGTAGTTAAATAGATGCAAGGTTGTAGATTTTGTAGCGGGATACAGACAAGTCCTGTCGCTGGACTGCTCAACAATGCCTCGCTATAGAATCGTTGGTTTTTGCATAGCCAATGATAACAATGACGCTTGTCACAAGAACAACAGCAACAACTATACAATACACAAAGTAAAAGCAATTATGCTACTTTTTCAACTGCTACTTCTACTTAAGATCTGAGTGATGTCTAATTTTCCAAGTAAAGGCAATTTGAAAGTCACAGTTTTCTTTTAAACGGTTGATGCCTTCAACATTATAGCATTACCAGGTGACCATTTCAGTATCTAGATCAATAAGAGTCCGAACGCGCAAGCACTATTTCCATGCAAAGGCCCAAGAGCATAATCCACTGCACCACATCATTGGTCCTGGATTAAGTGGTTAGGCTTGACACATACGCATACACACATGTATACTATACACATGGGTCCTGATTTGTTAACGTTTGACTATATAGGGTGTTTTTTTTTTCTTTCACGGGATAAAAGTAGCGCTTGGAATATTACCGATCTACGGCTGGGGAGTAATTGCAAAAGACACTCGGCGATTGGATGAGGACAGCCCAAACTCCATAATTAGCAAACCCTCGGGGTGGATTCCTGGGGGATGTACACGCGCAACCTGGCGTCTCTAGCAACGCCCTTAAGTGAGGAGATATCAAGGTCTAACCTTTTCCCACGCCGCCGACAACAATATCAGCGAAATGCTGTTTGTCCAGATATCATCGCATGCCGCAATACGTATCTCCTTTCAATAAATATTGTTTGAGCTGGCATGGACATCTATATATTGCCCCCAAGGTTTTTGTGGTTTTTTTTTTTTTTGTTTAAATTCTGGGATACCGTGATGGCCTTGTAAGCTCTGTGGCGTGAAATCTGCTTTGACGACAAATAGTTCTTAGTGTCTTTGCCTCCTTCATTTCAATCATTATTTTAGTCAATCACATTGTGAATTTCTGTTAGTATTTGATACGATATAATGATTCATGCGCACACATTATATATATATATATATATATATATATATATATATATATATATACGTATCAGGGCTCGTCGTTCGCGGTGGCCCAGCGGCCAGGGCCACTAAAAATTGACGAAGGGCCACCAAATTTCAAAAAAGGTTGTCCTTTGGTGGTTCGATTAGGCTAATAAGATTCAAAATGGATGTTACGTTTACTTTTATTTTGGTCCACTTCATATCTTTTTTTTTTTTTTGAGCTACCCAACATTTTCAGGTTTAAAGATTTGGGCCTCGAGAAAAAAAGAAGTTAGTTAGTATATATTCAATGTATATATAAATGTGCATATGATTTTTGCAATAACAGAAACAGGTTATAATTATAAAGCATCCTTTGGTGAAAATGAAAGACATGACTGTCTTTTTATCTTCATCTAACTTTTTTAAAGGCAGGAAAAGACACAGAATAATGCTTAATCATTGATTAAGATAGCTTGTCCCTTTCTTCAGCACTGTCGTCATCTATCATTTCTATCAGTGCAATATTTTTTAGTACTTACTGCAAGTTAAATGGAAATAAGGCCTGTACAACATACTTACCAAGCCTTTATCGCGACTTAGAATCTTGGCTGTGTTACGAAACACATCTACTTTTAGATTGCAGAAATAAAGTGAAACAAAGAAATCGAGAAAAATACCATTATCTACAAGATGCTATTCGACTTTTCAGCGTTTCAGGTAAAGGGGAAAAAATAGAAGCTTGATATGCATGGAGCAAAATCGTGAATATTGAGTTCTGCTCAAGATTTCTTACGTCCCTGCTATTAAGGAGAAATCAAGTTACGACTAACATGTCTCTCTCATTACGGTCATGGTGAAAATTTTGCTTTGTAGTCAAGGTCGACGAGGTCGTCATGACAACCGCACCCTTCATTCTTTTAACTAAATATGAGAGCGCGGGAAAAGTAGTCGGCATGCAATATTCTAGATAGGACATTGAAATGAAATAAGATATACATGCGAACAGAAGCATTCAAAGCCAGAAGGAGACAGCAAACATTCTATGATTGTACGGCTGTGGAGTAAGCATTACCTACACAGCTCTTTTGACGAGGAGGCATTTAAAAGGCAAAACATATTGTTATCATAGAAATCTCGGTAGAGAAACCAAGGTTATTTCGCGTCGGAGCTATTGAAAACGAGGTACGCCGGTCATGCCCAATTCAGGCGGCGAGGAAAATAAAGGCGCGCCTGATGCAAACCTCCGCCCCATAGATAGATCTGTTTACACCATTATGAAATATTTCCATGCGGTATCCTTTTGCTGGACAACGGGGTGATTTTCTGCCGACCTTTGAAGGACCGATAAATCAAGATCTGATGATGAAAATGGTAAACTCCAGAAGCATCAGGCATCTGAGCTGGCCTTCTGCTTCTACCGCCCGCTTCCAAGGCCAAGCCGTCGACAAGTAGCAAACAATTCTGAAAGGCTGGATCTATGAAATATGCGGCTTTCTTTTAAATTCTTTTTCCTTCCCCCTTCCACTCTCCATGCTTCTATGTCCTTCCCTTACTCTTTTCTGTTCTCTCTCTCTCTCTCTCTTTCTAACTTTGTGTATCTATCCGTAGATTGGCGAAATTACTGTATGAAATATGCAATGTAAGTCAAGAAAGTCTACCTAAATGACAAGATCAAGTTACAAGTTTAGTACTCATGACCTTATCATCAAAAGAATAGAATACATTTAAAATCGTACAATGTAAACTCATTGAACAACATGCCGGCCCTCACATTTTCATCCGCAGAACACAACGATGCACCTGCCCTGGTTTCATTCCTTTTTCAAGGCATTACATATAATATTCTATTTACTTTACCGATTCGTAGTCTTGCGAAACCAAGTCTCCACCAAGTACTCAAGTACACTAACAAGTTTTAACATTACCATAATCATTACTTCCCCCCCCCCACACAGATAAGTCAAGTCTAGTAAAAAAATGAGATGAAATCAAATCAAATCAAATCAAATGAAATCAAATTACATCAAATCAAATGAAATCAAATCAAATCAAATCAAATCAAATCAAATCAATCAAATTAGACCAAATGTAATCTTACAGAAGTGAAAAAAAGAAATGACGCAGACGTACAGTAACATTAACGCATCGGGTGCCCTGAATTGCAAAATGTCTTATGACGTGTATGTTTGAATATTGTCAAGACTTGACCATGGAAAACCCGGCTGATGTGGGTAAGTTTGTTTGTTTGTTTGTTTTTGATGTCACAGATTCACTTATTTGTTTCTGTTTGTCTCTTTTTTGTTTTTATTTTCATTCTGATTAATTTCTCCCGAGCAAAAACGTTGTCTCATTCATAATTGAGAGCTCCGTGATCCCCCCCCCCAAAAAAAAAGCTTGTCAGTTTGCGTTGCGCATCGGTGACTGGCCACATTTAGTATTAATCAGAGTGATTAAGGAGAAATTAATGAGAGCATGTAGCTTCTCAGGCTCTTAATGGGGACGAAAACAAACTTAATCGACCTTGGGGCATCTACTCGTGAAGGGCAAACCGCTGGCCTAAATTCTGACACTCTGCTTTTATTGTCTTTTCAGGGCAGATGACGGAAAGAGAAAATGACACGTTGCATGCTCGGATGCGCGTCGCCACCTGATAGGTGCGATGTATCGCAATTGGATTATGGGTCACTCTGGCGAGGCGCTGATGTCATGCGTGTCCGCCCCGACTCATGGATAGTTCCTTTCCTCAGTCCGGCTCCTATAATGTGCGTGTGGGTATAACATGATGTTGATCTTTCATTTACGTCTTCATTTTCACATTTGTTGCCTTTGAACTCTTTCAGTTTCGAGCGTTTGTCTTCAATCCTCGTATATATACAGGAACATAGAAGCATCTACATGTCTACTTTAGTATTGGATTCTGTTGCATGCACTGCATTACATTGGTAGATCCTTAATGTACATCTTTTGTCTCGTTGGCGAACAGTCATAGCGATTGAAAAATTTGTCCCTGCACGTAATTCTCGTACTTGTTGTTGTTGTCGTTGCTTACTTGCTTCTTCTTCTTATTTTTTTTTTTTACAAAACTGTGTAGCGTGTACATTAAAAGCATATTGACCAAAGGGAAATACAACAGTTAACTAGGTCTCCTATAATCGACTTGCCTTCCTATTATACCGAATATAAACAGGTATGGGATTGCTGGTGTCATGTTTTCGCTCGGAATAATGGAGAACGATGCGAATGTTCCTTTAATTAACATACTTTCCCTTTATGGTGATGGTGGATGTGCCATAAGGTCGTGTCGAGCCAGTCACCTATGCAGATGGTGAACAGTAGTGTAAGTAAATGAAGCTACATTAACTCTCTCAAGATCACAATTGCTTTCCATAGGAGCAAGTTCAAGATGGTAACAAGAGAGTTGAATCTCGACTCGAAGAGCTTTCACTCCAAGCTGCTATTAACCAACGCCGTTCCGAGCATATGCCGAGTTTGCAGGTTGCGCTGAGGAGCTAGTTAAGTTTCTATGTCAAATTGATATAATCTGAAAATGTTTTGTCTCTTCTTGCATTTGTTAATCCTTTCTTTCGTATTCATTCTGGCTGAAAATGCTATTTAGAAACCTAACCATACCCCTTGTGAAAGGAACAGATGTTTTCATTGTTTTTAATCTTTTATGCCATCGATTCCGAGGGCTGTATGCTACAATACGAAATGAAACATTATTCTCTCTCGATTTACAATCGAGTGTTTTTGCTCACCGCTATCTCTCCCTTTATCAGATCCCTCCAGAAACTTGATTTTTTTTTTGGTGGCACTCCTCTGTAATAGCGTACATTCAGTGGGAATTGGATTAATAGGCGCTTGCTGGACATTACTTCAAAGTAGATAAAATCACACAGTTTGTGATAAGCTTGACAAACAACCAAAAATATACATTTTGTACAAAATTCGAGACTTGCCTGACACTCTGACAGCCACTTATTCTTGTTTTCATAGCAGAAAGTCATACATACTGACCTGAAGTTCAGACAAAGGGCGGCTATCGGTATACAGCCTTTATCATATATATCATATATAATGTTAATGGCAATCGTAATTTTTATGACCTTTAGATGACTTTTGGCCATAGATTGTAACTACAACTTTACATTTAGGTATTGTACCTGTAGAACGTAATGTGTATTTGTCCGTGTGGAATGCCATTGTGTTATGTTTTACCATTCTTCAATACTATAATTTGTAGTTGATCTAAACAAAATCCAAATGTCTAGCAGTGCTATATCCCACTAAAATCTTATAGATACAATACAAAGCTAGTACTATTTCGAGCGTTGAAGAATACTTGTCACTATGAATATATCGAGTACCTTTTGCAGTTAATTCTTGTCATGTGTCTTCACAGATGAAGAATTTAATAAAAAACGATATTGATAGTTATGTCATACGAAACGCGTAAATTCGTCAAAGCAGTTATAATACATTTCCACGCAGGAAAATGGAAAATGTCTGTCCAATGTATTTGTGAGAATGGGTGACGTTTCACAGTATGTGAGCAAGGCCATAATATATCTACAGTATGCAGGGTGGGGTTGGCAACAGGGGCAGTTACCTCCTTGGTATTTCTGTTTAGCGCATGCCTCTTTATGGAACGAATACATGAAGTAGACATACATTTCTAGAGACTAGTTGACAAGTGTCAAAAATCTCCCTTTAAAAGTCCGGCAAGAATTATGAAAATGTGAACATTAATGGCATTTGCTCGCGGGAAAAAGATATTTCTGCATAGGACCTTATGTTTAATGTCCCCCCCCCCCCCTCATCACTTTCGCTTTCGTACTGCTTCTCCCCACCCGAAATCAGGACTTCTCAGCTGCCGAGCAGCTGTCGGGAGATGGGTGACTGTACCCCCTGCGGTCCAGGCTCCTTCAGCCCTTTGCTCACGCCGGCGTAACAATAGAACGCACAGCCCTGGTCGTCAAAAAAAAGAAAGAAAGAAAGAAAAGATGACTGTAAGATGCTGTGAAGAATATGTTCATCTCCCAGGAATACGTGCATAAAATGAATCCCGTCGTTTCATAGTGATACACTTCTGGACATCACGTACTACTCATCGCTATAGCTTGCTCTTCCAAGGTTTCTTTAAGTAATACGTTAAAGTACTTTTAACTGAATGAAAGAGGAACTTTTATCACAAAATCTAAATGTATGATTATATCGGTTGAATTTCAGTATTACATAGCGGTGAAATAAGATTTTCAACTACTTCTACTTGTTCTGTATTTAGGCCCGAAGCAAAGGAAGCAACCTATTTTACTCAAACAAATGACATTATGTCGTCATTTTCATTGCCCTCTGTCAAGAAATGTTGGCATTGCCGCTGTGCGCACTGTTAGACTTGTTTCAATGATTCACTAGTTGTTTTTGTTTTTCGCTTGACTTGTATCAGATCCTCTTGTATATATCTATTCATACTCATAAAGATAATTGTTCACATTAGCAAATTCATATTTATGCATAAGAGGCTTGCTTTATTTGCTAATTCCTCGCTAATAGTAATGAATAGAAAGGTTCATTTAAAGGAATAGGATAGACTTAAAAAGAAAGAAGATCAATTTTGTAATATATTAAATTATGTCAATTCCCGTTTTTTACTTTCTTGCTATTTCATTATCCGTTTGCATCAGACCACTCCCCGTGTGTATGTGTGTGTGTGTGTGTGTGTGTGTGCGCGCGTATGTTTGTGTGTGTGTGTCTGACTGTCTCTCTGTCTATGTCTATTCTTTCAAAAAAAGAATGTCATAAAACAAAAAGTATGTGTGTGCGCGCGTGCGTGCGTGTGTGTGTGTGTCTGTCTGTCTGCCTGTCTCTCTGTCTGTCTGTACTTATCATATTTTCCACACGCACACCAGTTTCTCACGTTTTCATTACTCGGGATGACAGGGGCCGAGCCACGGCCGGTTGCCGAAGAGTTGCGGACGTGCGACGGGGGAGGAAATTGAATCGTGAAGGGCATCGTAGTTATGATATTATAGCAACTGAGTGTCATGCTCTCCGGGAGACGGAGTAATTTTTAGCAACCTCCTCAACCTCCCCGTCCACCATCTCTTCTCCTTCTCCTCCTCTTCCTCCTCCTCCTCTTTTTCCATCCTCCCTTACTGATCCTCCTCTTGTATCCCCTTCCCCCTCCCCTCTCTCTCACCCTCTTCACTTAACGCAATGATTGGATGATGACATGGGGCAGAGATGTCTCCGGAGAAACAGATGAAGTACATTTCATCCGGCGATGGAAAGGTCAATAATGTGACACGAACGATAAGGATTGCTGATCGGTATTTTATTACGTTGACCACTGCACCAAATGAATGTATATTTCTCTTGCTTTACTTCCTCTTTTCCTGTAGATTTTCTATCAAAGTAAAATGTCACAATGCAACGGCGGGTCAGCGAAAGGTTAAGATTGGGTGTAATGAGCTGAGTAGGATAGCTCAGTGTTAGTGTTAACATATAACACCACTCTGCCCTTGGGGGTATGTTGGGGAAACGGTTACAGTTCGTTATTCCGAAGGGTCGTTATTCTGAAGGTTCGTAATTCCAAAAATGAAAAAATCGGGTTCGTTATTCCAAAGGTTCCTTAATCCGAAAAGAAAATGAGCTTCGTAGTTCCGGAGGTTCGTTAAATACACACCTTTTCTTCATTATTTTTTTGGATGAATTAGTTCTTTTGTCGATATATCAACCTTCAGAATTATAGCAAACCCCCTTTATTTCATTTTCGGATTAAAAAAATTCATCCCGGACAACTCAGGGCAGGTGTTTGTTACGTCGCTTGTGTAAAATTCGTCTTTTGATAAAAAAGTATAGTAATCCCTTTCAGTTTACGCTCAGATTTTTTTTTAATGATCTTTGTCTGGAAATCAATAGAAATCATCCTTCATATATCCTGAATTAAATGACGTAGAAAATAATACATGTACCTGGGAGTGGGAAGTATGTGTCATCTTGGCACCGAACAAACGAGGAATATGACCGAAGTGATATCCCAGGAATATGACGAAAATGATTATTCGTGGGGGCAATGAACATGCTATCGATTTATGAGCGGTCAACATTCGATATATTGCCCGAATATATATAAGTTTCCTCTGAGTTGCCGCCTTTTATTGCTTTCAACCCCCAAGAGATCTCCCAATAGGTTATTTTCTCCGTCCATGTCTACCAATAACATGTAGAGAGAAGCAAGAGACAGGACTGACGGCTGTGAAACTAATCGCTAACACTTCTGTATTCTGATTCCAAATCTGCGAAATGTAAACCTAAAAAAAAGAGTGATAGAAATTCGTTTAATATTACTAAAATGTACAAGTTGCTATTACGAGTTAAAAAGGAAAAGGAATTTAACTTTCAGTTATTTTAGTTCATTTTCTTTTTTTTTGTAGTGTGGTATGTGTGTGTGTGTGTGTGTGTGTGTGTGTGTGTGTGTGTGTGTGTGTGTGTTGGGGGGGGGGGGGGGCTGCCGTCCCTGACTTAAACCACCAGGTAGGTATTGCCATTATAGAAACTCATTGATATACCACCGATCTGCGTGTAAGATGGGTACGACGCATTTTTTTTCATGTTTATTGCATATTACGACTTCGTCACAAATATCATTACCGACAACTCACTTACCAATGACAATAATGATTAATGATAATGATGATGATGATGATGATGATAATAATAATAATAATTATAGTAAAATTCATATTACTATTACTATTAATAATAATGATAATGGTAATAATTTTGCATTTGCACATTGCGCAGTTTCTATTAGAATATATACTTAACTGTGTATAACAACATAATATAATCAAAATAAAAGAAAAGTAGATTAATAAAAAGACAACATAAATCAATTCTTAATTGAAAATATCACAGTATAATAAAGATATAGAATTTTAAGAAGTTGATAAGTACATATATTGATCATAGTTCATAAAAGATATCTGGGAAGCATGCAGAGATGTGTTGAAACATGACTATGGAAAACTTTATTGGAAAAGATGATTTGTAACAAGATCTTTTTTAAACAATGGACTGTCATTAAAGTGAAACAGACATTCTGGTATGAAACACAATGAAAAAACAACCAAAAACAACAACAAAAGAGACAAGAACAACCCCTACCAGACGAGTACTAAAACATAAACCTACGTATCAGCAAGATCATCTTTCCTTACCTTAGATGCATCTAAAAAATAAAAATAAAAAGTTCCAACTTCAGCCCTTCATAATTTTTTTTCGAGTGTATCTTGTCTAGTTGTCTGTCTAGTTTGCAGAAAGGACGGTCTTTATAGATGAAATTTGCATGTATAATGCACACTCTGCTTTTCTGTAAAAGAAAAATAGGCAAGTCTAAATGGAACTGGGATGCGCACACCAGTCAACCCCATTTCAAGGATCACTATTCAAATTAGATATACAACGGGCGCAAACAGTCAGACGTTTTAAACACCAATTTAGTTTAGCATATATTATTTCAAATGGCTTGTAAGGAATAAAGCTGACTTATGTTTAAAGGTCACCGTTTTTCTCATTTTTTTCCAGTTTTTGCGTAGGAGTGAAAATGAAATCTATAGTGCCCCCACTCGACTGAACTGATTTCATGTTGAGCCAAATATAGATAACAAAGAGCATGTCTCGCAGGAAGAAAAACCGACAAACAAACAGGGAAGTGGAGTGAAGAAGCAATCCATCCCAGGGGAATCTGACGGTTCATTTCTGCCTAAAGCGAACAAAAAAATCCGTATCAGTTACAGATCTCATTGTCTGAACCGTGTCAATGCATTCATATCTGACTTAGATAACACTTTGGCTAGACCCGCGCCTTTGGCTATTGTACTGCTATATCAGCATGATACACTAATACACTTTCGTTTCGCATTGAGAGTCTCTCCTTTCGGTCTTTTTTTCTTCTTGAGGCGTTGTGAATGTGATTTTAGGAACATCCGCCTCACACCTCTTGAGGTCTGGAGGTGACGACATCCACATAAAGATAATTAGAACGAAATCAATCAATTTGATTGAGGTTTGTGCTTGTGAACCTAACTTTCCGGTGACGCACACATTAACCCGTTCCATACTGAATTCTAAAATGCCCACAGACCTAATACGCAGGTCACTAGGTTCCCGTAGGGAATGGGTTAAGAGTAAAACTCCCATTCAACTGAATAATAATCCTTTTTATGAATAAAAATATGTATTTATATAATATATATATACATAAATACATAATATATTTATACATATACATATATACACGTGTGTGTCTGTGTGTAAGTATGTGCTTTGCAGCTCAAAAAGAACTTGTTTTAAGATTCTCAGCTTTAGAATCAACAACATACCATTCAAATGTCAGAGTATCGAAGGTACTGCTTATCATTTTCCTCTGTTATCCGAGGGATTCATGATGGGTGGAAAATGAAGAAAACAAACTTGGAACTGTAAAGAAGTGACTACTAATATATTCAAGGACACTTTTCCAAATTTCAACTCAGGTTTGATTAATAATTTACAGAGAGAAAGGGATAAACCTGTACATCCAAACCAAAGATCAGCAGGGTTGACTCGAAATACACATTTGTAGCCATTATGTTGTTTTTCTTATACACGGTTATGTTCGCTCTACGGGTATTTGTATTTATAGTCATGTTTGTATGCGTGACAGGGAAAGACAAAAAGAGAGAAAGAGAGAGAGAGAGAGAGAGAGAGAGAGAGAGAGAGAGTGAGACCACACCTGTTGCTTACGGCAAACAACCATGTTAACACATTTTGTTTGTCTTTTCTATGTAACTTACACCATTCTTGATGTCTTTCGTTTCTCGTACCTACTTTCCTCCGTGTGCCAAACGAGAAGACGTGTAAAGGCTAGACAAAACATGTCGCCTCACAAATTAGAGACATGCGTGCGCTTGTTGCGGACCGGATACAGACGTATACTGCGAAGATACTGTATACTTCCGTTATCAATCGCGGCCCCATTAACGCCCGGGGGTCGTTCGTTTTCTGTGTTACGTCAATAGTGTGAGGCGCGCGTTGTGCCGCGGGAATAACACCACCACGCGCGAAGAAACCTTCAAACTGCCATTACTGTGTTAGCATGTAAACTGTTCCCGGAGTCAAGCAGACGTTTGTAAGCAGTGATATTAGCTCGGATAAACAAACTCAAATTATACAGAATCTTCGAACAGGAACTGTTCTTCTTCTTCTTCTTCGTCGTCGCCGTCGTTGTTGTCGTCGTAGCGTCATATAGACAGAACCTTTACGTTTAAGCACAAAAAAAAATATTTGAATGATATTCTAATTTACGATTATACTTCTATCTTGGCATATTCATTTATGCTATGGTCTTCTATACTAAGGGTATCCTCTTTATTTTCAGTGTTGCCACTGTTCAACCAGAGGGCCTGCCATTATTTTTACGCCAGCTTTGCCAGGTACCCATTTATACATCTAGGTCGAGAAGGGCATAGTGGGTAAAAACATCTTGTCCTAGGACGTAGGCACTTGGCGGGATTTGAACTCGGGACCTCCGATTGGAAGCCAAAAGTCCTATTTACTGTGCCACAGGACAACACTTTATTTGACCAATATTCTTGTAATATCTCTACATCAACTTGATAAACATAATGAAGCAGCCAAAAAAAAAAAAATGTCCATGTGGACATTCAACACAGAAAGTATCCTGAGAAACGCACAGAGTGTAGCACATGAGTGCTCGAATTCTAGAGCCCATTACAATTTTAGTGCTGCCTTTGTAACAATTACAATCAGCCATTAGTGCAGTCACCGGAGCAGCTACAATAAGGTAGTATCTAATCGGGTGTTAGCATTTAAGGTCGTTGCTGTCGATTAACGGAGTATCGTTTTTATACTTATTCTAATTGGAAACTCGTAATCAAAAGCACCCCATATAGACCTGTACTCATTGTCCGTTTTTCAAGCGAAAGTAAGTGAATTCAAACATAACACATGAACACAAACGCACACACACGCACACACACACACACACGCACACACAAAATATACTCACAACCGATTACACAGAAATTAAAAGACAGGCAGCTCAGGTACGGTTATCATTGTAAGAAAAAAAAAGGAACGGAATCAAACTGTACGAAAATAAAACACCTCTTTATATACGTATACACACCTAAGGAACAACAAATCCCATGGCTTTTATATTATACTATCACACAATCCAATGCTTATGATCATTGAAGTGTGTTAAATTCTGACTGTTTCCCCACAATCATGGTTCATTGCAAATGAATGTGAAAACCGTCAGAGGAGTGATTTCTGTTTGTAACAAAAACGAATCTCCATGAAACACTTTTTTTTTCACCTATCAAAATCAGCAGGTCATAAACTTGAGAGTGCAAAGGATGAAGCAGGACTTAATGGACATCGCGTTGACACTTTACAAGAAATCACACGTATGACGTTAATATTGGGGTGATGTTCGTTTTTCGAAGGTTCGTTAAATCGAGAATGAAATAAGGTTCGTTATTCCGAAACACACAACTTCCCTATAACTAGACGTTCGTTAATCCGAAGATGAAATATATCGTGATATACATTAATTACAAGTATGTGTGTGTCAAGAGTATTTGAGCTGTTGCCATAGCAACGACTACATTCACAACTTACAATGACTTTAAGTGTCTTCGTTGTAAGCACTAATGGGTGACTACGCAAATGATCAATTCAGGCCTATATTTTCGTATTAACGTGAGCTTTTTTTAAGCTAGTACAAATTACATCGATGTCTTCGCTTACTACAGTGCACACGAACACACGCTCGCACATATCCTTTGCCATCGTTTGCTGTCGGTTTTACGAAATTGACGGCGAGAGTGATGGAAGGAGAGAGAAAGAGAGCTAGATGGGTAGGAAGAGAGAGAGACAAATAAACACAAAAATAAGAGAGATTAACAAACTTCATTACAACGAAGAATAAGTTATAATGGATCCGCACTCGTATGCTGAAGTACACACACACGCAAACTAGAAGTGAAATCAATAGGCGGGGCTAGGATTGGATGGGATGGAAGGCTCACGATGCGACGGTCTGAAGAGGATGTTCTATGTTTGGTGCAAATGAATTGGATTGATGTGTATACCAGCCCTGGTTTGTTTGTCACAATGACCAATCATCGCTATAGATCAAGAGCTATACCCCACTTTTTCCCCTCTCCATCTCTATTTCCTACTTCCGTTTACCAAGCTCCATTAATGTCTCTAGGCACCAGCAGCGTTAGAATAGTGTACCTTTTTACGTTGCCTTTGCATTGATATGGTCTTCATCATAGTTTGTTGAATAGAGACCATTATTGTAAAAAAAAAGAATAATTTCTACTTAATTGAGATAGACAAAGTGAATATAATGAGTCCACGATAACGTACGGTTTCACGACAGTATTCGTGTCTACTGACAATAAATTACATTACAGAGATCGAAAAGAGAACATTCATAGTTTCATTGTAAAATGAATGTCCAGAAAGTTTGGTTTCGAACGGACGAAAAGGAGTTAGACACTCTAAAAAATAATCCGGGTCAGAACTGACCCGGAACTGGGTCAGTTGGGGTCACACACCGTTCCGGGTAAAAATGACTTGGAATTTGGTCATGAAGACCCCGAATGGGGTCACCCTGACCCCATTCATGACTCTGAATGGGGTCATATGTGACCCCACTCCTTGTCATTTCTGACCCGGAACGGTGTGCGACCCCAACGGACCTAGTTCCGGGTCAGTTCTGACCCGGATTTTTTAAGAGTGGAGAAGAATAAGACAGAAAGGGAGAAGAAGAGGAAATGTGCATCATAAGGAGTCAAACGAAAATGAACAATGGAAGGGAAATAAAAATAAAACCCCTGAAGGAGAATGATCGTAAACATTAACCCTTTGTTTATTCTGAGCATCAATTGGCACCGAAAACCCCATAGCGCTGTACACCACCGTTCAAATTCCCTGGCACAGAACGAGTTAATGCTACGGACAAGAAATAACCGTGTGGCTATATACGTCTCTGGATAAGAAGTTGCTATAATCGTCTCTACTGCTGCACTGGTTGCTTCTGGGGAGTTTGGAGACTGTAAGTGTTAAATTCTAGCGAATTTAGGTGCAAGTATAAACAGTATTTTGATAAAAGGGGGCACTGACTGCTTTTACAATGATTGTACGCTGGCTGACTAGCGGCTTTGATTTAATCTTTTCTCTTCCGACGCCTTCCTGGCTGCAAGAGACGAAAGAAGAGCAAGAAGAAGAAGAAGAAGAAGGGAAGAAATCAGACAGAGACAGAGAGATAGATAGATAGATAGATAGATAGATAGATAGAGAGAGAGAGAGAGAGAGAGAGAGAGAGAGAGAGATGGTGTTTGGAGCAATAATGCTGGTCGATAAAGACAAAGTGTATGCATCCTTTTATTCAATTTCTACAAACCGCCAATGAAGTCAAGAGGGGTAAGAGCATGTCATCTAAAAATAAACTAAAATCAAAGCAAAAAACAAAAACAAAAAACAAACGGAAACTCGATCTCTTTTTAAATGCGCTCAGCAAGCGATACTATCGACCAATTTTGTTTTTGTTCCTCAATCAACTCAAAATCAACTTTTGCGCGTCTATCGACCCATTTCGCCGCCTATAGCCCATTTTCTTCAAATATGTGGTGAAGATGAAGGAAATCAAGGGGGAAAAGAGCAAGAAAAGAAGGCAAAGGAAAAATATCGTAAAGTATATTGATATGAGATTTGAAAGAATTCTTTTTGGGTAGAAAGGCTAGGAGTAGTTTTGGCGTAAAAATCTCAAACATGGGATAATGACGATTAAAGGTTGGAAAACAAAGGTTTCGCCACCTCTTGAGGTACAAGAAAATATCGCTATCACATAAAATATCTTTATCTATGACAAATTGTTGTTTTTTTATCATTCCAATTCGTCATAATGAACTGATCTTTCGTAGTTGATAACCTTACATACCGTTCTCCGATATTCAGATCAACCAATACTTGGTAGCCTACAGACTCTCACTCTACTTTCGTCCATTTCTTTCGTATTAGGACATGCCGCTTTATTAACCTAGAATAGTCCTATCATATAAGGCGTAAATCCATAAATTCCATGTTGAGTGACATGATGCTATTAGATATTGGAATGATCGTCCGTGGTATTCTCACGTCCTGTACACTTGTATCATCCCTTCACGGAGTATAGTGAACACGAGGCTGTAGGGAATTCACTAATCCCTCAGCGACAGGTTTACATTAACGCTAACGACAGCCAACTGTGAAGTCACAGGGACTCAGATTCCTGCCATAGTTAGCCTGTCAATGTACAAGAGAGGTGTACAACACGTATCATCAGACTCAATCCTGCTCACAGTTATCGGCACAATAGACATGAGACTCTTAAAGGACTACTCTATGTTGTTTTGCTGTTATGGAGGGGAAGTCTAATCTCTGCTGCAGGCCCATAGGTGACAATTCAAGTCCACTTTTGTACGACACGTCGAGCAGGCAGACCAGTGAATTTCTGATGACAATCTTATCCAGACGGGAAAAAATATATGTATGGATGTTTAAGTTGTTCTAATACACTAACAAATAAGTGGCCGCGGAAACAAACCCACAAGCAAATCAGACAAAAATAGTGACCTTATACATATCCCAAAGTTTTTCATGCAAAATTGTTAAATGAAAGTTAAGATGATTTTCTTAACTTGTCAAAAGAGACCCCCTCCTTTTAAAAGAGTACGACCACGAAGCCCACCAAATATAAATTTTTGCTATAGTCTTATAATCAAATTCTGCTATTTCTTGAAATAGGTTTGAAATGAAGTGCACTAAAAGCATAAAACCCCTAAAACGAAATTGCAAAAGCGAGATCGAATAATCGTTTATTTAGGCATGGTGTAGGTATCAATTTACTTATTGCATGTGGAAACCTGATAGATCCTGTACACATTCCATGGGTATTCTATAAAACTTTATCAACCAACTCAATGAATAAATAAATAGATACGATTTAAGACAAGATGTTTCGAAAAATCATTTTGGTAGAAACATGGTGCAAGATATCAAACTATGTTAGCCAGACCTACATTGAGTTAACCAGGGGAGGAGCTTCTGGGATTTCTAGCGTCTCAGTTACCTCACACACACATTCAATCAAGCGCTTCAGTCATAATCACCATCGCAGTTCTGATCCGGGTGTCATCTTACCCTGGAGAGTTATTGAATTACCGGCTGCAGGTGCTGGTGCGAAGCAGATGCGACGCTCAGCCCGTCGGGGATTTCTATCTATTTTAATCCTCTTTTCAAAATATATTGATATCAGAGCCATGTTTTTGTGAATCGGTATCCGGCATATCTTATAATCTTCCTTCTTCTTACTGCTAATGATACGACAAGATACACAACATGGGTGTAGTGAATAAATAGTGACAAAGAAATCTTGAGAACCTTGTAGCTAGAGTAGAGAAAAGTTTGATTCACTGAATGCAAAAGTATTTAGGTATCACGAGAAAGATTACAAGCTGGAATGCATTTTCAACGAACTCAGCGCAATGATTCTTTTATCCGTATTTCTTAAACCTGCTGCGTTCCCACAAGAGAATTGAACAAAAATTCAGTGCGCACGCTATGAAAGTCGTAATTTGCAGAAAAAAAATCTTAAAGATGATGTCTTTCCTGAATGGGAATTTAGCAACGATCGGACGCACAATTTAACAATAACAGAACGACATATTGCAAAAGAAAGTAAAAAAAAAAAATACCTGTACCCTTTTCATTTATCTTGATTCAATAATGTTATGTCTACAGGCAAATGATATTAAAAAAAAATTATGCCTTCTGCCACAGGTTTTAAAGCGCTCTTTCAATGTGCTGTACAGATGCCGTGTCTTTACGATTTATCGCTTTACGTTTTCTTGACATCTTAGTACTTCATCATCAACTGTAGCTGCACCAAGACAGGGCAGAGCGTGTCTTTCAATCAGAACCCTAATTTGTCATAACTTGTGAACGGATCTTATGCAGTAGCGGATCCAGAGGGGGCGCACCGGGCGCGCGCTCCCTCTTTTCTTTGTTGTTGTTGTTGTTGAAACAAACGAAACGAAAAGAAAAAACAAATGAGGGGGGGGGGGGGACTCGTGCGCCCCCTTAAATTTTGCAAAGGCGCCTCCCCTTTGCGGAATTCCTGGATCCGCCCCTGCTTATGGTATTCTTAAAGCTCTCACTGGGTGCTTTAAAGATCTCTCTGTATTTGTTCATCCACATGTGTGTTTCGGGGAAAGTTTCTTCTTGTTGATAATGGGACATCATTTTGATGGAACAAATTCATGGTAGAGAAAGAAAGAGATAGAAGAGACACGGAGTGAGAAGGTGGAGAAATAATGTACCATGTGTGTATGTCAGTCTATGTGTTTTTTGCATGTATGTTATGAGTGTGTATGAGTGTGTATGTGTGTGTTTGTGTGCGCTCGAGCGTCTCGAAAAAAGCACGACTGTATGTTATTAATCCATCATCGCGACGAAAACTCTTCTATTTCTTTTTCTTTTTCGCAAAAGACCAGGGGTTACTTTTATGTCCATTAAATACATTTGGTGAGTATGCGCCCGCTGATTTCATCGTACCTCGCGAATGAATAACTCTGGTGTTGTTGTTGGACAAGAGATAAAAACAATCCTTCTATAGAGTGAGCCCTCGAACACTATTCTCTTTTGATAGTGTTCGTTTCTCACCAGCTCGATCTTCCTCTCATCACCGTACGTATGTTTTATCTCTCGGGTTCTGTACTCATATTTCACCTGATTATTATCTATCAATTGTTTCTTTCTCCTTCTAAAATCGCTCACTTTCCATAAACGTTTTAAAAGTGAGAGCGTTAGGAAGGTTGCAATTATCTAGTAAGGTAACATGCCGACAAGATAAAAGGGAAGAGGATAGATATGCAGCAAGACATGGAGCGTGTGTGTGTGTGTGTATGTGAGGGAAGGAAGGTGGGAGGGGATGAGATGGGAAGGTGGGAGGGGGGGGGGGGCTTGAGATGGACTGCTGTTGTCGAACTAACCACACGTTCATGTGCTAGTCATTTATCTGGACACCGCATGGGATTCATGAAAGCATTTCAGTCATTCCTTATCACAATACAGATTTTCGACGACTTTTTAGCAGCTCCAGCGTGGATTATTGCCTTCCGTTTCACAGACTGGCCGACATTTTCGCCGAATAGCAAAACAAACATGAGATGCTCCCTTTTTAATACTATAATCTACTTTCCTGTTATGTTTTTACATTCCGCGAGTGATAGAAGAAGAAAAAAAAGATAGAGAAAAAGAAAGAAGGAGAAAGTAGAGTTGGAGGAAGAGAAAAAAAAGAGAGGAAAAGATATAGAAATATAAGAGAGAAAGAAAGAGAGAGAGAGAGAGGGAGATCTCAATTGCGACTCGCTGTTAGAAGCATTATGTTGTATAACACGATCTCCAGAAGATGTGAACCTGTTGTGTGTACGTGTAACCAATCCTCACCTTCCCTTCTTCCTCCCTTAAAAATGCGCTGGCGTACGCTAAAGCAAAATTGTACAATGTTAGACATGAACATGCAAACACAGACATTCATGCTAACTTGATGATGACTATGTCATGACTTAACGTGACACCTCACACTATGCAAACGTCGCCATTGTAGTCCTCAACAGCGACACGCGGTTTTTGTACAGAAAATGGTGTCTAAAAACATTGAAATACCAGTTTATGATTATTCATAGCTAACATTCTGACAAAGTGATTATATAAAAGGGCTTTCTGAACGAACTCATTACTCGTGTTTTATTCATTTTAATGCGATTGCAATCTTTGCAAGGAGAACAGAGGAAAAGAAAAAAAAAGGATGACCGGAATCATTATGCATTTGCATTGACATTTGCAACGTTCCATGAAGACCAGAGAACGGGTCTGTTTGTCGCCTGGGGACCACCAACTGCCCCGCACGAAACGATTTGGCGGGAAAAACAGAAAACAGAAAAAAAATCCATGTTTGATCAGATCTGAGCGAAGGAAGAAACATGTATACTTGCCCAGGGCGAGATAATAACCTCGGGGGAACGACGAGCAGCGCAAAAACACTGCTGACAGTTTAAAGGTTATGGAAGACATCTCAATGAGAGTGGAACCCATGTACTGATTTAAAAGAAAAAGGAGAAAAGAGTGTATGACAAGGACAGGATGAAGGATTAATTCGCCGTAGAGAGAAAATATTCTCGGCATTAAAGGCGTGCGGAAAACTCGAACTACTCTGTTGTGTGAACAAATTTTCCTGAACTCGATAATTGTCTAAAGAATGCATTGGAAAGGGTAATTGCATAATAATGTGAAAAAACTGTGTTTAAGATCAGGTTTCCATTTGTGACTTTTAACCTACAAAAGTAGTGAAATCTTCGCACACGATCAATAGCATACTCTACTTTTCTTTTGTTCTTACGGAGAAAATGTCTAAGTCGTTGCACATACAAACGGATCAGCGTGGTTGGGCTCAGATAGAGCTGAAAATCCCCACGCGACGCTGTATACACGTTCACGTCCGTAAAGAAATACAAATACCGTACGCCATCTTGCTAAGATCATCGATCACTCAGCGTATTGGAAAATGGGTTTGCACAACTGCTACGAATAAACGGGTTTGATAAATTAGTCTATCAATAGACACGCGGAAATATGAGCTCAATGAGTCCTCCCACTTTAACTTCAAACAGCCAATGCCTCTGGTTCATCCTCCTTCATCTACCCTTACTCATAGATTCTGTTTGTCTGCCTGTCTTTATGTATATATAGGTTCTTCTACCTCTCTCTAATTGATGTATATACTGTATATAACATGTATATATATGTATATATATATA